>NW_027478935.1:0-356798 GCF_051014685.1 Ptiloglossa arizonensis
CCGTTGTAATCGGGTGAGTTTCAACTTTCAGATGCAACAGGAATTTCTCGAATTCGTCAATCCGTTCGCGAGATATGGGACTTTGAAGTTAAGGAATGGTTGAGAAACCATCAATATGTTCGCTGGTCTGATACTCGAAACCAATAACTGGAATGGCCTAGGAGAAAAGTAGACACACCATTATAATGGGGCGAGTTTCTACTTTCAGATGCAACAGGAATATCTCGAGTTCGTCAATCCGTTCGCGAGATATGGGAATTTGAAATTAAGGAATGGTTGAGAATCCATCAAAATTTTCGCATGTCTGATACTCGAAATCAATAACTACTATGGCCTAGGGGAAAAGTACACACACCGTTGAAATCGGGCGAGTTTGTACTTTCAGATGCAACAGGAATTTCTCGATTTCGTCAATCCGTTCGCGAGATATGGGAATTTGAAGTTAAAGAATGGTTGAGATTCCATCAAAACTTTCGCATATCTGATACTCGAAACCAATAACTACTATGGCCTAGGGCAAAAATACACATACCGTTGTAATCGGGCGAGTTTCTGCTTTCAGATGCAAGAGGAATTTCTCGAGTTCGTCAATTCGTTCGCGAGATATGGGAGTTTGAAGTTAAGGAATGGTTGAGCAACCATCAAAATTTTCGAAAGTCTGATACTTGAAACCAATAACTACTATGGCCTAGGGCAAAAATACACATACCGTTGTAATCGGGCGAGTTTCTGCTTTCAGATGCAACAGGAATTTCGCGAGTTCGTCAATTCGTTCGCGAGATATGGGAGTTTGAAGTTAAGGAATGGTAGAGAAACCATCAAAATTTTCGCAAGTCTGATACCCGAAACCAATAACTACTATGGTCTAGGGCAAAAATACACATACCGTTGTAATCGGGCGAGTTTGTACTTTCAGATGCAACAGGAATTTCTCGATTTCGTCAATCCGTTCGCGAGATATGGGAATTTGAAGTTAAGGAATGCTTGAGAAACCACCAATATTTTCGCTGATCTGATACTCGAAACCAATAACTGGAATGGCCTAGGGGAAAAGTACACATACCGTTGAAATCGGGCGAGTTTCTACTTTCAGATGCAACAGGAATATCTCGAGTTCGTCAATCCGTTCGCGAGATATGGGAGTTTGAAGTTAAAGAATGGTTGAGATTCCATCAAAACTTTCGCATATCTGATACTCGAAACCAATAACTACTATGGCCTAGGGCAAAAATACACATACCGTTGTAATCGGGCGAGTTTCTGCTTTCAGATGCAACAGGAATTTCTCGAGTTCGTCAATTCGTTCGCGAGATATGGGAGTTTGAAGTTAAGGAATGGTTGAGCAACCATCAAAATTTTCGAAAGTCTGATTCCCAAAACCAATAACTACAAAGGCCTAGGGGAAAAATACACATACCGTTGTAATCGGGCGAGTTTCTACTTTCAGATGCAACAGGAATATCTCGAGTTCGTCAATCCGTTCGCGAGATATGGGCGTTTGAAGTTAAGGAATGGTTGAGAAACCATCAAAATTTTCGCTAGTCTGATACTCGAAACCAATAACTGGAATGGCCTAGGGGAAAAGTACACACGCCATTGTAATGGGGCGAGTTTCTACTTTCAGATGCAACAGGAATATCTCGAGTTCGTCAATCCGTTTACGAGATATGGGAGTTTGAAGTTAAGGAACGCTTGAGAAACCATCAAAATTTCCGCAAGTCTGATACTCGAAACCAATAACTACTATGGCCTAGGGCAACAATACACATACCGTTGTAATCGGGCGCGTTTCTGCTTTCAGATGCAACAGGAATTTCTCGAGTTAGTCAATTCGTTCGCGAGATATGGGAGTTTGAAGTTAAGGAATGGTAGAGAAACCATCAAAATTTTCGCAAGTCTGATACCCGAAACAAATAACTACAAAGGCCGAGGGGAAAAATACACATACCGTTGTAATCGGGCGAGTTTCTACTTTCAGATGCAACAGGAATTTCTCGATTTTGTCAATCCGTTCGCGAGATATGGGAGTTTGAAATTAAGGAATGCTTGAGAAACCATCAAAATTTTCGCAAGTCTGATACTCGAAACCAATAACTGGAATGGCCTAGGAGAAAAGTACACACACCAATGTAATGGGGCGAGTTTCTACTTTCAGATGCAACAGGAATATCTCGAGTTCGTCAATCCGTTTGCGAGATATGGGAGTTTGAAGTTTAGGAATGGTTGAAAAGCCATCAAAATTTTCGCAAGTCTGATACTCGAAACCGATAACTACTATGGCCTAGGGGAAAAATACACATACCATTGTAATCGGCCGAGTTTCTGCTTTCAGATGCAACAGGAATTTCTCGAGTTCGTCAATTCGTTCGCGAGATATGGGAGTTTAAAGTTAAGGAATGGTCGGGCAACCATCAAAATTTTCGCGTCTGATTCCCGAAACCAAAAACCACAAAGGCCTAGGGGAAAAATACACATACCGTTGTAATCGGGCGAGTTTCTACTTTCAGATGCAACAGGAATTTCTCGAGTTCGTCGATCCGTTTGCGAGATATGGGAGTTTGAAGTTAAGGAATGGTTGAGAAACCATCAAAATTTTCGCTGGTCTGATACTCGAAACCAATAACTGGAATGGCCTAGGAGAAAAGTACACACACCAATGTAATGGGGCGAGTTTCTACTTTCAGATGCAATAGGAACTTCTCGAGTTCGTCAATCCGTTCGCAAGATATGGGAGTTTGAAGTTAAGGAATGGTTGAGAAACCATCAAAATTTTCGCTGGTCTGATACTCGAAACCAATAACTGGAATGGCCTAGGGGAAAAGTACACACACCATTGTAATCGGGCGAGTTTCTACTTTCAGATGCTACAGGAATGTCTCGAGTTCGTTAATGCGTTCGCGAGATATGGGAGTTTGAAGTTAAGGAATGGTTGAGAAACCATCAAAATTTTCGAAAGTCTGATACTCGAAACCAATAACTGGAATGGCCTAGGGGAAAAGTACACACACCATTGCAATCGGGCGAGTTTCTGCTTTCAGATGCAATAGGAATTTCTCGAGTTCGTCAATCCGTTCGCAAGATATGGGAGTTTGAAGTTAAGGAATGGTTGAGAAACAATCAAAATTTTCGCAAGTCTGATACACGAAACCAATAACTACAAAGGCCTAGGGGAAAAATATACATACCTTTGTAATCGGGCGAGTTTCCACTTTCAGATGTAACAGGAATTTCTCGAGTTCGTCATTCCGTTCGCGAGATATGGGGGTTTGAAGTTAAGGAATGGTTGAGAAACCATCAAAATTTTCGCAAGTCTGAGTCCCGAAACCAATAACTACAAAGGCCTAGGGGAAAAATACACATACCGTTGTAATCGGGCCAGTTTCTACTTTCAGATGCAACAGGAATTTCTCGAGTTCGTCGATCCGTTTGCGAGATATGGGAGTTTAAAGTTAAGGAATGGTCGGGCAACCATCAAAATTTTCGCGTCTGATTCCCGAAACCAAAAACCACAAAGGCCTAGGGGAAAAATACACATACCGTTGTAATCGGGCGAGTTTCTACTTTCAGATGCAACAGGAATTCCTCGAGTTCGTCGATCCGTTTGCGAGATATGGGAGTTTGAAGTTAAGGAATGGTTGAGAAACAATCAAAGTTTTCGCAAGTCTTATACTCGAAACAACTAACTACTATTGCCTAGGGCAAAAATACACATACCGTTGTAATCGGGCGAGTTTCTACTTTCAGATGCAACAGGAATTTCTCGAGTTCGTCAATCCGTTCGCGAGATATGGGAGTTTGAAATTAAGGAATGGTGAGAAACCATCAAAATTTTCGCAAGTCTGATACTCGAACCAATAACTACAAAGGCCTAGCGCAAAAATACGCATACCGTTGTAATCGGGCGAGTTTCTGCTTTCAGATGCATTAGGAATTTCTCGAGTTCGTCAATCCTTTCGCGTGACATGGGAGTTTGAAGTTAAGGAATGGTTGAGAAACAATCAAAGTTTTCGCAAGTCTTATACTCGAAACAACTAACTACTATTGCCTAGGGCAAAAATACACATACCGTTGTAATCGGGCGAGTTTCTACTTTCAGATGCAACAGGAATTTCTCGAGTTCGTCAATCCGTTCGCGAGATATGGGAGTTTGAAATTAAGGAATGGTGAGAAACCATCAAAATTTTCGCAAGTCTGATACTCGAACCAATAACTACTATGGCCTAGGCAAAAATACACATACCGCTGTAATAGGGCGAATTTCTGCTTTCAGATGCAACAGGAATTTCTCGAGTTCGTCAATTCGTTCGCGAGATATGGGAGTTTGAAATTAAGGTATGGTTGACAAACCATCAAAATTTTTCTGGTCTGAAACTCGAAACCAATAACTGGAATGGCCTAGGGGAAAAGTACACACACCATTGTAATGGGGCGAGTTTCTACTTTCAGATGCAACAGGAATATCTCGAGTTCGTCAATCCGTTCACGAGATATGGGAGTTTGACGTTAAGGAACGCTTGAGAAACCATCAAAATTTTCGCAAGTCTCATTCTCGAAACCAATAACTACTATGGCCTAGGACAAAAATACACATACCGTTGTAATCGGGCGAGTTTCTGCTTTCAGATGCAATAGCAGTTTCTCGTGTTCGTCAATCCGTTCGCGAGATATGGGAGTTTGAAGTTAAGGAATGGTTGAGAAACCATCAAAATTTTCGCAAGTCTGAGTCCCGAAACCAATAACTACAAAGGCCTAGGGGAAAAATACACATACCGTTGTAATCGGGCGAGTTTCTACTTTCAGATGCAACAGGAATTTCTCGAGTTCGTCGATCCGTTTGCGAGATATGGGAGTTTGAAGTTAAGGAATGGTTGAGAAACCATCCAAATTTTCGCTGGTCTGATACTCGAAACCAATAACTGGAATGGCCTAGGAGAAAAGCACACACACCAATGTAATGGGGCGAGTTTCTACTTTCAGATGCAACAGGAATATCACGAGTTCGTCAATCCGTTCGCGAGATATGGGAGTTTGAAGTTAAGGAATGGTTGAGAAACCACCAAAATGTTCGCAAGTCTGATACTCGAAACCGATAACTACTATGGCCTAGGGGAAAAATACACATACCATTGTAATCGGCCGAGTTTCTGCTTTCAGATGCAACAGGAATTTCTCGAGTTCGTCAATTCGTTTGCGAGATATGGGAGTTTGAATTTAAGGAATGGTTGGGCAACCATCAAAATTTTCGCGTCTGATTCCCGAAACGAATAACTACAAAGGCCTAGGGGAAAAATACACATACCGTTGTAATCGGGCGAGTTTCTACTTTCAGATGCAACTGGAATTTCTCGAGTTCGTCAATCCGTTCGCGAGATATGGGAGTTTGACGTTAAGGAACGCTTGAGAAACCATCAAAATTTTCGCAAGCCTGATACCCGAAACCAATAACTACAAAGGCCTAGGGGAAACATACACATAGCTTTGTAATCGGGCGAGTTTCTACTTTCAGATGCAGCAGGAATTTCTCGAGTTCGTCAATCCGTTCGCGAGATATGGGAGTTTGAAGTTAAGGAATGGTTGAGAAACCATCACAATTTTCGCAAGTCCGATACTCGAAACCAATAACTACTATGGCCTAGGGCAAAAATACACATACCGTTGTAATCGGGCGAGTTTCTGCTTTCAGATGCAATAGGAATTTCTCGAGTTCGTCAATCCGATCGCAAGATATGGGGGTTTGAAGTTATGGAATGGTTGAGAAACAATAAAAAGTTTCGCTGGTCTGATACTCGAAACCAATAACTGGAATAGCTAAGGGGAAAAGTACACACACCATTGTAATGGGGCGAGTTTCTACTTTCAGATGCTACAGGAATGTCTCGAGTTCGTCAATCCGTTCACGAGATATGGGAGTTTGACGTTAAGGAACGCTTGAGAAACCATCAAAATTTTCGCAAGTCTCATTCTCGAAACCAATAACTACTATGGCCTAGGACAAAAATACACATACCGTTGTAATCGGGCGAGTTTCTGCTTTCAGATGCAATAGCAGTTTCTCGTGTTCGTCAATCCGTTCGCGAGATATGGGAGTTTGAAGTTAAGGAATGGTTGAGAAACAATCAAAGTTTTCGCAAGTCTGAGTCCCGAAACCAATAACTACAAAGGCCTAGGGGAAAAATACACATACCGTTGTAATCGGGCGAGTTTCTACTTTCAGATGCAACAGGAATTTCTGGAGTTCGTCAATCCGTTTGCGAGATATGGGAGTTTGAAGTTAAGGAATGGTTGAGAAACCAAAATTTTCGCAAGTCTGATACTCGAAACCAATAACTGGAATGGCCTAGGGGAAAAGTACACACACCATTGTAATCGGGCGAGTTTCTACTTTCAGATGCAATAGGAATTCCACGGGTTCGTCAATCCGTTCGCGAGATATGGGAGTTTGAAGTTAAGGAATGGTTGAGAAACCATCAAAATTTTCGCAAGTCTGAGTCCCGAAACCAATAACTACAAAGGCCTAGGGGAAAAATACACATACCGTTGTAATCGGGCGAGTTTCTACTTTCAGATGCAACAGGAATTTCTCGAGTTCGTCGATCCGTTTGCGAGATATGGGAGTTTGAAGTTAAGGAATGGTTGAGAAACCATCCAAATTTTCGCTGGTCTGATACTCGAAACCAATAACTGGAATGGCCTAGGAGAAAAGCACACACACCAATGTAATGGGCGAGTTTCTACTTTCAGATGCAACAGGAATATCTCGAGTTCGTCAATCCGTTCGCGAGATATGGGAGTTTGAAGTTAAGGAATGGTTGAGACACCATCAAAATTTCGGAAGTCTGATACTCGAAACCAATAACTACTATGGCCTAGGGCAAAAATACACATACCGTTGTAATCGGGCGAGTTTCTGCTTTCAGATGCAATAGGAATTTCTCGAGTTCGTCAATCCGATCGCAAGATATGGGAGTTTGAAGTTAAGGAATGGTTGAGAAACAATAAAAAGTTTCGCTGGTCTGATACTCGAAACCAATAACTGGAATAGCTAAGGGGAAAAGTACACACACCATTGTAATGGGGCGAGTTTCTACTTTCAGATGCTACAGGAATGTCTCGAGTTCGTCAATCCGTTCGCGAGATATGGGAGTTTGAAGTTAAGGAATGGTTGAGAAACCATCAAAATTTTCGCAAGTCTGATACTCGAAACCAATAACTGGAATGGCCTAGGGGAAAAGTACACACGCCATTGTAATGGGGCGAGTTTCTACTTTCAGATGCAACAGGAATATCTCGAGTTCGTCAATCCGTTCACGAGATATGGGAGTTTGACGTTAAGGAACGCTTGAGAAACCATCAAAATTTTCGCAAGTCTCATACTCGAAACCAATAACTACTATGGCCTGGGACAAAAATACACATACCGTTGTAATCGGGCGAGTTTCTGCTTTCAGATGCAATAGCAGTTTCTCGAGTTCGTAAATCCGTACGCGAGATATGGGAGTTTGAAGTTAAGGAATGGTTGAGAAACCATCAAAATTTTCGAAAGGCTGATACTCGAAACCAATACGTGGAATGGCCAAGGGGAAAATTACATGCGCCATTGTAATCGGGCGAGTTTTCACTTCCAGTTGCAACAGGAATTTCTCGAGTTCGTCATTCCGTTCGCGCGACATGGGTGTTTGAAGTTGAGGAATGGTTGAGAAACCATCAAAATTTTCGCTGGTCTGATAATCGAAACCAATAACTGGAATGGCCTATGGGAAAAGTACACACACCATTGTAATTGGGCGAGTTTCTACTTTCAGATGCAACAGGAATTTGTCGAGTTCGCCAATCCGTTCGCGAGGTATCGGAGTTTGAAGTTAAGGAATGGTTGAGAAACCATCAAAATTTTCGCAAGTCTGATACTCTAAACCAATAACTACTATGGCCTAGGGCAAAAATACACATACCGTTGTAATCGGGCGAGTTTCTGCTTTCAGCTGCAATAGGAAATTCTCGAGTTCGTCAATCCGTTCGCAAGATATGGGAGTTTGAAGTTAAGGAATGGTTGAGAGACCATCAAAATTTTCGCAAGTCTGATACTCGAAACCAATAACTACAACGGTCTAGGGGAAAAATACACATACCGTTGTAATCGGGAGAGTTTCTACTTTCGGATGCAACTGAAATTTCTCGAGTTCGCCAATCCGTTCGCGAGGTATGGGAGTTTGAAGTTAAGGAATGGTTGAGAAACCATCAAAATTTTCTCCAGTCTGATACTCGAAACCAATAACTACAATGGCCTAGGAGAAAAATACAGATACCGTTGTAATCGGGAGAGTTTCTACTTTCAGATGCAGCAGAAATTTTTCGGATTCGTCAATCCGTTCGCGCGATATGGGAGTTTGAAGTTAAGGAATGCTTGAGAAACCTTCAAAATTTTCGCAAGTATGATACGCGAAACCAACAACTACAAAAGCCTAGGGGAAAAATACACATACCTTTGTAATCGGGCGAGTTTCTACTTTCAGATGCAACAGGAATTTCTCGAGTTCGTCAATCCGTTCGCGAAATATCGGAGTGTGGTCTTAAGAGATGGTTCAGAAACCATCAAAATTTTCGCAATTCTGATGCTAGAAACGAATAACTGGAATGGCCTAGGGGAAAAGTACACATACCATTGTAATCGGGCGAGTTTCTACTTTCAGATGCAACAGGAATTTGTCGAGTTCGCCAATCCGTTCGCGAGGTATCGGAGTTTGAAGTTAAGGAATGGTTGAGAAACCATCAAAATTTTCGCAAGTCTGATACTCGAAACCAATAACTACTATGGCCTAGGGCAAAAATACACATACCGTTGTAATCGGTCGAGTTTCTGCTTTCAGATGCAATAGGAAATTCCCAAGTTCGTCAATCCGTTCGAGAGATATGGGAGCTTGAAGTTAAGGAATGCTTGAGAAACCATCAAAATTTTCGCAAGTCTGATTCTCGAAACCAATAACTACAATGGCCTATGGAAAAAATACACATAGCTTTGTAATCGGGAGAGTTTCTACTTTCAGATGCAACTGAAATTTTTCGGATTCGTCTATCCGTTCGCGAGATATGGGAGCTTGAAGTTAAGGAATGGTTGAGGAACCATCAAAATTTTCGCAAGTCTGATACTCGATACAAATAACTACTATGGCCTAGGGCAAAAATACACATACCGTTGTAATCGGGCGAGTTTCTGCTTCCAGATGCAATAGGAAATTCTCGAGTTCGTCAATCCGTTCGCGAGATATGGGAGTTTGAAGTTAAGGAATGGTTGAGAAACCGTCAAAGTTTTCGCAAGTGTGATACTCGAAACCAATAACTGGAATGGCAAAGGGGAAAAGTACACACGCCATTGTTATCGGACGAGTTTCCAATTTCAGATGCAACAGGAATTTGTCGAGTTCGTCATTCCGTTCGCGAGATATGGGTGTTTGTAGTTAAGGAATGGTTGAGAAACCATCAAAATTTTCGCTGGTCTGATAATCGAAACCAACACCTGGAATGGCCAAGGGGAAAATTACATACGCCATTGCAATCGGGCGAGGTTCCAATTTCAGATGCAACAGGAATTTGTCGAGTTCGTCATTCCGTTCGCGAGATATGGGTGTTTGTAGTTAAGGAATGGTTGAGAAACCATCAAAATTTTCGCAAGTCTGATACTCGAAACCAATAACTACTATGGCCTAGGGCAAAAATACACATACCGTTGTAATCGGTCGAGTTTTTGCTTTCAGATGCAATAGGAAATTCCCGAGTTCGTCAATCCGTTCGAGAGATATGGGAGTTTGAAGTTAAGGAATGCTTGAGAAACCATCAAAATTTTCGCAAGTCTGATACGCGAAACCAATAACTACAAAGGCCTAGGGGAAAAATACACATACCTTTGTAATCGGGCGAGTTTCTACTTTCAGATGCAACAGGAATTTCTCGAGTTCGTCAATCCGTTCGCGAGATATGGGAGTTTGAAGTTAAGGAATGGTTGAGGAACCATCAAAATTCTCGCAAGTCTGATACTCGAAACAAATAACTACTATGGCCTAGGGCAAAAATACACATACCGTTGTAATCGGGCGAGTTTCTGCTTTCAGTTGCAATAGGAAATTCTCGAGTTCGTCAATCCGTTCGCGAGATATGGGAGTTTGAAGTTAAGGAATGGTTGAGAAACCATCAAAATTTTCGCAAGTCTGATACTCGAAACCAATAACTACAATGGCCTAGGGGAAAAATACACATACCGTTGTAATCGGGAGAGTTTCTACTTTCAGATGCAGCAGAAATTTTTCGGATTCGTCAATCCGTTCGCGCGATATGGGAGTTTGAAGTTAAGGAATGCTTGCGAAACCATCAAAATTTTCGCAAGTCTGATACGCGAAACCAATAACTACAAAAGCCTAGGGCAAAAATACACATACCGTTGTAATCGGGCGAGTTTCTGCTTTCAGTTGCAATAGGAAATTCTCGAGTTCGTCAATCCGTACGCGAGATATGGGAGTTTGAAGTTAAGGAATGGTTGAGAAACCATCAAAATTTTCGCAAGGCTGATACTCGAAACCAATACGTGGAATGGCCAAGGGGAAAATTACATTCGCCATTGTAATCGGGCGAGTTTTCACTTCCAGATGCAACAGGAATTTCTCGAGTTCGTCATTCCGTTCGCGAGATATGGGTGTTTGAAGTTAAGGAATGGTTGAGAAACCATCAAAATTTTCGCAAGTCTGATACTCTAAACCAATAACTACTATGTCCTAGGGCAAAAATACACATACCGTTGTAATCGGGCGAGTTTCTGCTTTCAGATGCAATAGGAAATTCTCGAGTTCGTCAATCCGTTCGCGAGATATGGGAGTTTGAAATTAAGGAATGGTTGAGAAACCATCAAAATTTTCGCAAGTCTGATACTCGAAACCAATAACTACAATGGCCTAGGGGAAAAATACACATACCGTTGTAATCGGGCGAGTTTCTGCTTTCAGACGCGACAGGAATTTCTCGAGTTCGTCAATCTGTTCGCGAGATATGGGAGTGTGAAGTTAAGGAATGGTTGAAAAACCATCAAAATTTTCGCAAGTGTGATACTCGAAACCAATAACTGGAATGGCCTACGGGAAAAGTACACATACCATTATAATCGGGCGAGTTTCTACTTTCAGATACAATAGGAAATTCTCGAGTTCGTCAATCCGTTCGAGAGATATGGGAGTTTGAAGTTAAGGAATGGTTGAGAAACCATCAAAATTTTCGCGTCTGATAATCGAAACCAATAACTGGAATGGCCTAGGGGAAAAGTACACACACCATTGTAATCGGGCGAGTTTCCACTTCCAGATGTAACAGGAATTTCTCGAGTTCGCCAATCCGTTCGCGAGGTATGGGAGTTTGAAGTTAAGGAATGGTTGACAAACCATCAAAATTTTCGCCAGTCTGATACTCGAAACCAATAACTACTATGGCCTAGGGCAAAAATACACATACCGTTGTAATCGGGCGAGTTTCTGCTTTCAGATGCAATAGGAAATTCTCGAGTTCGTCAATCCGTTCGCGAGATATGGGAGTTTGAAATTAAGGAATGGTTGAGAAACCATCAAAATTTTCGCAAGTCTGATACTCGAAACCAATAACTACAATGGCCTAGGGGAAAAATACACATACCGTTGTAATCGGGAGGGTTTCTACTTTCAGATGCAGCAGAAATTTTGCGGATTCGTCAATCCGTTCGCGAGATATGGGAGTTTGAAGTTAAGGAATGGTTGAGAAACCATCAAAATTTTCGCAAGTCTGATACTCGAAACCAATAACTACAATGGCCTATGGGAAAAATACAGATACCGTTGTAATCGGGAGAGTTTCTACTTTCAAATGCAGCAGATATTTTTCGGATTCGTCAATCCGTTCGCGAGATATGGGAGTTTGAAGTTGAGGAATGGTTGAGAAACCATCAAAATTTTCGCAAGTCGGATTCTCGAAACCAATAACTATTATACAATGGCCTAGGGGAAAAATACACATACCATTGTAATCGGGCGAGTTTCCACTTCCAGATGCAACAGGAATTTCTCGAGTTCGCCAATCCGTTCGCGAGGTATGGGAGTTTGAAGTTAAGGAATGGTTGAGAAACCATCAAAATTTTCGCCAGTTAGATACTCGAAACCAATAACTACTATGGCCTAGGGCAAAAATACACATACCGTTGTAATCGGGCGAGTTTCTACTTTCAGATGCAACAGGAATTTCTCGAGTTGGTCAATCCGTTCGCGAGATATGGGAGTTTGAAGTTAAGGAATGGTTGAGAAACCATCAAAATTTTCGCAAGTCTGATACTCGAAACCAATACCTGGAATGGCCAAGGGGAAAATTACATACGCCATTGTAATCGGGCGAGTTTCCACTTTCAGATGCAACAGGAACTTCTCGAGTTCGTCATTCCGTTCGCGAGATATGGGTGTTTGAAGTTAAGGAATGGTTGAGAAACCATCAAAATTTTCGTTGGTCTGATACTCGAAACCAATAACTGGAATGGCCAAGGGGAAAATTACATACGCCATTGTAATCGGGCGAGGTTCCACTTTCAGATGCAACAGGAATTTGTCGAGTTCGCCAAACCGTTCACGAGGTATCGGAGTTTGAAGTTAAGGAATGGTTGAGAAACCATCAAAATTTTCGCAAGTCTGATACTCGAAACCAATAACTACTATGGCCTAGGGCAAAAATACACATACCGTTGTAATCGGTCGAGTTTCTGCTTTCAGATGCAATAGGAAATTCCCGAGTTCGTCAATCCGTTCGAGAGATATGGGAGTTTGAAGTTAAGGAATGCTTGAGAAACAATCAAAATTTTCGCAAGTCTGATACGCGAAACCAATAACTACAAAGGCCTAGGGGAAAAATACACATACCTTTGTAATCGGGCGAGTTTCTACTTTCAGATGCAACAGGAATTTCTCGAGTTCGTCAATCCGTTCGCGAGATATGGGAGTTTGAAGTTAAGGAATGGTTGAGGAACCATCAAAGTTCTCGCAAGTCGGCTACTCGAAACAAATAACTACTATGGCCTAGGGCAAAAATACACATACCGTTGTAATCGGGCGAGTTTCTACTTTCAGATGCAACAGGAATTAGTCGAGTTCGCCAATCCGTTCTCGAGGTATCGGAGTTTGAAGTTAAGGAACGGTAGAGAAACCATCAAAATTTTCGCAAGTCTGATACTCGAAACCAATAACTACTATGGCCTAGTGCAAAAATACACTACCGTTGTAATCGGGCGAGTTTCTGCTTTCAGATGCAATAGGAATTTCTCGAGTTCGTCAATCCGTTCGCGGGATATGGGAGTTTGAAATTAAGGAATGGTTGAGAAACCATCAAAATTTTCGCAAGTCTGATACTCTAAACCAATAACTACTATGTCCTAGGGCAAAAATACACATACCGTTGTAATCGGGCGAGTTTCTGCTTTCAGATGCAATAGGAAATTCTCGAGTTCGTCAATCCGTTCGCGAGATATGGGAGTTTGAAATTAAGGAATGGTTGAGAAACCATCAAAATTTTCGCAAGTCTGATACTCGAAACCAATAACTACAATGGCCTAGGGGAAAAATACACATACCGTTGTAATCGGGCGAGTTTCTGCTTTCAGACGCGACAGGAATTTCTCGAGTTCGTCAATCTGTTCGCGAGATATGGGAGTGTGAAGTTAAGGAATGGTTGAAAAACCATCAAAATTTTCGCAAGTGTGATACTCGAAACCAATAACTGGAATGGCCTACGGGAAAAGTACACATACCATTATAATCGGGCGTGTTTCTACTTTCAGATACAATAGGAAATTCTCGAGTTCGTCAATCCGTTCGAGAGATATGGGAGTTTGAAGTTAAGGAATGGTTGAGAAACCATCAAAATTTTCGCGTCTGATAATCGAAACCAATAACTGGAATGGCCTAGGGGAAAAGTACACACACCATTGTAATCGGGCGAGTTTCCACTTCCAGATGCAACAGGAATTTCTCGAGTTCGCCAATCCGTTCGCGAGGTATGGGAGTTTGAAGTTAAGGAATGGTTGAGAAACCATCAAAATTTTCGCCAGTTAGATACTCGAAACCAATAACTACTATGGCCTAGGGCAAAAATACACATACCGTTGTAATCGGGCGAGTTTCTGCTTTCAGATGCAATAGGAAATTCTCGAGTTCGTCAATCCGTTCGCGAGATATGGGAGTTTGAAATTAAGGAATGGTTGAGAAACCATCAAAATTTTCGCAAGTCTGATACTCGAAACCAATAACTACAATGGCCTAGGGGAAAAATACACATACCGTTGTAATCGGGAGGGTTTCTACTTTCAGATGCAGCAGAAATTTTGCGGATTCGTCAATCCGTTCGCGAGATATGGGAGTTTGAATTTAAGGAATGGTTGAGAAACCATCAAAATTTTCGCAAGTCTGATACTCGAAACCAATAACTACAATGGCCTATGGGAAAAATACAGATACCGTTGTAATCGGGAGAGTTTCTACTTTCAAATGCAGCAGATATTTTTCGGATTCGTCAATCCGTTCGCGAGATATGGGAGTTTGAAGTTGAGGAATGGTTGAGAAACCATCAAAATTTTCGCAAGTCTGATTCTCGAAACCTATAACTATTATACAATGGCCTAGGGGAAAAATACACATACCGTTGTAATCGGGAGAGTTTCTACTTTCAGATGCAGCAGAAATTTTTCGGATTCGTCAATCCGTTCGCGAGATATGGGAGTTTGAAGTTAAGGAATGCTTGAGAAACCATCAAAATTTTCGCAAATCTGATTCGCGAAACCAATAACTACAAAGGCCTAGGGGAAAAATACACATACCTTTGTAATCGGGTGAGTTTCTACTTTCAGATGCAACAGGAATTTCTCGAGTTGGTCAATCCGTTCGCGAGATATGGGAGTTTGAAGTTAAGGAATGGTTGAGAAACCATCAAAATTTTCGCAAGTCTGATACTCGAAACCAATACCTGGAATGGCCAAGGGGAAAATTACATACGCCATTGTAATCGGGCGAGTTTCCACTTTCAGATGCAACAGGAACTTCTCGAGTTCGTCATTCCGTTCGCGAGATATGGGTGTTTGAAGTTAAGGAATGGTTGAGAAACCATCAAAATTTTCGTTGGTCTGATACTCGAAACCAATAACTGGAATGGCCAAGGGGAAAATTACATACGCCATTGTAATCGGGCGAGGTTCCACTTTCAGATGCAACAGGAATTTGTCGAGTTCGCCAAACCGTTCACGAGGTATCGGAGTTTGAAGTTAAGGAATGGTTGAGAAACCATCAAAATTTTCGCAAGTCTGATACTCGAAACCAATAACTACTATGGCCTAGGGCAAAAATACACATACCGTTGTAATCGGTCGAGTTTCTGCTTTCAGATGCAATAGGAAATTCCCGAGTTCGTCAATCCGTTCGAGAGATATGGGAGTTTGAAGTTAAGGAATGCTTGAGAAACAATCAAAATTTTCGCAAGTCTGATACGCGAAACCAATAACTACAAAGGCCTAGGGGAAAAATACACATACCTTTGTAATCGGGCGAGTTTCTACTTTCAGATGCAACAGGAATTTCTCGAGTTCGTCAATCCGTTCGCGAGATATGGGAGTTTGAAGTTAAGGAATGGTTGAGGAACCATCAAAATTCTCGCAAGTCGGCTACTCGAAACAAATAACTACTATGGCCTAGGGCAAAAATACACATACCGTTGTAATCGGGCGAGTTTCTACTTTCAGATGCAACAGGAATTAGTCGAGTTCGCCAATCCGTTCTCGAGGTATCGGGGTTTGAAGTTAAGGAATGGTAGAGAAACCATCAAAATTTTCGCAAGTCTGATACTCGAAACCAATAACTACTATGGCCTAGGGCAAAAATACACTACCGTTGTAATCGGGCGAGTTTCTGCTTTCAGACGCGACCGGAATTTCTCGAGTTCGTCAATCCGTTCGCGAGATATGGGAGTGTGAAGTTAAGGAATGGTTGAAAAACCATCAAAATTTTCGCAAGTGTGATACTCGAAACCAATAACTGGAATGGCCTACGGGAAAAGTACACATACCATTGTAATCGGGCGAGTTTCTACTTTCAGATGCAATGGGAAATTCTCGAGTTCGTCAAACCGTTCGAGAGATATGGGAGTTTGAAGTTAAGGAATGCTTGAGAAACCATCAAAATTTTCGCAAGTCTGTTACGCGTAACCAATAACTACAAAGGACTAGGGGAAAAATACACATATAGTACCTTTGTAATCGGGCGAGTTTCTACTTTCAGATGCAACAGGAATTTCTCGAGTTCGTCAATCCGTTCGCGAGATATGAGAGTTTGAAGTTAAGGAATGGTTGAGAAACCATCACAATTTTCGCAATTCTGATACTCGAAACCAATAACTACAGTGGCCTAGGGGAAAAATACACATAGCGTTGTAATCGGGAGAGTTTCTACTTCCAGAAGCAACAGAAATTTTTCGGATTCGGCAATCCGTTCGCGAAATATGACAGTTTGAAGTTAAGGAATGGTTGAGAAACCATCAAAATTGTCGCAATTCTGATGCTAGAAACGAAAAACTGGAGTGGCCTAGGGGAAAGGTACACACACCATAGTAATCGGGCGATCTTCTACTTTCAGATGCAAAAGGAATTTCTCGAGTTCGTTACTCCGTTCGCGAGATATGGGTGTTTGAAGTTACGGAACATTTGAGAAACCATCAAAATTTTCGCTGGTCTGATACCCGAAACCAATAACTGGAATGGCCAAGGGGAAAAGTACATACGCCATTGTAATCGGGCGAGTCTCTACTTTCAGATGCAACAGGAATTTCTCGAGTTCGTCAATCCGTTCGAGAGATATGGGAGTTTGAAGTTAAGGAATGGTTGAGAAACCATCAAAATTTTCGCAAGTCTGATACTCGAAACCAATAACTGGAATGGCCTAGGGGAAAAGTACACACAGCAGTGTAATGGGGCGAGTTTCTACTTTCAGATGCAACAGGAATTTCTCGAGTTCGTCAATCCGTTCGAGAGATATGGGAGTTTGAAGTTAAGGAATGGTTGAGAAACCATCAAAATTTTCGCAAGTGTGATACTCGAAACCAATAACTGGAATGGCCTACGGGAAAAGTACACATACCATTATAATCGGGCGAGTTTCTACTTTCAGATACAATAGGAAATTCTCGAGTTCGTCAATCCGTTCGAGAGATATGGGAGTTTGAAGTTAAGGAATGGTTGAGAAACCATCAAAATTTTCGCGTCTGATAATCGAAACCAATAACTGGAATGGCCTAGGGGAAAAGTACACACACCATTGTAATCGGGCGAGTTTCCACTTCCAGATGCAACAGGAATTTCTCGAGTTCGCCAATCCGTTCGCGAGGTATGGGAGTTTGAATTTAAGGAATGGTTGACAAACCATCAAAATTTTCGCCAGTCTGATACTCGAAACCAATAACTACTATGGCCTAGGGCAAAAATACACATACCGTTGTAATCGGGCGAGTTTCTACTTTCAGATGCAACAGGAATTAGTCGAGTTCGCCAATCCGTTCTCGAGGTATCGGGGTTTGAAGTTAAGGAATGGTAGAGAAACCATCAAAATTTTCGCAAGTCTGATACTCGAAACCAATAACTACTATGGCCTAGGGCAAAAATACACTACCGTTGTAATCGGGCGAGTTTCTGCTTTCAGACGCGACCGGAATTTCTCGAGTTCGTCAATCCGTTCGCGAGATATGGGAGTGTGAAGTTAAGGAATGGTTGAAAAACCATCAAAATTTTCGCAAGTGTGATACTCGAAACCAATAACTGGAATGGCCTACGGGAAAAGTACACATACCATTGTAATCGGGCGAGTTTCTACTTTCAGATGCAATGGGAAATTCTCGAGTTCGTCAAACCGTTCGAGAGATATGGGAGTTTGAAGTTAAGGAATGCTTGAGAAACCATCAAAATTTTCGCAAGTCTGTTACGCGTAACCAATAACTACAAAGGACTAGGGGAAAAATACACATATAGTACCTTTGTAATCGGGCGAGTTTCTACTTTCAGATGCAACAGGAATTTCTCGAGTTCGTCAATCCGTTCGCGAGATATGAGAGTTTGAAGTTAAGGAATGGTTGAGAAACCATCACAATTTTCGCAATTCTGATACTCGAAACCAATAACTACAGTGGCCTAGGGGAAAAATACACATAGCGTTGTAATCGGGAGAGTTTCTACTTCCAGAAGCAACAGAAATTTTTCGGATTCGGCAATCCGTTCGCGAAATATGACAGTTTGAAGTTAAGGAATGGTTGAGAAACCATCAAAATTGTCGCAATTCTGATGCTAGAAACGAAAAACTGGAGTGGCCTAGGGGAAAGGTACACACACCATAGTAATCGGGCGATCTTCTACTTTCAGATGCAAAAGGAATTTCTCGAGTTCGTTACTCCGTTCGCGAGATATGGGTGTTTGAAGTTACGGAACATTTGAGAAACCATCAAAATTTTCGCTGGTCTGATACCCGAAACCAATAACTGGAATGGCCAAGGGGAAAAGTACATACGCCATTGTAATCGGGCGAGTCTCTACTTTCAGATGCAACAGGAATTTCTCGAGTTCGTCAATCCGTTCGAGAGATATGGGAGTTTGAAGTTAAGGAATGGTTGAGAAACCATCAAAATTTTCGCAAGTCTGATACTCGAAACCAATAACTGGAATGGCCTAGGGGAAAAGTACACACAGCAGTGTAATGGGGCGAGTTTCTACTTTCAGATGCAACAGGAATTTCTCGAGTTCGTCAATCCGTTCGAGAGATATGGGAGTTTGAAGTTAAGGAATGGTTGAGAAACCATCAAAATTTTCGCAAGTGTGATACTCGAAACCAATAACTGGAATGGCCTACGGGAAAAGTACACATACCATTATAATCGGGCGAGTTTCTACTTTCAGATACAATAGGAAATTCTCGAGTTCGTCAATCCGTTCGAGAGATATGGGAGTTTGAAGTTAAGGAATGGTTGAGAAACCATCAAAATTTTCGCGTCTGATAATCGAAACCAATAACTGGAATGGCCTAGGGGAAAAGTACACACACCATTGTAATCGGGCGAGTTTCCACTTCCAGATGCAACAGGAATTTCTCGAGTTCGCCAATCCGTTCGCGAGGTATGGGAGTTTGAATTTAAGGAATGGTTGACAAACCATCAAAATTTTCGCCAGTCTGATACTCGAAACCAATAACTACTATGGCCTAGGGCAAAAATACACATACCGTTGTAATCGGGCGAGTTTCTGCTTTCAGATGCAATAGGAAATTCTCGAGTTCGTCAATCCGTTCGCGAGATATGGGAGTTTGAAATTAAGGAATGGTTGAGAAACCATCAAAATTTTCGCAAGCCTGATACTCGAAACCAATAACTACAATGGCCTAGGGGAAAAATACACATACCGTTGTAATCGGGAGGGTTTCTACTTTCAGATGCAGCAGAAATTTTGCGGATTCGTCAATCCGTTCGCGAGATATGGGAGTTTGAAGTTAAGGAATGGTTGAGAAACCATCAAAATTTTCGCAAGTCTGATACTCGAAACCAATAACTACAATGGCCTATGGGAAAAATACAGATACCGTTGTAATCGGGAGAGTTTCTACTTTCAAATGCAGCAGATATTTTTCGGATTCGTCAATCCGTTCGCGAGATATGGGAGTTTGAAGTTGAGGAATGGTTGAGAAACCATCAAAATTTTCGCAAGTCGGATTCTCGAAACCAATAACTATTATACAATGGCCTAGGGGAAAAATACACATACCATTGTAATCGGGCGAGTTTCCACTTCCAGATGCAACAGGAATTTCTCGAGTTCGCCAATCCGTTCGCGAGGTATGGGAGTTTGAAGTTAAGGAATGGTTGAGAAACCATCAAAATTTTCGCCAGTTAGATACTCGAAACCAATAACTACTATGGCCTAGGGCAAAAATACACATACCGTTGTAATCGGGCGAGTTTCTACTTTCAGATGCAACAGGAATTTCTCGAGTTGGTCAATCCGTTCGCGAGATATGGGAGTTTGAAGTTAAGGAATGGTTGAGAAACCATCAAAATTTTCGCAAGTCTGATACTCGAAACCAATACCTGGAATGGCCAAGGGGAAAATTACATACGCCATTGTAATCGGGCGAGTTTCCACTTTCAGATGCAACAGGAACTTCTCGAGTTCGTCATTCCGTTCGCGAGATATGGGTGTTTGAAGTTAAGGAATGGTTGAGAAACCATCAAAATTTTCGTTGGTCTGATACTCGAAACCAATAACTGGAATGGCCAAGGGGAAAATTACATACGCCATTGTAATCGGGCGAGGTTCCACTTTCAGATGCAACAGGAATTTGTCGAGTTCGCCAAACCGTTCACGAGGTATCGGAGTTTGAAGTTAAGGAATGGTTGAGAAACCATCAAAATTTTCGCAAGTCTGATACTCGAAACCAATAACTACTATGGCCTAGGGCAAAAATACACATACCGTTGTAATCGGTCGAGTTTCTGCTTTCAGATGCAATAGGAAATTCCCGAGTTCGTCAATCCGTTCGAGAGATATGGGAGTTTGAAGTTAAGGAATGCTTGAGAAACAATCAAAATTTTCGCAAGTCTGATACGCGAAACCAATAACTACAAAGGCCTAGGGGAAAAATACACATACCTTTGTAATCGGGCGAGTTTCTACTTTCAGATGCAACAGGAATTTCTCGAGTTCGTCAATCCGTTCGCGAGATATGGGAGTTTGAAGTTAAGGAATGGTTGAGGAACCATCAAAGTTCTCGCAAGTCGGCTACTCGAAACAAATAACTACTATGGCCTAGGGCAAAAATACACATACCGTTGTAATCGGGCGAGTTTCTACTTTCAGATGCAACAGGAATTAGTCGAGTTCGCCAATCCGTTCTCGAGGTATCGGAGTTTGAAGTTAAGGAACGGTAGAGAAACCATCAAAATTTTCGCAAGTCTGATACTCGAAACCAATAACTACTATGGCCTAGTGCAAAAATACACTACCGTTGTAATCGGGCGAGTTTCTGCTTTCAGATGCAATAGGAATTTCTCGAGTTCGTCAATCCGTTCGCGGGATATGGGAGTTTGAAATTAAGGAATGGTTGAGAAACCATCAAAATTTTCGCAAGTCTGATACTCTAAACCAATAACTACTATGTCCTAGGGCAAAAATACACATACCGTTGTAATCGGGCGAGTTTCTGCTTTCAGATGCAATAGGAAATTCTCGAGTTCGTCAATCCGTTCGCGAGATATGGGAGTTTGAAATTAAGGAATGGTTGAGAAACCATCAAAATTTTCGCAAGTCTGATACTCGAAACCAATAACTACAATGGCCTAGGGGAAAAATACACATACCGTTGTAATCGGGCGAGTTTCTGCTTTCAGACGCGACAGGAATTTCTCGAGTTCGTCAATCTGTTCGCGAGATATGGGAGTGTGAAGTTAAGGAATGGTTGAAAAACCATCAAAATTTTCGCAAGTGTGATACTCGAAACCAATAACTGGAATGGCCTACGGGAAAAGTACACATACCATTATAATCGGGCGTGTTTCTACTTTCAGATACAATAGGAAATTCTCGAGTTCGTCAATCCGTTCGAGAGATATGGGAGTTTGAAGTTAAGGAATGGTTGAGAAACCATCAAAATTTTCGCGTCTGATAATCGAAACCAATAACTGGAATGGCCTAGGGGAAAAGTACACACACCATTGTAATCGGGCGAGTTTCCACTTCCAGATGCAACAGGAATTTCTCGAGTTCGCCAATCCGTTCGCGAGGTATGGGAGTTTGAAGTTAAGGAATGGTTGAGAAACCATCAAAATTTTCGCCAGTTAGATACTCGAAACCAATAACTACTATGGCCTAGGGCAAAAATACACATACCGTTGTAATCGGGCGAGTTTCTGCTTTCAGATGCAATAGGAAATTCTCGAGTTCGTCAATCCGTTCGCGAGATATGGGAGTTTGAAATTAAGGAATGGTTGAGAAACCATCAAAATTTTCGCAAGTCTGATACTCGAAACCAATAACTACAATGGCCTAGGGGAAAAATACACATACCGTTGTAATCGGGAGGGTTTCTACTTTCAGATGCAGCAGAAATTTTGCGGATTCGTCAATCCGTTCGCGAGATATGGGAGTTTGAAGTTAAGGAATGGTTGAGAAACCATCAAAATTTTCGCAAGTCTGATACTCGAAACCAATAACTACAATGGCCTATGGGAAAAATACAGATACCGTTGTAATCGGGAGAGTTTCTACTTTCAAATGCAGCAGATATTTTTCGGATTCGTCAATCCGTTCGCGAGATATGGGAGTTTGAAGTTGAGGAATGGTTGAGAAACCATCAAAATTTTCGCAAGTCTGATTCTCGAAACCTATAACTATTATACAATGGCCTAGGGGAAAAATACACATACCGTTGTAATCGGGAGAGTTTCTACTTTCAGATGCAGCAGAAATTTTTCGGATTCGTCAATCCGTTCGCGAGATATGGGAGTTTGAAGTTAAGGAATGCTTGAGAAACCATCAAAATTTTCGCAAATCTGATTCGCGAAACCAATAACTACAAAGGCCTAGGGGAAAAATACACATACCTTTGTAATCGGGTGAGTTTCTACTTTCAGATGCAACAGGAATTTCTCGAGTTGGTCAATCCGTTCGCGAGATATGGGAGTTTGAAGTTAAGGAATGGTTGAGAAACCATCAAAATTTTCGCAAGTCTGATACTCGAAACCAATACCTGGAATGGCCAAGGGGAAAATTACATACGCCATTGTAATCGGGCGAGTTTCCACTTTCAGATGCAACAGGAACTTCTCGAGTTCGTCATTCCGTTCGCGAGATATGGGTGTTTGAAGTTAAGGAATGGTTGAGAAACCATCAAAATTTTCGTTGGTCTGATACTCGAAACCAATAACTGGAATGGCCAAGGGGAAAATTACATACGCCATTGTAATCGGGCGAGGTTCCACTTTCAGATGCAACAGGAATTTGTCGAGTTCGCCAAACCGTTCACGAGGTATCGGAGTTTGAAGTTAAGGAATGGTTGAGAAACCATCAAAATTTTCGCAAGTCTGATACTCGAAACCAATAACTACTATGGCCTAGGGCAAAAATACACATACCGTTGTAATCGGTCGAGTTTCTGCTTTCAGATGCAATAGGAAATTCCCGAGTTCGTCAATCCGTTCGAGAGATATGGGAGTTTGAAGTTAAGGAATGCTTGAGAAACAATCAAAATTTTCGCAAGTCTGATACGCGAAACCAATAACTACAAAGGCCTAGGGGAAAAATACACATACCTTTGTAATCGGGCGAGTTTCTACTTTCAGATGCAACAGGAATTTCTCGAGTTCGTCAATCCGTTCGCGAGATATGGGAGTTTGAAGTTAAGG
Source organism: Ptiloglossa arizonensis (assembly GCF_051014685.1). Taxonomy (NCBI): domain Eukaryota; kingdom Metazoa; phylum Arthropoda; class Insecta; order Hymenoptera; family Colletidae; genus Ptiloglossa; species Ptiloglossa arizonensis. The sequence goes on from NW_027478935.1 coordinate 23,458, forward strand.
AATGGTTGAGGAACCATCAAAATTCTCGCAAGTCGGCTACTCGAAACAAATAACTACTATGGCCTAGGGCAAAAATACACATACCGTTGTAATCGGGCGAGTTTCTACTTTCAGATGCAACAGGAATTAGTCGAGTTCGCCAATCCGTTCTCGAGGTATCGGGGTTTGAAGTTAAGGAATGGTAGAGAAACCATCAAAATTTTCGCAAGTCTGATACTCGAAACCAATAACTACTATGGCCTAGGGCAAAAATACACTACCGTTGTAATCGGGCGAGTTTCTGCTTTCAGACGCGACCGGAATTTCTCGAGTTCGTCAATCCGTTCGCGAGATATGGGAGTGTGAAGTTAAGGAATGGTTGAAAAACCATCAAAATTTTCGCAAGTGTGATACTCGAAACCAATAACTGGAATGGCCTACGGGAAAAGTACACATACCATTGTAATCGGGCGAGTTTCTACTTTCAGATGCAATGGGAAATTCTCGAGTTCGTCAAACCGTTCGAGAGATATGGGAGTTTGAAGTTAAGGAATGCTTGAGAAACCATCAAAATTTTCGCAAGTCTGTTACGCGTAACCAATAACTACAAAGGACTAGGGGAAAAATACACATATAGTACCTTTGTAATCGGGCGAGTTTCTACTTTCAGATGCAACAGGAATTTCTCGAGTTCGTCAATCCGTTCGCGAGATATGAGAGTTTGAAGTTAAGGAATGGTTGAGAAACCATCACAATTTTCGCAATTCTGATACTCGAAACCAATAACTACAGTGGCCTAGGGGAAAAATACACATAGCGTTGTAATCGGGAGAGTTTCTACTTCCAGATGCAACAGAAATTTTTCGGATTCGGCAATCCGTTCGCGAAATATGACAGTTTGAAGTTAAGGAATGGTTGAGAAACCATCAAAATTGTCGCAATTCTGATGCTAGAAACGAAAAACTGGAGTGGCCTAGGGGAAAGGTACACACACCATAGTAATCGGGCGATCTTCTACTTTCAGATGCAAAAGGAATTTCTCGAGTTCGTTACTCCGTTCGCGAGATATGGGTGTTTGAAGTTACGGAACATTTGAGAAACCATCAAAATTTTCGCTGGTCTGATACCCGAAACCAATAACTGGAATGGCCAAGGGGAAAAGTACATACGCCATTGTAATCGGGCGAGTCTCTACTTTCAGATGCAACAGGAATTTCTCGAGTTCGTCAATCCGTTCGAGAGATATGGGAGTTTGAAGTTAAGGAATGGTTGAGAAACCATCAAAATTTTCGCAAGTCTGATACTCGAAACCAATAACTGGAATGGCCTAGGGGAAAAGTACACACAGCAGTGTAATGGGGCGAGTTTCTACTTTCAGATGCAACAGGAATTTCTCGAGTTCGTCAATCCGTTCGCAAGATATGGGAGTTTGAAGTTAAGGAATGGTTGAGAATCCATCTAAATTTTCGCAAGCCTGATACTCGAAACCAATAACTACAATGACCTAGGGCAAAAATACACATACCGTTGTAATCGGGAGAGTTTCTACTTTCAGATGCAACAGAAATTTTTCGGAATTGTCAATCCGTTCGCGAGATATGGGAGTTCGAAGTTAAGGAATGGTTGAGAAACCATCACAATTTTCGCAATTCTGATACTCGAAACCAATAACTACAATGGCCTAGGGGAAAAGTACACACATCATAGTAATCGGGCGAGTTTCTACTTTCAGACGCAACAGGAATTTCTCGAGTTCGGCAATCAGTTCGCGAGATATGGGAGTTTGAAGTTAAGGAATGGTTGAAAAACAATCAAAATTTTCGCATGTGTGATACTCGAAACCAATAACTGGAATGGCCTACGGGAAAAGTAAACACAGCATTGTAATGGGGCGAGTTTCTACTTTCAGATGCAACAGGAATTTCTCGAGTTCGTCAATCCGTTCGCAAGATATGGGAGTTTGAGGTTAAGGAATGGTTGAGAATCCATCTGAATTTTCCCAAGCCTGATACTCGAAACCAATAACTACAATGACCTAGGGCAAAGATACACATACCGTTTTAATCGGGAGAGTTTCTACTTTCAGATTCAACCGAAATTTTTCGGAATTGTCAATCCGTTCGCGAGATATGGGAGTTTGAAGTTAAGGAATGGTTGAGAAACCATCACAATTTTCGCAATTCTGATACTCGAAACCAATAACTACTATGGCCTAGGGCAAAAATACATATACCGTTGTAATCGGCCGAGTTTCTGCTTTCAGACGCGACAGGAATTTCTCGTGTTCGTCAATCCGTTCGCGAGATATGGGAGTGTGAAGTTAAGGAATGGTTGAAAAACCATCAAAATTTTCGCAAGTGTGATACTCGAAACCAATAACTGGAATGGCCTACGGGAAAAGTACACACACCATAGTAATCGGGCGAGCTTCTACTTTCAGATGCAAAAGGAATTTCTCGAGTTCGTCACTCCGTTCGCGAGATATGGGTGTTTGAAGTTAAGGAATGGTTGAGAATCCATCTGAATTTTCCCAAGCCTGATACTCGAAACCAATAACTACAATGACCTAGGGCAAAGATACACATACCGTTGTAATCGGGAGAGTTTCTACTTTCAGATGCAACAGAAATTTTTCGGAATTGTCAATCCGTTCGCGAGATATGGGAGTTTGAAGTTAAGGAATGGTAGAGAAACCATCAAAATTTTCGCAAGTCTGATACTCGAAACCAATAACTACTATGTCCTAGGGCAAACATACAAATACCGTTGTAATCGGGCGAGTTTCTGCTTTCAGACGCGACCGGAATTTCTCGAGTTCGTCAATCCGTTCGCGAGATATGGGAGTGTGAAGTTAAGGAATGGTTGAAAAACCATCAAAATTTTCGCAAGTGTGATACTCGAAACCAATAACTGGAATGGCCTACGGGAAAAGTACACATACCATTGTAATCGGGCGAGTTTCTACTTTCAGATGCAATGGGAAATTCTCGAGTTCGTCAATCCGTTCGAGAGATATGGGAGTTTGAAGTTAAGGAATGCTTGAGAAACCATCAAAATTTTCGCAAGTCTATTACGCGTAACCAATAACTACAAAGGACTAGGGGAAAAATACACATATAGTACCTTTGTAATCGGGCGAGTTTCTACTTTCAGATGCAACAGGAATTTCTCGAGTTCGTCAATCCGTTCGCGAGATATGAGAGTTTGAAGTTAAGGAATGGTTGAGAAACCATCACAATTTTCGCAATTCTGATACTCGAAACCTATAACTACAATGGCCTAGGGGAAAAATACACATAGCGTTGTAATCGGGAGAGTTTCTACTTCCAGATGCAACAGAAATTTTTCGGATTCGGCAATCCGTTCGCGAAATATGACAGTTTGAAGTTAAGGAATGGTTGAGAAACCATCAAAATTGTCGCAATTCTGATGCTAGAAACGAAAAACTGGAGTGGCCTAGGGGAAAAGTACACACACCATAGTAATCGGGCGAGCTTCTACTTTCAGATGCAAAAGGAATTTCTCGAGTTCGTTACTCCGTTCGCGAGATATGGGTGTTTGAAGTTAAGGAACATTTGAGAAACCATCAAAATTTTCGCTGGTCTGATACCCGAAACCAATAACTGGAATGGCCAAGGGGAAAAGTACATACGCCATTGTAATCGGGCGAGTCTCCACTTTCAGATGCAACAGGAATTTCTCGAGTTCGTCAATCCGTTCGCAAGATATGGGTGTTTGAAGTTAAGGAATGGTTGAGAAACCAACAAAATTTTCGCAAGTGTGATACTCGAAACCAATAACTGGAATGGCCTAGGGAAAAAGTACACACACCATTGTAACGGGGCGAGTTTCTAGTTTCGGATGCCACAGGAATTTCTCGAGTTCGTCAATCCGTTCGCAAGATATGGGAGTTTGAAGTTAAGGAATGGTTGAGAATCCATCTAAATTTTCGCAAGCCTGATACTCGAAACCAATAACTACAATGACCTAGGGCAAAAATACACATACCGTTGTAATCGGGAGAGTTTCTACTTTCAGATGCAACAGAAATTTTTCGGAATTGTCAATCCGTTCGCGAGATATGGGAGTTTGAAGTTAAGGAATGGTTGAGAAACCATCACAATTTTCGCAATTCTGATACTCGAAACCAATAACTACAATGGCCTAGGGGAAAAGTACACACATCACAGTAATCGGGCGAGTTTCTACTTTCAGGCGCAACAGGAATTTCTCGAGTTCGGCAATCTGTTCGCGAGATATGGGAGTTTGAAGTTAAGGAATGGTTGAAAAACCATCAAAATTTTCGCAAGTGTGATACTCGAAACCAATAACTGGAATGGCCTACGGGAAAAGTAAACACAGCATTGTAATGGGGCGAGTTTCTACTTTCAGATGCAACAGGAATTTCTCGAGTTCGTCAATCCGTTCGCAAGATATGGGAGTTTGAGGTTAAGGAATGGTTGAGAATCCATCTGAATTTTCCCAAGCCTGATACTCGAAACCAATAACTACAATGACCTAGGGCAAAGATACACATACCGTTGTAATCGGGAGAGTTTCTACTTTCAGATGCAACAGAAATTTTTCGGAATTGTCAATCCGTTCGCGAGATATGGGATTTTGAAGTTAAGGAATGGTTGAGAAACCATCACAATTTTCGCAATTCTGATACTCGAAACCAATAACTACTATGGCCTAGGGCAAAAATACATATACCGTTGTAATCGGCCGAGTTTCTGCTTTCAGACGCGACAGGAATTTCTCGTGTTCGTCAATCCGTTCGCGAGATATGGGAGTGTGAAGTTAAGGAATGGTTGAAAAACCATCAAAATTTTCGCAAGTGTGATACTCGAAACCAATAACTGGAATGGCCTACGGGAAAAGTACACACACCATAGAAATCGGGCGAGCTTCTACTTTCAGATGCAAAAGGAATTTATCGAGTTCGTTACTCCGTTCGCGAGATATGGGTGTTTGAAGTTAAGGAATGGTTGAGAATCCATCTGAATTTTCCCAAGCCTGATACTCGAAACCAATAACTACAATGACCTAGGGCAAAGATACACATACCGTTGTAATCGGGAGAGTTTCTACTTTCAGATGCAACAGAAATTTTTCGGAATTGTCAATCCGTTCGCGAGATATGGGAGTTTGAAGTTAAGGAATGGTAGAGAAACCATCAAAATTTTCGCAAGTCTGATACTCGAAACCAATAACTACTACGGCCTAGGGCAAAAATACACATACCGTTGTAATCGGGCGAGTTTCTGCTTTCAGACGCGACCGGAATTTCTCGAGTTCGTCAATCCGTTCGCGAGATATGGGAGTGTGAAGTTAAGGAATGGTTGAAAAACAATCAAAATTTTCGCAAATGTGATACTCGAAACCAATAACTGGAATGGCCTACGGGAGAAGTACACATACCATTGTAATCGGGCGAGTTTCTACTTTCAGATGCAATGGGAAATTCTCGAGTTCGTCAATCCGTTCGAGAGATATGGGAGTTTGAAGTTAAGGAATGCTTGAGAAACCATCAAAATTTTCGCAAGTCTGATACTCGAAACCGATAACTGGAATGGCCTAGGAGAAAAGTACACACACCATTGTAATGGGGCGAGTTTCTACTTTCAGATGCAACAAGAATTTCTCGAGTTCGTCAATCCGTTCGCGAGATATGAGAGTTTGAAGTTAAGGAATGGTTGAGAAACCATCACAATTTTCGCAATTCTGATACTCGAAACCAATAACTACAATGGCCTAGGGGAAAAATACACATAGCGTTGTAATCGGGAGAGTTTCTACTTCCAGATGCAACAGAAATTTTTCGGATTCGGCAATCCGTTCGCGAAATATGACAGTTTGAATTTAAGGAATGGTTGAGAAACCATCAAAATTGTCGCAATTCTGATGCTAGAAACGAAAAACTGGAGTGGCCTAGGGGAAAAGTACACACACCATAGTAATCGGGCGAGCTTCTACTTTCAGATGCAAAAGGAATTTCTCGAGTTCGTTACTCCGTTCGCGAGATATGGGTGTTTGAAGTTAAGGAATGGTTGAGAAACCCTCACAATTTTCGCAATTCTGATACTCGAAACCAATAACTACTATGGCCTAGGGCAAAAATACATATACCGTTGTAATCGGCCGAGTTTCTGCTTTCAGACGCGACAGGAATTTCTCGTGTTCGTCAATCCGTTCGCGAGATATGGAAGTGTGAAATTAAGGAATGGTTGAAAAACCATCAAAATTTTCGCAAGTGTGATACTCGAAACCAATAACTGGAATGGCCTACGGGAAAAGTAAACACAGCATTGTAATGGGGCGAGTTTCTACTTTCGGATTAAACAGGAATTTCTCGAGTTCGTCAATCCATTCGCAAGATATGGGAGTTTGAGGTTAAGGAATGGTTGAGAATCCATCTGAATTTTCCCAAGCCTGATACTCGAAACCAATAACTACAATGACCTAGGGCAAAGGTACACATACCGTTGTAATCGGGAGAGTTTCTACTTTCAGATGCAACAGAAATTTTTCGGAATTGTCAATCCGTTCGCGAGATATGGGAGTTTGAAGTTAAGGAATGGTTGAGAAACCATCACAATTTTCGCAATTCTGATACCCGAAACCAATAACTACTATGGCCTAGGGCAAAAATACATATACCGTTGTAATCGTCCGAGTTTCTGCTTTCAGAGGCGACAGGAATTTCTCGAGTTCGTCAATCCGTTCGCGAGATATGGGAGTGTGAAGTTAAGGAATGGTTGAAAAACCATCAAAATTTTCGCAAGTGTGATACTCGAAACCAATAACTGGAATGGCCTACGGCAAAAGTAAACAGAGCATTGTAATGGGGCGAGTTTCTACTTTCAGATGCAACAGGAATTTCTCGAGTTCGTCAATCCGTTCGCGAGATATGGGAGTTTGAAGTTAAGGAATGGTTGAGAATCCATCTAAATTTTCGCAAGTCTGATACTCGAAACCAATAACTACAAAGGCCTAGGGGAAAAATACACATACCATTGTAATCGGGCGAGTTTCTGCTTTCAGATGCAACAGGAATTTCTCGAGTTCGTCAATCATTTCGCGAGATATGGGAGTTTGAAGTTAAGGAATGTTTGAGAAACCAACAAAATTTTCGCAAGTCTGATACTCGAAACCAATAACCATTGTGGCCTAGGGCAAAAATACACATACCTTTGTAATCGGGCGAGTTTCTGCTTTCAGATGCAACAGGAATTTCTCGAGTTCGTCAATCCTTTCGCGAGATATGGGAGTTTGAAGTTAAGGAATGGTTGAGGAACCATCAAAGTTTTCGCAAGTCTGATACTCGAAACCAATAACTACAAAGGCCTAGGGGAAAAATACACATACCTTTGTAATCGGGCGAGTTCCTACTTTCAGATGCAACATGAATTTTTCGAGTTCGTCAATCCGTTCGAGAGATATGGGAGTTTGAAGTTAAGGAATGGTTGAGAAACCATCTAAATTTTCGCAAGTCTGATACTCGAAACCAATAACTACAATGACCTAGGGGAAAAATACACATACCGTTGTAATCGGGAGAGTTCCTACTTTCAGATGCAACAGGAATTTCTCGAGTTCGTCAATCCGTTCGCGAGATATGTGAGTTTGAAGTTAAGGAATGGTTGAGAAACCATCACAATTTTCGCAATTCTGATACTCGACACCAATAACTACAATGGCCCTGGGAGGAAAATACCCATAGCGTTGTAATCGGGAGAGTTTCTACATTCAGATGCAACAGAAATTTTTCGGATTCGGCAATCCGTTCGCGAAATATGGCAGTTTGAATTTAAGGAATGGTTGAGAAACCATCAAAATTGTCGCTGGTCTGATACCCGAAACCAATAACTGGAATGGCCAAGGGGAGAAGTACATACGCCGTTGTAATCGGGCGAGTCTCCACTTTCAGATGCAACAGGAATTTCTCGAGTTCGCCAATCCGTTCGCGAGGTATCGGAGTTTGAAGTTAAGGAATGGTTGAGAAACTATCAAAATTTTCGCAAGTCTGATACTCGAAACCAATAACTACAAAGCCTTAGGGGAAAAATACACATACCGTTGTAATCGGGAGAGTTTCTACTTCCAGATGCAACCGGAATTTCTCGAGTTCGTCGATCCGTTCGCGAGATATGGGAGTTTGAAGTTAAGGAATGCTTGAGAAACCATCATAATTTTCGCATGTCTAATACTCGAAACCAATAACTACAAAGGCCTAGGGGAAAAATACACATACCTTTGTAATCGGGCGAGTTTCTATTTTCAGGTGCAACAGGAATTTCTCCAGTTCGTCAATCCGTTCGCGAGATATGGGAGTTCGAAGTTAAGGAATGGTTGAGAAACCATCACAAGTTTCGCAATTCTGATACTAGAAACCAATAAGTACAATGGCCTAGGGGAAAAATACACATAGTGTTGTAATCGGGAGAGTTTCTACTTTCAGATGCAACAGAAATTTTTCGGATTCGGCAATCCGTTCGCGAAATATGGCAGTTTGAAGTTAAGGAATGGTTGAGAAACCATCAAAATTTTCGCAAGGCTGATACTCGAACCCAATAACTACAATGGCCCATGGGAAAAATACACATACCGTTGTAATCGGGAGAGTTTCTGCTTTCAGATGCAACAGGAATTTCTCCAGTTCGTCTATGCGTTCGCGAGATATGGGAGCTTGAAGCTAAGGAATGGTTGAGAAACCATCAAAATTTTCGCAAGCCTGATACTCGAAACCAATAACTACAATGACCTAGGGGAAAAATACACATACCGTTGTAATCGGGAGAGTTTCTGCTTTCAGATGCAACAGGAATTTCTCGAGTTCGCCAATCCGTTCGCTAGGTATCGGAGTTTGAAGTTAAGGAATGGTTGAGAAACCATCAAAATTTTCGCATGTGTGATACTCGAAAACAATAACTGGAATGGCCTAGGGGAAAAGTACACACAGCAGTGTAATGGGGCGAGTTTCTACTTTCAGATGCAACAGGAATTTCTCGAGTTCGTCAATCCGTTCGCGAGATATGGGAGTTTGAAGTTAAGTAATGGTTGAAAAACCATCAAAATTTTTGCAAGTGTGATACTCGAAACCGATAACTGGAATGGCCTACGGGAAAAGTACACACACCATTGTAATCGGGCGAGTTTCTACTTTCATATGCAACAGGAACTTCGCGAGTTCGTCAATCCGTTCGCGAGATATGGGAGCTTGAAGTTAAGGAATGGTTGAGGAACCATCAAAATTTTCGCAAGTCTGATACTCGAAACCAATAACTACAAAGGCCTAGGGGAAAAATACACATACCTTTGTAATCGGGCGAGTTTCTGCTTTCAGATGCAACAGGAATTTCTCGAGTTCGTCAATCATTTCGCGAGATATGGGAGTTTGAAGTTAAGGAATGTTTGAGAAACCAACAAAATTTTCGCAAGTCTGATACTCGAAACCAATAACCACTGTGGCCTAGGGCAAAAATACACATACCTTTGTAATCGGGCGAGTTTCTGCTTTCAGATGCAACAGGAATTTCTCGAGTTCGTAAATCCTTTCGCGAGATATGGGAGTTTGAAGTTAAGGAATGGTTGAGGAACCATCAAAGTTTTCGCAAGTCTGATACTCGAAACCAATAACTACAAAGGCCTAGGGGAAAAATACACATACCTTTGTAATCGGGCGAGTTCCTACTTTCAGATGCAACAGGAATTTTTCGAGTTCGTCAATCCGTTCGAAAGATAAGGGTGTTTGAAGTTAAGGAATGGTTGAGAAACCATCAAAATTGTCGCTGGTCTGATACCCGAAACCAATAACTGGATTGGCCAAGGGGAGAAGTACATACGCCATTGAAATCGGGCGAGTCTCTACTTTCAGATGCAACAGGAATTTCTCGAGTTCGCCAATCCGTTCGCGAGGTATCGGCGTTTGAAGTTAAGGAATGGTTGAGAAACTATCAAAATTTTCGCATGTGTGATACTCGAAACCAATAACTGGAATGGCCTACGGGAAAAGTACACACACCATTGTAATCGGGCGAGTTTCTTCTTTCAGATGCAACAGGAATTTCTCGAGTTCGTGAATCCGTTCGCGAGGTATGGGAGCTTGAAGTTAAGGAATGGTTGAGGAACCATCAAAATTTTGGCATGTCTAATACTCGAAACCAATAAGTACAAAGGCCTAGGGGAAAAATACACATACCTTTGTAATCGGGCGAGTTTCTATTTTCAGGTGCAACAGGAATTTCTCCAGTTCGTGAATCCGTTCGCGAGATATGGGAGTTCGAAGTTAAGGAATGGTTGAGAAACCATCACAAGTTTCGCAATTCTGATACTAGAAACCAATAAGTACAATGGCCTAGGGGAAAAATACACATAGTGTTCTAATCGGGAGAGTTTCTACTTTCAGATGCAACAGAAACTTTTCGGATTCGGCCATCCGTTCGCGAAATATGGCAGTTTGAAGTTAAGGAATGGTTGAGAAACCATCAAAATTTTCGCAAGGCTGATACTCGAACCCAATAACTACAATGGCCTATGGGAAAAATACACATACCGTTGTAATTGGGAGAGTTTCTGCTTTCAGATGCAACAGGAATTTCTCCAGTTCGTCTATCCGTTCGCGAGATATGGGAGCTTGAAGCTAAGGAATGGTTGAGAAACCATCAAAATTTTCGCAAGCCTGATACTCGAAACCAATAACTACAATGACCTAGGGGAAAAATACACATACCGTTGTAATCGGGAGAGTTTCTGCTTTCAGATGCAACAGGAAATTCTCGAGTTCGTCAATCCGTTCGCGAGATATGGGTGTTTGAAGTTAAGGAATGGTTGAGAAACCATCAAAATTTTGTCAAGGCTGATACACGAAACCAATAACCACTATGGCCTAGGACAAAAATACACATACCGTTGTAATCGGGCAAGTTTCTGTTTTCAGATGCAATAGGAAATTCTCGAGTTCGTCAATCCGTTCGCGAGATATGGGATTTTGAAGTTAAGGAATGGTTGAGAAACCATCAAAATTTTCGCAAGCCTGATACTCGAAACCAATAACTACAATGACCTAGGGGAAAAATACACATACCGTTGTAATCGGGAGAGTTTCTGCTTTCAGATGCAACAGGAATTTCTCGAGTTCGTCAATCCGTTCGCGAGATATGGGAGTTTGAAGTTAAGGCATGGTTGAGAAACCATCAAAATTTTCGCAAGTCTGATACTCGAAACCAATAACTACAATGGCTTATGGGAAAAATACACACAGCGTTGTAATCGGGAGAGTTTCTACTTTCAGATGCATCAGAAATTTTTCGGATTCGTCAATCCGTTCGCGAGATATGGGAATTTGAAGTTAAGGAATGCTTGAGAAACCATCAAAATTTTCGCAAGTCTGATACTCGAAACCAATAACTACAATGGCTTATGGGAAAAGTACTCACGCCATTGTAATCGGGCGAGTTTCCACTTTCAGATGCAACAGGAATTTCTCGAGTTCGTCATTCCGTTCGCGAGATATGGGTGTTTGAAGTTAAGGAATGGTTGAGAAACCATCAAAATTTTCGCTAGTCTGATTCTCGAAACCAATACCTGGAATGGCCAAGGGGAAAAATACATACGCCATTGTAATCGGGCGAGTTTCCACTTTCAGATGCAACAGGAATTTCTCAAGTTCGTCATTCCGTTCGCGAGATATGGGTGTTTGAAGTTAAGGAATGGTTGAGAAACCATCAAAATTTTGGCTGGTCTGATACTCGAAACCAATAACTGGAATGGCCTAGGGGAAAAGTACACACACCATAGTAATTGGGCGAGTTTCTACTTTCAGATGCACAGGAATTTCTCGAGTTCGCCAATCCGTTCGCTAGGTATCGGAGTTTGAAGTTAAGGAATGGTTGAGAAACCATCAAAATTTTCGCATGTGTGATACTCGAAACCAATAACTGGAATGGCCTAGGGGAAAAGTACACACAGCAGTGTAATGGGGCGAGTTTCTACTTTCAGATGCAACAAGAATTTCTCGAGTTCGTCAATCCGTTCGCGAGATATGGGAGTTTGAAGTTAAGTAATGGTTGAAAAACCATCATAATTTTTGCAAGTGTGATACTCGAAACCAATAACTGGAATGGCCTAGGGGAAAAGTAAACACACCATTGTAATGGGGCGAGTTTCTACTTTCAGATGCAATAGGAAATTCTCGAGTTCCTCAATCCGTTCGAGAGATATGGGAGTTTGAAGTTAAGGAATGGTTGAGCAACTATCAAAATTTTCGAAAGTCTGATTCCCAAAACCAATAACTACAAAGGCCTAGGGGAAAAATACACATACCGTTGTAATCGGGCGAGTTGCTACTTTCAGATGCAACAGGAATTTCTCGAGTTCGACAATCCTTTCGCGAGATATGGGAGTTTGAAGTTAGGGAATGGTTGAGAAACCACCAAAATTTTCGCTGGTCTGATACTCGAAACCAATAACTGGAATGGCCAAGGGGAAAAGTACACACGCCATTGTAATCCGGCGGGTTTCCACTTTCAGGTGCAACAGGAATTTCTCGAGTTCGTCATTCCGTTCGCGAGATATGGGACTTTGAAGTTAAGGAATGGTTGAGAATCATAAAAATTTTCGCAAGTCCGATACTCGAAACCAATAACTACAAACGCCTAGGGGAAAAATACACATACCTTTGTAATCGGGCGAGATTCTACTTTCAGATGCAACAGGAGTTTCTCGAGTTCGTCAATCCGTTCGCGAGATATGGGAGTTTGAAGTTAAGGAATGGTAGAGAAACCATAAAAATTTTTGCAAGTCTGATACTCGAAACCAATAACTACTATGGTCTAGGGCAAAAATACACATGCCATGGTAATCGGGCGAGATTCTTCTTTCAGATGCAACAGGAATTTCTCGAGTTCGTCAATCCTTTCGCGAGATATGGGAGTTTGAAGTTAAGGAATGGTTGAGGAACCATAAAAATTTTCGCAAGTCTGATACTCGAAACCAATAACTACAAAGGCCTAGGGGAGAAAATACACATACCTTTGTAATCGGGCGAGTTTCTACTTTCAGATGCAACAGGAATTTCTCGAGTTCGTCAATCCGTTCGCGAGATATGGGAGTTTGAAGTTAAGTAATGGTTGAGACACCATCAAAATTTTCGCTGGTCTGATACGCGACACCAATAACGGGAATGGCCAAGGGGAAAAGTACACACGCCATTGTAATCGGGCGAGTTTCCACTTTCAGATGCAACAGGAATTTCTCGAGTTAGCCAATCCGTTCCCGAGGTATCGGAGTTTGAAGTTAAGGAATGCTTGAGAAACCATCAAAATTTTCGCAAGTCTGATACTCGAAACCAATAACTACTATGGCCTAGGGCAAAAATACACATACCGTTGTAATCGGGCGAGTTTCTGCTTTCAGATGCAATAGGAAATTCTCGCGTTCGCCAATCCGTTCGTGAGATATGGGAGTTTGGAATTAAGAGATGGTACAGAAACCATCAAAATTTTCGCAATTATGATGCTAGAAACGAATAACTGGAATGGCCTAGGGTAAAGTACACATACCATTGTAATCGGGCGAGTTTCTACTTTCAGGCGCAACAGGAATTTCTCTAGTTCGTCAATCCGTTCGCGAGATATGGGAGTTTGAAGTTAAGGAATGGTTGAGAAACCACCAAAATTTTCGCAAGTCTGATACTCGAAACCAATAACTGGAATGGCCTAGGGGAAAAGTGCACACACCATTGTAATCGGTCGAGTTTCTACTATCAGATGCAACAGGAATTTCTCGAGTTCGTCTATCCGTTCGCGAGATATGGGAGTTTGAAGTTAAGGAATGGTTGAGAAACCATCAACAATTTCGCATGTCTGATGCAAGAAACGAATAACTGGAATGGCCTAGGGGAAAGGTACAGACACCATTGTAATCGGGCGAGTTTCTACTTTCAGATCTAGCAGAAATTTTTTGGATTCGTCAATCCGTTCGCGAGATATGGGAGTTTGAAGTTAAGGAATGTTTGAGAAACCATCAAAATTTTCCCCAGTCTGATACTCGAAACCAATAACTACAAAGGCCTAGGGGAAAAATACACATACCTTTGTAATCGGGCGAGTTTCCACTTTCATATGCAACAGGAATTTCTCGAGTTCATCATTCCGTTCGCGAGATATGGAAGTTTGAAGTTAAGGAATGGTTGAAAAACCATCAAAATTTTCGCAAGTGTGATACTCGAAACCAATAACTGGAGTGGCCTACGGGAAAAGTACACACACCATTGTAATCGGGCGAGTTTCTTCTTTCAGATGCAACAGGCATTTCTCGAGTTCGTCAATCCGTTCGCGAGGTATGGGAGTTTGAATTTAAGGAATGGTTGAGGAACCATCAAAATTTTCGCAAGTCTGATACTCGAAACCAATAACTACAAAGGCCTAGGGGAAAAATACACATACATTTGTAATCGGGCGAGTTTCTACTTTCAGATGCAACAGGAATTTCTCGAGTTCGTCAATCCGTTCGCGAGGTATCGGAGTTTGAAGTTAAGGAATGGTTGAGAAACCATCAAAATTTTCGCTGGTCTGATACTCGAAACCAATAACTGGAATGGCAAAGGGGGAAAGTACACACGCCATTGTAAGCGGGCGAGTTTCCACTTTCAGATGCAGCAGGAATTTCTCGAGTTCATCATTCCGTTCGCGAGATATGGGAGTTTGAAGTTAAGGAATGGTTGAGAAACCATAAAAATTTTCGCAAGTCTGATACTCGTAACCAATAACTACAAAGGCCTAGGGGAAAAATACACATACCTTTGTAATCGGGCGAGTTTCTACTTTCAGATGCAACAGGAATTTCTCGAGTTCGCCAATCCGTTCGCGAGGTATCGGAGTTTGAAGTGAAGGAATGGTTGAGAAACCATCAAAATTTTCGCAAGTCTGATACTCGAAACCAATAACTACTACGGCCTAGGGCAAAAATACACATACCGTTGTAATCGGGCGAGTTGCTACTTTCAGATGCAACAGGAATTTCTCGAGTTCGACAATCCGTTCGCGAGATATGGGAGTTTGAAGTTAAGGAATGGTTGAGAAACCATCAAAATTTTCGCTGGTCTGATACTCGAAACCAATAACTGGAATGGCCAAGAGGAAAAGTACACACGCCATTGTAATCCGGCGGGTTTCCACTTTCAGATGCAACAGGAATTTCTCGAGTTCGTCATTCCGGTCGCGAGATATGGGACTTTGAAGTTAAGGAATGGTTGAGAATCATAAAAATATTCGCAAGTCTGATACTCGAAACCAATAACTACAAACGCCTAGGGGAAAAATACACATACCTTTGTAATCGGGCGAGATTCTACTTTCAGATGCAACAGGAATTTCTCGAGTTCGTCAATCCGTTCGCGAGATATGGGAGTTTGAAGTTAAGGAATGGTAGAGAAACCATAAAAATTTTTGCAAGTCTGACACTCGAAACCAATAACTACTATGGTCTAGGGCAAAAATACACATACCATGGTAATCGGGCGAGATTCTTCTTTCAGATGCAACAGGAATTTCTCGAGTTCGTCAATCCTTTCGCGAGATATGGGAGTTTGAAGTTAAGGAATGGTTGAGAAACCATCAAAATTTTCGCTGGTCTGATACTCGAAACCAATAACTGGAATGGCCAAGAGGAAAAGTACACACGCCATTGTAATCCGGCGGGTTTCCACTTTCAGATGCAACAGGAATTTCTCGAGTTCGTCATTCCGGTCGCGAGATATGGGACTTTGAAGTTAAGGAATGGTTGAGAATCATAAAAATATTCGCAAGTCTGATACTCGAAACCAATAACTACAAACGCCTAGGGGAAAAATACACATACCTTTGTAATCGGGCGAGATTCTACTTTCAGATGCAACAGGAATTTCTCGAGTTCGTCAATCCGTTCGCGAGATATGGGAGTTTGAAGTTAAGGAATGGTAGAGAAACCATAAAAATTTTTGCAAGTCTGACACTCGAAACCAATAACTACTATGGTCTAGGGCAAAAATACACATACCATGGTAATCGGGCGAGATTCTTCTTTCAGATGCAACAGGAATTTCTCGAGTTCGTCAATCCTTTCGCGAGATATGGGAGTTTGAAGTTAAGGAATGGTTGAGGAACCATAAAAACTTTCGCAAGTCTGATACTCGAAACCAATAACTACAAAGGCCTAGGGGAAAAATACACATACCTTTGTAATCGGGCGAGTTTCTACTTTCAGATGCAACAGGAATTTCTCGAGTTCGTCAATCCGTTCGCGAGATATGGGAGTTTGAAGTTAAGTAATGGTTGAGAAACCATCAAAATTTTCGCTGGTCTGATACGCGACACCAATAACGGGAATGGCCAAGGGGAAAAGTACACACGCCATTGTAATCGGGCGAATTACCACTTTCAGATGCAACAGGAATTTCTCGAGTTAGCCAATCCGTTCCCGAGGTATCGGAGTTTGAAGTTAAGGAATGGTTGAGAAACCATCAAAATTTTCGCAAGTCTGATACTCGAAACCAATAACTGGAATGGCCTAGGGGAAAAGTGCACACACCATTGTAATCGGTCGAGTTTCTACTATCAGATGCAACAGGAATTTCTCGAATTCGTCTATCCGTTCGCGAGATATGGGAATTTGAAGTTAAGGAATGGTTGAGAAACCATCATCAATTTCGCATGTCTGATGCTAGAAACGAATAACTGGAATGGCCTAGGGGAAAGGTACAGACACCATTGTAATCGGGCGAGTTTCTACTTTCAGATCTAACAGAAATTTTTCGGATTCGTCAATCGGATCGCGAGATATGGGAGTTTGAAGTTAAGGAATGGTTGAGAAACCATCAAAATTTTCCCCAGTCTGATACTCGAAACCAATAACTACAAAGGCCTAGGGGAAAAATACACATACCTTTGTAATCGGGCGAATTTCCACTTTCAGATGCAACAGGAATTTCTCGAGTTCATCATTCCGTTCGCGAAATATGGAAGTTTGAAGTTAACGAATGGTTGAAAAACCATCAAAATTTTCGCAAGTGTGATACTCGAAACCAATAACTGGAGTGGCCTACGGGAAAAGTACACACACCATTGTAATGGGGCGAGTTTGTACTTTCAGACGCAACAGGAATTTCTCGAGTTCGTCAATCCGTTCGCGAGATATGGGAGTTTGAATTTAAGGAATGGTTGAGGAACCATAAAAATTTTCGCAAGTCTGATACTCGAAACCACTAACTGGAATGGCCTAGGGGAAAAGTACACACACCATTGTAATGGGGCGAGTTTCTACTTTCAGATGCAACAGGAATTTCTCGAGTTCGTCAATCCGTTCGCGAGATATGGGAGTTCGAAGTTAAGGAATGGTTGAGGAACCATCACAATTTTCGCAAGTCTGATACTCGAAACCAATAACTACAAAGGCCTAGGGGAAAAATACACATACCTTTGTAATCGGGCGAGTTTCTACTTTCAGATGCAACAGGAATTTCTCGAGTTCGTCAATCCGTTCGCGAGATATGGGAGTTTGAAGTTAAGGAATGGTTGAGAAACCATCAAAATTTTCGCTGGTCTGATACTCGAAACCAATAACTGGAATGGCAAAGGGGGAAAGTACACACGCCATTGTAAGCGGGCGAGTTTCCACTTTCAGATGCAGCAGGAATTTCTCCAGTTCATCATTCCGTTCGCGAGATATGGGTGTTTGAAGTTAAGGAGTGGTTGGGAAACCATCAAAATTTTCGCAAGTCTGATACTCGTAACCAATAACTACAAAGGCCTAGGGGAAAAATACACATACCTTTTTAATCGGGCGAGTTTCTACTTTCAGATGCAACTGGAATTTCTCGAGTTCGTCAATCCGTTCGCGAGATATGGGAGTTTGAAGTTAAGGAATGGTGGAGAAACCATAAAAATTTTTGCAAGTCTGATACTCGAAACCAATAACTACTATGGTCTAGGGCAAAAATACACATACCATGGTAATCGGGCGAGATTCTTCTTTCAGATGCAACAGGAATTTCTCGAGTTCGCGAATCCTTTCGCGAGATATGGGAGTTTGAAGTTAAGGAATGGTTGAGGAACCATAAAAATTTTCGCAAGTCTGATACTCGAAACCAATAACTACTATGGTCTAGGGCAAAAATACACATACCATGGTAATCGGGCGAGATTCTTCTTTCAGATGCAACAGGAATTTCTCGAGTTCGTCAATCCTTTCGCGAGATATGGGAGTTTGAAGTTAAGGAATGGTTGAGGAACCATAAAAATTTTCGCAAGTCTGATACACGAAACCAATAACTACAAAGGCCTAGGGGAAAAATACACATACCTTTGTAATCGGGCGAGTTTCTACTTTTAGATGCAACAGGAATTTCTCGAGTTCGTCAATCCGTTCGCGAGATATGGGAGTTTGAAGTTAAGTAATGGTTGAGAAACCATCAAAATTTTCGCTGGTCTGATACGCGAAACCAATAACTACAAAGGCCTAGGGGAAAAATACACATACCTTTGTAATCGGGCGAGTTTCTACTTTCAGATGCAACAGGAATTTCTCGAGTTCGCCAATCCGTTCGCGAGGTATCGGAGTTTGAAGTGAAGGAATGGTTGAGAAACCATCAAAATTTTCGCAAGTCTGATACTCGAAACCAATAACTACTACGGCCTAGGGCAAAAATACACATACCGTTGTAATCGGGCGAGTTGCTACTTTCAGATGCAACAGGAATTTCTCGAGTTCGACAATCCGTTCGCGAGATATGGGAGTTTGAAGTTAAGGAATGGTTGAGAAACCATCAAAATTTTCGCTGGTCTGATACTCGAAACCAATAACTACTATGGTCTAGGACAAAAATACACATACCATGGTAATCGGGCGAGATTCTTCTTTCAGATGCAACAGGAATTTCTCGAGTTCGTCAATCCTTTCGCGAGATATGGGAGTTTGAAGTTAAGGAATGGTTGAGGAACCATAAAAACTTTCGCAAGTCTGATACTCGAAACCAATAACTACAAAGGCCTAGGGGAAAAATACACATACCTTTGTAATCGGGCGAGTTTCTACTTTCAGATGCAACAGGAATTTCTCGAGTTCGTCAATCCGTTCGCGAGATATGGGAGTTTGAAGTGAAGTAATGGTTGAGAAACCATCAAAATTTTCGCTGGTCTGATACGCGACACCAATAACGGGAATGGCCAAGGGGAAAAGTACACACGCCATTGTAATCGGGCGAGTTTCCACTTTCAGATGCAACAGGAATTTCTCGAGTTAGCCAACCCGTTCCCGAGGTATCGGAGTTTGAAGTTAAGGAATGGTTAAGAAACCATCAAAATTTTCGCAAGTCTGATACTCGAAACCAATAACTGGAATGGCCTAGGGGAAAAGTGCACTCACCATTGTAATCGGTCGAGTTTCTACTATCAGATGCAACAGGAATTTCTCGAATTCGTCTATCCGTTCGCGAGATATGGGAATTTGAAGTTAAGGAATGGTTGAGAAACCATCAACAATTTCGCATGTCTGATGCTAGAAACGAATTACTGGAATGGGCTAGGGGAAAGGTACAGACACCATTGTAATCGGGCGAGTTTCTACTTTCAGATCTAACAGAAATTTTTCGGATTCGTCAATCCGATCGCGAGATATGGGCTTTTGAAGTTAAGGAATGGTTGAGAAACCATCAAAATTTTCCCCAGTCTGATACTCGAAACCAATAACTACAAAGGCCTAGGGGAAAAATACACATACCTTTGTAATCGGGCGAATTTCCACTTTCAGATGCAACAGGAATTTCTCGAGTTCATCATTCCGTTCGCGAAATATGGAAGTTTGAAGTTAACGAATGGTTGAAAAACCATCAAAATTTTCGCAAGTGTGATACTCGAAACCAATAACTGGAGTGGCCTACGGGAAAAGTACACACACCATTGTAATGGGGCGAGTTTCTACTTTCAGATGCAACAGGAATTTCTCGAGTTCGTCAATCCGTTCGCGAGATATGGGAGTTTGAATTTAAGGAATGGTTGAGGAACCATAAAAATTTTCGCAAGTCTGATACTCGAAACCAATAACTACTCAGGCCTAGGGGAAAAATACACATACATTTGTAATCGGGCGAGTTTCTACTTTCAGATGCAACAGGAATTTCTCGAGTTCGTCAATTCGTTCGCGAGGTATCGGAGTTTGAAGTTAAGGAATGGTTGAGAAACCATCAAAATTTTCACAAGTGTGATACTCGAAACCAATAACTGGAATGGCCTAGGGGAAAAGTACACACACCATTGTAATGGGGCGAGTTTGTACTTTCAGATGCAACAGGAATTTCTCGAGTTCGTCAATCCGTTCGCGAGATATGGGAGTTTGAATTTAAGGAATGGTTGAGGAACCATAAAAATTTTCGCAAGTCTGATACTCGAAACCACTAACTGGAATGGCCTAGGGGAAAAGTACACACACCATTGTAATGGGGCGAGTTTGTACTTTCAGATGCAACAGGAATTTCTCGAGTTCGTCAATCCGTTCGCGAGATATGGGAGTTTGAATTTAAGGAATGGTTGAGGAACCATAAAAATTTTCGCAAGTCTGATACTCGAAACCACTAACTGGAATGGCCTAGGGGAAAAGTACACACACCATTGTAATGGGGCGAGTTTCTACTTTCAGATGCAACAGGAATTTCTCGAGTTCGTCAATCCGTTCGCGAGATATGGGAGTTCGAAGTTAAGGAATGGTTGAGGAACCATCACAATTTTCGCAAGTCTGATACTCGAAACCAATAACTACAAAGGCCTAGGGGAAAAATACACATACCTTTGTAATCGGGCGAGTTTCTACTTTCAGATGCAACAGGAATTTCTCGAGTTCGTCAATCCGTTCGCGAGATATGGGAGTTTGAAGTTAAGGAATGGTTGAGAAACCATCAAAATTTTCGCTGGTCTGATACTCGAAACCAATAACTGGAATGGCAAAGGGGGAAAGTACACACGCCATTGTAAGCGGGCGAGTTTCCACTTTCAGATGCAGCAGGAATTTCTCCAGTTCATCATTCCGTTCGCGAGATATGGGTGTTTGAAGTTAAGGAGTGGTTGGGAAACCATCAAAATTTTCGCAAGTCTGATACTCGTAACCAATAACTACAAAGGCCTAGGGGAAAAATACACATACCTTTGTAATCGGGCGAGTTTGTACTTTCAGATGCAACAGGAATTTCTCGAGTTCGTCAATCCGTTCGCGAGATATGGGAGTTTGAAGTTAAGGAATGGTGGAGAAACCATAAAAATTTTTGCAAGTCTGATACTCGAAACCAATAACTACTATGGTCTAGGGCAAAAATACACATACCTTTGTAATCGGGCGAGTTTCTACTTTCAGATGCAACAGGAATTTCTCGAGTTCGTCAATCCGTTCGCGAGATATGGGAGTTTGAAGTTAAGTAATGGTTGAGAAACCATCAAAATTTTCGCTGGTCTGATACGCGACGCCAATAACGGGAATGGCCAAGGGGAAAAGTACACACGCCATTGTAATCGGGCGAGTTTCCACTTTCAGATGCAACAGGAATTTCTCGAGTTAGCCAATCCGTTCCCGAGGTATCGGAGTTTGAAGTTAAGGAATGGTTGAGAAACCATCAAAATTTTCGCAAGTCTGATACTCGAAACCAATAACTACTATGGCCTAGGGCAAAAATACACATACCGTTGTAATCGGGCGAGTTTCTGCTTTCAGATGCAATAGGAAATTATCGCCTTCGTCAATCCGTTCGTGAGATATGGGAGGTTGAAGTTATGGAATGGTTGAGAAACCATCAAAATTTTCGCAAGTGTGATACTCGGAACCAATAACTGGAATGGCCTAGGCGAAAAGTACACACACCATTGTAATGGGGCGAGTTTCTACTTTCAGATGCAACAGGAATTTCTCGAGTTCGTCAATCCGTTCGCGAGATATGGGAGTTTGATGTTAAGGAATGGTCGAGAAACAATCAAAATTTTCGCTGGTCTGATACGCGAAACCAATAACTGGAATGGCCTAGGCGAAAAGTACACACACCATTGGAATCGGGCGAGTTTCTAGTTTCAGATGCAACAGGAATTTCTCAATTTCCTCAGTCCGTTCGCGAGATATAGTAGTTTGAAGTGAAGGAATGGTTGAGAAACCATCATAGTTTCGCAAGTCTGATACTCGAAACCAATAACTACAATGGCCTAGGGGAAAAATACATATACCGTTGTAATCGGGAGTGTTTCTACTTTCAGATGCAACAGAAATTTTTCGGATTCGTCAATCCGTCCGCGAAGTATCGGAGTTTGGAATTAAGAGATGGTACAGAAGCCATCAAAATTTTCGCAATTATGATGCTAGAAACGAATAACTGGAATGGCCTAGGGTAAAGTACACATACCATTGTAATCGGGCGAGTTTCTACTTTCAGGCGCAACAGGAATTTCTCTAGTTCGTCAATCCGTTCGCGAGATATGGGAGTTTGAAGTTAAGGAATGGTTGAGAAACCATCAAAATTTTCCTCAGTCTGATACTCGAAACCAATAACTACAAAGGCCTAGGGGAAAAATACACATACCTTTGTAATCGGGCGAGTTTCCACTTTCAGATGCAACAGGAATTTCTCGAGTTCATCATTCCGTTCGCGAGATATGGGAGTTTGAAGTTAAGGAATGGTTGAAAGACCATCAAAATTTTCGCAAGTGTGATACTCGAAACCAATAACTGGAGTGGCCTACGGGAAAAGTACACACACCATTGTAATCGGGCGAGTTTCTTCTTTCAGATGCAACAGGCATTTCTCGAGTTCGTCAATCCGTTCGCGAGGTATGGGAGTTTGAATTTAAGGAATGGTTGAGGAACCATCAAAATTTTCGCAAGTCCGATACTCGAAACCAATAACTACAAAGGCCTAGGGGAAAAATACACATACCTTTGTAATCGGGCGAGTTTCTACTTTCAGATGCAACAGGAATTTCTCGAGTTCGTCAATCCGTTCGCTAGGTATCGGAGTTTGAAGTTAAGGATTGGTTGAGAAACCATCAAAATTTTCGCAAGTGTGATACTCGAAACCACAAACTGGAATGGCCTAGGAGAAAAGTACACACACCATTGTAATGGGGCGAGTTTCTACTTTCAGATGCAACAGGAATTTCTCGAGTTCGTCAATCCGTTCGCGAGATATGGGAGTTCGAAGTTAAGGAATGGTTGAGGAACCATCAAAATTTTCGCAAGTCTGATACTCGAAACCAATAACTACAAAGGCCTAGGGGAAAAATACATATACCTTTGTAATCGGGCGAGTTTCTACTTTCAGATGCAACAGGAATTTCTCGAGTTCGTCAATCCGTTCGCGAGATATGGGAGTTTGAAGTTAAGTGATGGTTGAGAAACCATCAAAATTTTCGCTGGTCTGATACTCGAAACCAATAACTGGAATGGCCTATGGGAAAAGTGCACACACCATTGTAATTGGGCGAGTTTCTACTTTCAGATGCAACAGGAACTTCTCGAGTTCGCCAATCCGTTCGCGAGGTATGGGAGTTTGAAGTTAAGGAATGGTTGAGAAACCATAAAAATTTTTGCAAGTCTGATACTCGAAACCAATAACTACTGTGGCCTAGGGCAAAAATACACATACCATGGTAATCGGGCGAGTTTTTGCTTTCAGATGCAACAGGAATTTCTCGAGTTCGTCAATCCTTTCGCGAGATATGGGAGTTTGAAGTTAAGGAATGGATGAGGAACCATAAAAATTTTCCCCAGTCTGATACTCGAAACCAATAACTACAAAGGCCTAGGGGAAAAATACACATACCTTTGTAATCGGGCGAGTTTCTACTTTCAGATGCAACAGGAATTTCTCGAGTTCGTCAATTCGTTCGCGAGATATGGGTGTTTGAAGTTAAGGAATGGTTGAGAAACCATCAAAATTTTCGCTGGTCTGATACTCGACACCAATAACTGGAATGGCCAAGGGGAAAAGTACACAGGCCATTGTAATCGGGCGAGTTTCCACTTTCAGATGCAACAGGAATTTCTCGAGTTCGTCATTCCGTTCGCGAGATATGGGTGTTTGAAGTTAAGGAATGGTTGAGAAACCATCAAAGTTTTCGCTGGTCTGATACTCGAAATCAATAACTGGAATGGCCTATGGGAAAATTACACACACCATTGTAATTGGGCGAGTTTCTACTTTCAGATGCAACAGGAATTTCTCGAGTTCGTCAATCCGTTCGCGAGATATGGGAGTTTGAAGTTAAGTAATGGTTGAGAAACCATCAAAATTTTCGCAATTCTGATGCTAGAAACGAAAAACTGGAATGGCCTAAGGGAAAAGTACACACACCATAGTAATCGGGAGGGATTCTACTTTCAGACGCAACAGGAATTTCTCGAGTTCGTCAATCCGTTCGCGAGATATGGGAGTTTGAAGTTTAGGAATGGTTGAGAAACCATCAAAATTTTCGCTGGTCTGATACGCGACACCAATAACTGGAATGGCCAAGGGGAAAAGTACACACGCCATTGTAATCGTGCGAGATTCCACTTTCAGATGCAACAGGAATTTCTCGAGTTCATCATTCCGTTCGCGAGATATGGGTGTTTGAAGTTAAGGAATGGTTGAGAAACCATCAAAATTTTCGCTGGTCTGATACTCGAAACCAATAACTGGAATGGCCTATGGGAAAAGTGCACACACCATTGTAATTGGGCGAGTTTCTACTTTCAGATGCAACAGGAACTTCTCGAGTTCGCCAATCCGTTCGCGAGGTATGGGAGTTTGAAGTTAAGGAATGGTTGAGAAACCATAAAAATTTTTGCAAGTCTGATACTCGAAACCAATAACTACTGTGGCCTAGGGCAAAAATACACATACCATGGTAATCGGGCGAGTTTTTGCTTTCAGATGCAACAGGAATTTCTCGAGTTCGTCAATCCTTTCGCGAGATATGGGGGTTTGAAGTTAAGGAATGGATGAGGAACCATAAAAATTTTCCCCAGTCTGATACTCGAAACCAATAACTACAAAGGCCTAGGGGAAAAATACACATACCTTTGTAATCGGCGAGTTTCTACTTTCAGATGCAACAGGAATTTCTCGAGTTCGTCAATTCGTTCGCGAGATATGGGTGTTTGAAGTTAAGGAATGGTTGAGAAACCATCAAAGTTTTCGCTGGTCTGATACTCGAAATCAATAACTGGAATGGCCTATGGGAAAAGTACACACACCATTGTAATTGGGCGAGTTTCTACTTTCAGATGCAACAGGAATTTCGCGAGTTCGCCAATCCGTTCGCGAGGTATCGGAGTTTGAAATTAAGGAATGGTTGAGAAACCATCAAAATTTTCGCAAGTCTGATACTCGAAACCAATAACTACTATGCCCTAGGGCAAAAATACACATACCGTTGTAATCGGGCGCGTTTCTGCTTTCAGATGCAATAGGAAATTCTCCCGTTCGTCAATCCGTTCGCGAGTTATGGGAGGTTGAAGTTAAGGAATGGTTGAGAAACCATCAAAATTTTCGCAAGTGTGATACTCGAAACCAATAACTGGAATGGCCTAGGGGAAAAGTACACACGCCATTGTAATGGGGCGAGTTTCTACTTTCAGATGCAACAGGAATTTCTCGAGTTCGCCAATCCGTTCGCGAGGTATGGGAGTTTGAAGTTAAGGAATGGTTGAGAAACCATAAAAATTTTTGCAAGTCGGATACTCGAAAACAATAACTACTGTGGCCTAGGGCAAAAATACACATAGCATGGTAATCGGGCGAGTTTCTGCTTTCAGATGCAACAGGAATTTCTCGAGTTCGTCAATCCTTTCGCGAGATATGGGAGTTTGAAGTTAAGGAATGGTTGAGGAACCATAAAAATTTTCCCCAGTCTGATACTCGAAACCAATAACTGGAATGGCCTAGGCGAAAAGTACACACACCATTGGAATCGGGCGAGTTTCTAGTTTCAGATGCAACAGGAATTTCTCAATTTCCTCAGTCCGTTCGCGAGATATAGTAGTTTGAAGTGAAGGAATGGTTGAGAAACCATCATAGTTTCGCAAGTCTGATACTCGAAACCAATAACTACAATGGCCTAGGGGAAAAATACATATACCGTTGTAATCGGGAGTGTCTCTACTTTCAGATGCAACAGAAATTTTTCGGATTCGTCAATCCGTCCGCGAAGTATGGGAGTTTGGAATTAAGAGATGGTACAGAAACCATCAAAATTTTCGCAATTATGATGCTAGAAACGAATAACTGGAATGGCCTAGGGTAAAGTGCACATACCATTGTAATCGGGCGAGTTTCTACTTTCAGGCGCAACAGGAATTTCTCTAGTTCGTCAATCCGTTCGCGAGATATGGGAGTTTGAAGTTAAGGAATGGTTGGGGAACCATCGAAATTTTCGCAAGTCTGATACTCGAAACCAATAACTGGAATGGCCTACGGGAAAACTACGCACACCATTGTAATCGGTCGAGTTTCTACTATCAGATGCAACAGGAAATTCTCGAGTTCGTCTATCCGTTCGCGAGATATGGGAGTTTGAAGTTAAGGAATGGTTGAGAAACCATAAAAATTTTTGCAAGTCTGATACTCGAAACCAATTACTACTGTGGTCTAGGGCAAAAACACACATACCATGGTAATCGGGCGAGTTTCTGCTTTCAGATGCAACAGGCATTTCTCGAGTTCGTCAATCCGTTCGCGAGGTATGGGAGTTCGAAGTTAAGGAATGGTTGAGGAACCATCAAAATTTTCGCAATTCTGATGCTAGAAACGAAAAACTGGAATGGCCTAGGGGAAAAGTACACATACCATAGTAATCGGGCGAGTTTCTACTTTTAGACGCAACAGGAATTTCTCGAGTTCGTCAATCCGTTCGCGAGATATGGGAGTTTGAAGTTAAGGAATGGTTGAAAAACCATCAAAATTTTCCCAAGTGTGATACTCGAAACCAATAACTGGAATGGCCTACGGGAAAAGTACACACACCATTGTAATCGGGCGAGTTTCTTCTTTCAGATGCAACAGGCATTTCTCGAGTTCGTCAATCCGTTCGCGAGGTATGGGAGTTCGAAGTTAAGGAATGGTTGAGGAACCATCAAAATTTTCGCAAGTCTGATACTCGAAACCAATAACTACAAAGGCCTAGGGGAAAAATACATATACCTTTGTAATCGGGCGAGTTTCTACTTTCAGATGCAACAGGAATTTCTCGAGTTCGTCAATCCGTTCGCGAGATATGGGAGTTTGAAGTTAAGGAATGGTTGAGGAACCATCAAAATTTTCGCAAGTCTGATACTCGAAACCAATAACTACAAAGGCCTAGGGGAAAAATACATATACCTTTGTAATCGGGCGAGTTTCTACTTTCAGATGCAACAGGAATTTCTCGAGTTCGTCTATCCGTTCGCGAGATATGGGAGTTTGAAGTTAAGTAATGGTTGAGAAACCATCAAAATTTTCGCAATTCTGATGCTAGAAACGAAAAACTGGAATGGCCTAGGGGAAAAGTACACATACCATAGTAATCGGGCGAGTTTCTACTTCCAGACGCAACAGGAATTTCTCGAGTTCGTCAATCCGTTCGCGAGATATGGGAGTTTGAAGTTAAGGAATGGTTGAAAAACCATCAAAATTTTCGCAAGTGTGATACTCAAAACCAATAACTGGAATGGCCTACGGGAAAAGTACACACACCATTGTAATCGGGCGAGTTTCTTCTTTCAGATGCAACAGGCATTTCTCGAGTTCGTCAATCCGTTCGCGAGGTATGGGAGTTCGAAGTTAAGGAATGGTTGAGGAACCATCAAAATTTTCGGAAGTCTGATACTCGAAACCAATAACTACAAAGGCCTAGGGGAAAAATACATATACCTTTGTAATCGGGCGAGTTTCTACTTTCAGATGCAACAGGAATTTCTCGAGTTCGTC
The DNA here is from genome assembly GCF_051014685.1 of Ptiloglossa arizonensis. NCBI lineage: Eukaryota > Metazoa > Arthropoda > Insecta > Hymenoptera > Colletidae > Ptiloglossa > Ptiloglossa arizonensis. The sequence goes on from NW_027478935.1 coordinate 51,389, forward strand.
AATCCGTTCGCGAGATATGGGTGTTTGAAGTTAAGGAATGTTTGAGAAACCATCAAAATTTTCGCTGGTCTGATACGCGACACCAATAACTGGAATGGCCTAGGCGAAAAGTACACACACCATTGGAATCGGGCGAGTTTCTAGTTTCAGATGCAACAGGAATTTCTCAATTTCCTCAGTCCGTTCGCGAGATATAGTAGTTTGAAGTGAAGGAATGGTTGAGAAACCATCATAGTTTCGCAAGTCTGATACTCGAAACCAATAACTACAATGGCCTAGGGGAAAAATACATATACCGTTGTAATCGGGAGTGTTTCTACTTTCAGATGCAACAGAAATTTTTCGGATTCGTCAATCCGTCCGCGAAGTATGGGAGTTTGGAATTAAGAGATGGTACAGAAACCATCAAAATTTTCGCAATTATGATGCTAGAAACGAATAACTGGAATGGCCTAGGGTAAAGTGCACATACCATTGTAATCGGGCGAGTTTCTACTTTCAGGCGCAACAGGAATTTCTCTAGTTCGTCAATCCGTTCGCGAGATATGGGAGTTTGAAGTTAAGGAATGGTTGGGGAACCATCGAAATTTTCGCAAGTCTGATACTCGAAACCAATAACTGGAATGGCCTACGGGAAAACTACGCACACCATTGTAATCGGTCGAGTTTCTACTATCAGATGCAACAGGAAATTCTCGAGTTCGTCTATCCGTTCGCGAGATATGGGAGTTTGAAGTTAAGGAATGGTTGAGAAACCATAAAAATTTTTGCAAGTCTGATACTCGAAACCAATTACTACTGTGGTCTAGGGCAAAAACACACATACCATGGTAATCGGGCGAGTTTCTGCTTTCAGATGCAACAGGCATTTCTCGAGTTCGTCAATCCGTTCGCGAGGTATGGGAGTTCGAAGTTAAGGAATGGTTGAGGAACCATCAAAATTTTCGCAATTCTGATGCTAGAAACGAAAAACTGGAATGGCCTAGGGGAAAAGTACACATACCATAGTAATCGGGCGAGGACGCAACAGGAATTTCTCGAGTTCGTCAATCCGTTCGCGAGATATGGGAGTTTGAAGTTAAGGAATGGTTGAAAAACCATCAAAATTTTCGCAAGTGTGATACTCGAAACCAATAACTGGAATGGCCTACGGGAAAAGTACACACACCATTGTAATCGGGCGAGTTTCTTCTTTCAGATGCAACAGGCATTTCTCGAGTTCGTCAATCCGTTCGCGAGGTATGGGAGTTCGAAGTTAAGGAATGGTTGAGGAACCATCAAAATTTTCGCAAGTCTGATACTCGAAACCAATAACTACAAAGGCCTAGGGGAAAAATACATATACCTTTGTAATCGGGCGAGTTTCTACTTTCAGATGCAACAGGAATTTCTCGAGTTCGTCAATCCGTTCGCGAGATATGGGAGTTTGAAGTTAAGGAATGGTTGAGGAACCATCAAAATTTTCGCAAGTCTGATACTCGAAACCAATAACTACAAAGGCCTAGGGGAAAAATACATATACCTTTGTAATCGGGCGAGTTTCTACTTTCAGATGCAACAGGAATTTCTCGAGTTCGTCTATCCGTTCGCGAGATATGGGAGTTTGAAGTTAAGTAATGGTTGAGAAACCATCAAAATTTTCGCAATTCTGATGCTAGAAACGAAAAACTGGAATGGCCTAGGGGAAAAGTACACATACCATAGTAATCGGGCGAGTTTCTACTTCCAGACGCAACAGGAATTTCTCGAGTTCGTCAATCCGTTCGCGAGATATGGGAGTTTGAAGTTAAGGAATGGTTGAAAAACCATCAAAATTTTCGCAAGTGTGATACTCAAAACCAATAACTGGAATGGCCTACGGGAAAAGTACACACACCATTGTAATCGGGCGAGTTTCTTCTTTCAGATGCAACAGGCATTTCTCGAGTTCGTCAATCCGTTCGCGAGGTATGGGAGTTCGAAGTTAAGGAATGGTTGAGGAACCATCAAAATTTTCGGAAGTCTGATACTCGAAACCAATAACTACAAAGGCCTAGGGGAAAAATACATATACCTTTGTAATCGGGCGAGTTTCTACTTTCAGATGCAACAGGAATTTCTCGAGTTCGTCAATCCGTTCGCGAGATATGGGTGTTTGAAGTTAAGGAATGTTTGAGAAACCATCAAAATTTTCGCTGGTCTGATACGCGACACCAATAACTGGAATGGCCTAGGCGAAAAGTACACACACCATTGGAATCGGGCGAGTTTCTAGTTTCAGATGCAACAGGAATTTCTCAATTTCCTCAGTCCGTTCGCGAGATATAGTAGTTTGAAGTGAAGGAATGGTTGAGAAACCATCATAGTTTCGCAAGTCTGATACTCGAAACCAATAACTACAATGGCCTAGGGGAAAAATACATATACCGTTGTAATCGGGAGTGTTTCTACTTTCAGATGCAACAGAAATTTTTCGGATTCGTCAATCCGTCCGCGAAGTATGGGAGTTTGGAATTAAGAGATGGTACAGAAACCATCAAAATTTTCGCAATTATGATGCTAGAAACGAATAACTGGAATGGCCTAGGGTAAAGTGCACATACCATTGTAATCGGGCGAGTTTCTACTTTCAGGCGCAACAGGAATTTCTCTAGTTCGTCAATCCGTTCGCGAGATATGGGAGTTTGAAGTTAAGGAATGGTTGAGGAACCATCAAAGTTTTCGCAAGTCTGATACTCGAAACCAATAACTGGAATGGCCTACGGGAAAACTACACACACCATTGTAATCGGTCGAGTTTCTACTATCAGATGCAACAGGAAATTCTCGAGTTCGTCTATCCGTTCGCGAGATATGGGAGTTTGAAGTTAAGGAATGGTTGAGAAACCATAAAAATTTTTGCAAGTCTGATACTCGAAACCAATTACTACTGTGGTCTAGGGCAAAAACACACATACCATGGTAATCGGGCGAGTTTCTGCTTTCAGATGCAACAGGCATTTCTCGAGTTCGTCAATCCGTTCGCGAGGTATGGGAGTTCGAAGTTAAGGAATGGTTGAGGAACCATCAAAATTTTCGCAATTCTGATGCTAGAAACGAAAAACTGGAATGGCCTAGGGGAAAAGTACACATACCATAGTAATCGGGCGAGTTTCTACTTTCAGACGCAACAGGAATTTCTCGAGTTCGTCAATCCGTTCGCGAGATATGGGAGTTTGAAGTTAAGGAATGGTTGAAAAACCATCAAAATTTTCGCAAGTGTGATACTCGAAACCAATAACTGGAATGGCCTACGGGAAAAGTACACACACCATTGTAATCGGGCGAGTTTCTTCTTTCAGATGCAACAGGCATTTCTCGAGTTCGTCAATCCGTTCGCGAGGTATGGGAGTTCGAAGTTAAGGAATGGTTGAGGAACCATCAAAATTTTCGCAAGTCTGATACTCGAAACCAATAACTACAAAGGCCTAGGGGAAAAATACATATACCTTTGTAATCGGGCGAGTTTCTACTTTCAGATGCAACAGGAATTTCTCGAGTTCGTCAATCCGTTCGCGAGATATGGGAGTTTGAAGTTAAGGAATGGTTGAGGAACCATCAAAATTTTCGCAAGTCTGATACTCGAAACCAATAACTACAAAGGCCTAGGGGAAAAATACATATACCTTTGTAATCGGGCGAGTTTCTACTTTCAGATGCAACAGGAATTTCTCGAGTTCGTCTATCCGTTCGCGAGATATGGGAGTTTGAAGTTAAGGAATGGTTGAGAAACCATAAAAATTTTTGCAAGTCTGATACTCGAAACCAATTACTACTGTGGTCTAGGGCAAAAACACACATACCATGGTAATCGGGCGAGTTTCTGCTTTCAGATGCAACAGGCATTTCTCGAGTTCGTCAATCCGTTCGCGAGGTATGGGAGTTCGAAGTTAAGGAATGGTTGAGGAACCATCAAAATTTTCGCAATTCTGATGCTAGAAACGAAAAACTGGAATGGCCTAGGGGAAAAGTACACATACCATAGTAATCGGGCGAGTTTCTACTTTCAGACGCAACAGGAATTTCTCGAGTTCGTCAATCCGTTCGCGAGATATGGGAGTTTGAAGTTAAGGAATGGTTGAAAAACCATCAAAATTTTCGCAAGTGTGATACTCGAAACCAATAACTAGAATGGCCTACGGGAAAAGTACACACACCATTGTAACCGGGCGAGTTTCTTCTTTCAGATGCAACAGGCATTTCTCGAGTTCGTCAATCCGTTCGCGAGGTATGGGAGTTCGAAGTTAAGGAATGGTTGAGGAACCATCAAAATTTTCGCAAGTCTGATACTCGAAACTAATAACTACAAAGGCCTAGGGGAAAAATACATATACCTTTGTAATCGGGCGAGTTTCTACTTTCAGATGCAACAGGAATTTCTCGAGTTCGTCAATCCGTTCACGAGATATGGGAGTTTGAAGTTAAGGAATGGTTGAGGAACCATCAAAATTTTCGCAAGTCTGATACTCGAAACCAATAACTACAAAGGCCTAGGGGAAAAATACATATACCTTTGTAATCGGGCGAGTTTCTACTTTCAGATGCAACAGGAATTTCTCGAGTTCGTCTATCCGTTCGCGAGATATGGGAGTTTGAAGTTAAGTAATGGTTGAGAAACCATCAAAATTTTCGCAATTCTGATGCTAGAAACGAAAAACTGGAATGGCCTAGGGGAAAAGTACACATACCATAGTAATCGGGCGAGTTTCTACTTCCAGACGCAACAGGAATTTCTCGAGTTCGTCAATCCGTTCGCGAGATATGGGAGTTTGAAGTTAAGGAATGGTTGAAAAACCATCAAAATTTTCGCAAGTGTGATACTCAAAACCAATAACTGGAATGGCCTACGGGAAAAGTACACACACCATTGTAATCGGGCGAGTTTCTTCTTTCAGATGCAACAGGCATTTCTCGAGTTCGTCAATCCGTTCGCGAGGTATGGGAGTTCGAAGTTAAGGAATGGTTGAGGAACCATCAAAATTTTCGGAAGTCTGATACTCGAAACCAATAACTACAAAGGCCTAGGGGAAAAATACATATACCTTTGTAATCGGGCGAGTTTCTACTTTCAGATGCAACAGGAATTTCTCGAGTTCGCCAATCCGTTCGCGAGGTATCGGAGTTTGAAGTTAAGGAATGGTTGAGAAACCATCAAAATTTTCGCAAGTCTGATACTCGAAACCAATAACTACTGTGGCCTAGGGCAAAAATACACATACCATGGTAATCGGGCGAGTTTCTGCTTTCAGATGCAACAGGAATTTGTCGAGTTCGTCAATCTTTTCGCGAGATATGGGAGTTTGAAGTTAAGGAATGGTTGAGGAACCATCAAAATTTTCGCAAGTCTGATACTCTAAACCAATAACTACAAAGGCCTAGGGGGAAAATACACATACCTCTGTAATGGGGCGAGTTTCTACTTTCAGATGCAACAGAAATTTTTCGAGTTCGTCAATCCGTTCGAGAGATATGGGAGTTTGAAATTAAGGAATGGTTGAGAAACCATCAAAATTTTCGCAAGTCTGATACTCGAAACCAATATACTACAAAGGCCTAGGGGAAAAATACACATACCTTTGTAATCGGGCGAGTTTCTACTTTCAGATGCAACAGGAACTTCTCGAGTTCGCCAATCCGTTCGCGAGGGTTCGCGAGGTATGGGAGTTTGAAGTTAAGGAATGGTTGAGAAACCATAAAAATTTTGCAAGTCTGATACTCGAAACCAATAACTACTGTGGCCTAGGGCAAAAATACACATACCATGGTAATCGGGCGAGTTTCTGCTTTCAGATGCAACAGGAATTTCTCGAGTTCGTCAATCCTTTCGCGAAATATGGGAGTTTGAAGTTAAGGAATGGTTGAGGAACCATAAAAATTTTCCCCAGTCTGATACTCGAAACCAATAACTACAAAGGCCTAGGGGAAAAATACACATACCTTTGTAATCGGGCGAGTTTCTACTTTCAGATGCAACAGGAATTTCTCGAGTTCGTCAATCCGTTCACGAGATATGGGAGTTTGAAGTTAAGGAATGGTTGAGGAACCATCAAAATTTTCGCAAGTCTGATACTCGAAACCAATAACTACAAAGGCCTAGGGGAAAAATACATATACCTTTGTAATCGGGCGAGTTTCTACTTTCAGATGCAACAGGAATTTCTCGAGTTCGTCTATCCGTTCGCGAGATATGGGAGTTTGAAGTTAAGTAATGGTTGAGAAACCATCAAAATTTTCGCAATTCTGATGCTAGAAACGAAAAACTGGAATGGCCTAGGGGAAAAGTACACATACCATAGTAATCGGGCGAGTTTCTACTTCCAGACGCAACAGGAATTTCTCGAGTTCGTCAATCCGTTCGCGAGATATGGGAGTTTGAAGTTAAGGAATGGTTGAAAAACCATCAAAATTTTCGCAAGTGTGATACTCAAAACCAATAACTGGAATGGCCTACGGGAAAAGTACACACACCATTGTAATCGGGCGAGTTTCTTCTTTCAGATGCAACAGGCATTTCTCGAGTTCGTCAATCCGTTCGCGAGGTATGGGAGTTCGAAGTTAAGGAATGGTTGAGGAACCATCAAAATTTTCGGAAGTCTGATACTCGAAACCAATAACTACAAAGGCCTAGGGGAAAAATACATATACCTTTGTAATCGGGCGAGTTTCTACTTTCAGATGCAACAGGAATTTCTCGAGTTCGCCAATCCGTTCGCGAGGTATCGGAGTTTGAAGTTAAGGAATGGTTGAGAAACCATCAAAATTTTCGCAAGTCTGATACTCGAAACCAATAACTACTGTGGCCTAGGGCAAAAATACACATACCATGGTAATCGGGCGAGTTTCTGCTTTCAGATGCAACAGGAATTTGTCGAGTTCGTCAATCTTTTCGCGAGATATGGGAGTTTGAAGTTAAGGAATGGTTGAGGAACCATCAAAATTTTTCGCAAGTCTGATACTCTAAACCAATAACTACAAAGGCCTAGGGGGAAAATACACATACCTCTGTAATGGGGCGAGTTTCTACTTTCAGATGCAACAGAAATTTTTCGAGTTCGTCAATCCGTTCGAGAGATATGGGAGTTTGAAATTAAGGAATGGTTGAGAAACCATCAAAATTTTCGCAAGTCTGATACTCGAAACCAATATACTACAAAGGCCTAGGGGAAAAATACACATACCTTTGTAATCGGGCGAGTTTCTACTTTCAGATGCAACAGGAACTTCTCGAGTTCGCCAATCCGTTCGCGAGGTATGGGAGTTTGAAGTTAAGGAATGGTTGAGAAACCATAAAAATTTTTGCAAGTCTGATACTCGAAACCAATAACTACTGTGGCCTAGGGCAAAAATACACATACCATGGTAATCGGGCGAGTTTCTGCTTTCAGATGCAACAGGAATTTCTCGAGTTCGTCAATCCTTTCGCGAAATATGGGAGTTTGAAGTTAAGGAATGGTTGAGGAACCATAAAAATTTTCCCCAGTCTGATACTCGAAACCAATAACTACAAAGGCCTAGGGGAAAAATACACATACCTTTGTAATCGGGCGAGTTTCTACTTTCAGATGCAACAGGAATTTCTCGAGTTCGTCAATCCGTTCGCGAGATATGGGTGTTTGAAGTTAAGGAATGGTTGAGGAACCATCAAAATTTTCGCTGGTCTGATACGCGACACCAATAACTGGAATGGCCAAGGGGAAAAGTACACAGGCCGTTGTAATCGGGCGAGTTTCCACTTTCAGATGCAACAGGAATTTCTCGAGTTCGTCATTCCGTTCGCGAGATATGGGTGTTTGAAGTTAAGGAATGGTTGAGAAACCATCAAAGTTATCGCTGGTCTGATACTCGAAATCAATAACTGGAATGGCCTATGGGAAAAGTACACACACCATTGTAATTGGGCGAGTTTCTACTTTCAGATGCAACAGGAATTTCGCGAGTTCGCCAATCCGTTCGCGAGGTATCGGAGTTTGAAATTAAGGAATGGTTGAGAAACCATCAGAATTTTCGCAAGTCTGATACTCGATACCAATAACTACAAAGGCCTAGGGGAAAAATACACATACCCTTGTAATCGGGCGAGTTTCTACTTAAAGATGCAACAGGAATTTCTCTAGTTCGTCAATCCGTTCGCGAGATATGGGAGTTTGAAGTTAAGGAATGGTTGAGAAACCATCAAAATTTTCGCAAGTCTGATACTCGAAACCAATAACTGGAATGGCCTAGGGGAAAAGTACACACACCATTGTAATCGGTCGAGTTTCTACTATCAGATGCAACAGGAATTTCTCGAGTTCGTCTATCCGTTCGCGAGATATGGGAGTTTGAAGTTAAGGAATGGTTGAGAAACCATAAAAATTTTTGCAAGTCTGATACTCGAAACCAATTACTACTGTGGTCTAGGGCAAAAACACACATACCATGGTAATCGGGCGAGTTTCTGCTTTCAGATGCAACAGGAATTTCTCGAGTTCGTCAATCCTTTCGCGAGATATGGGAGTTTGAAGTTAAGGAATGGTTGAGGAACCATAAAAATTTTCGCAAGTCTGATACTCGAAACCAATAACTACAAAGGCCTAGGGAAAAAATACACATACCTTTGTAATCGGGCGAAGTTTCTACTTTCAGATGCAACAGGCATTTCTCGAGTTCGTCTATACGTTCGCGAGATATGGGAGTTTGAAGTTAAGTAATGGTTGAGAAACCATCAAAATTTTCGCAATTCTGATGCTAGAAACGAAAAACTGGAATGGCCTAGGGGAAAAGTACACATACCATAGTAATCGGGCGAGTTTCTACTTCCAGACGCAACAGGAATTTCTCGAGTTCGTCAATCCGTTCGCGAGATATGGGAGTTTGAAGTTAAGGAATGGTTGAAAAACCATCAAAATTTTCGCAAGTGTGATACTCAAAACCAATAACTGGAATGGCCTACGGGAAAAGTTCACACACCATTGTAATCGGGCGAGTTTCTTCTTTCAGATGCAACAGGCATTTCTCGAGTTCGTCAATCCGTTCGCGAGGTATGGGAGTTCGAAGTTAAGGAATGGTTGAGGAACCATCAAAATTTTCGGAAGTCTGATACTCGAAACCAATAACTACAAAGGCCTAGGGGAAAAATACATATACCTTTGTAATCGGGCGAGTTTCTACTTTCAGATGCAACAGGAATTTCTCGAGTTCGTCAATCCGTTCGCGAGATATGGGTGTTTGAAGTTAAGGAATGTTTGAGAAACCATCAAAATTTTCGCTGGTCTGATACGCGACACCAATAACTGGAATGGCCTAGGCGAAAAGTACACACACCATTGGAATCGGGCGAGTTTCTAGTTTCAGATGCAACAGGAATTTCTCAATTTCCTCAGTCCGTTCGCGAGATATAGTAGTTTGAAGTGAAGGAATGGTTGAGAAACCATCATAGTTTCGCAAGTCTGATACTCGAAACCAATAACTACAATGGCCTAGGGGAAAAATACATATACCGTTGTAATCGGGAGTGTTTCTACTTTCAGATGCAACAGAAATTTTTCGGATTCGTCAATCCGTCCGCGAAGTATGGGAGTTTGGAATTAAGAGATGGTACAGAAACCATCAAAATTTTCGCAATTATGATGCTAGAAACGAATAACTGGAATGGCCTAGGGTAAAGTGCACATACCATTGTAATCGGGCGAGTTTCTACTTTCAGGCGCAACAGGAATTTCTCTAGTTCGTCAATCCGTTCGCGAGATATGGGAGTTTGAAGTTAAGGAATGGTTGAGGAACCATCAAAGTTTTCGCAAGTCTGATACTCGAAACCAATAACTGGAATGGCCTACGGGAAAACTACACACACCATTGTAATCGGTCGAGTTTCTACTATCAGATGCAACAGGAAATTCTCGAGTTCGTCTATCCGTTCGCGAGATATGGGAGTTTGAAGTTAAGGAATGGTTGAGAAACCATAAAAATTTTTGCAAGTCTGATACTCGAAACCAATTACTACTGTGGTCTAGGGCAAAAACACACATACCATGGTAATCGGGCGAGTTTCTGCTTTCAGATGCAACAGGCATTTCTCGAGTTCGTCAATCCGTTCGCGAGGTATGGGAGTTCGAAGTTAAGGAATGGTTGAGGAACCATCAAAATTTTCGCAATTCTGATGCTAGAAACGAAAAACTGGAATGGCCTAGGGGAAAAGTACACATACCATAGTAATCGGGCGAGTTTCTACTTTCATACGCAACAGGAATTTCTCGAGTTCGTCAATCCGTTCGCGAGATATGGGAGTTTGAAGTTAAGGAATGGTTGAAAAACCATCAAAATTTTCGCAAGTGTGATACTCGAAACCAATAACTGGAATGGCCTACGGGAAAAGTACACACACCATTGTAATCGGGCGAGTTTCTTCTTTCAGATGCAACAGGCATTTCTCGAGTTCGTCAATCCGTTCGCGAGGTATGGGAGTTCGAAGTTAAGGAATGGTTGAGGAACCATCAAAATTTTCGCAAGTCTGATACTCGAAACCAATAACTACAAAGGCCTAGGGGAAAAATACATATACCTTTGTAATCGGGCGAGTTTCTACTTTCAGATGCAACAGGAATTTCTCGAGTTCGTCAATCCGTTCGCGAGATATGGGAGTTTGAAGTTAAGGAATGGTTGAGGAACCATCAAAATTTTCGCAAGTCTGATACTCGAAACCAATAACTACAAAGGCCTAGGGGAAAAATACATATACCTTTGTAATCGGGCGAGTTTCTACTTTCAGATGCAACAGGAATTTCTCGAGTTCGTCTATCCGTTCGCGAGATATGGGAGTTTGAAGTTAAGGAATGGTTGAGAAACCATAAAAATTTTTGCAAGTCTGATACTCGAAACCAATTACTACTGTGGTCTAGGGCAAAAACACACATACCATGGTAATCGGGCGAGTTTCTGCTTTCAGATGCAACAGGCATTTCTCGAGTTCGTCAATCCGTTCGCGAGGTATGGGAGTTCGAAGTTAAGGAATGGTTGAGGAACCATCAAAATTTTCGCAATTCTGATGCTAGAAACGAAAAACTGGAATGGCCTAGGGGAAAAGTACACATACCATAGTAATCGGGCGAGTTTCTACTTTCAGACGCAACAGGAATTTCTCGAGTTCGTCAATCCGTTCGCGAGATATGGGAGTTTGAAGTTAAGGAATGGTTGAAAAACCATCAAAATTTTCGCAAGTGTGATACTCGAAACCAATAACTAGAATGGCCTACGGGAAAAGTACACACACCATTGTAATCGGGCGAGTTTCTTCTTTCAGATGCAACAGGCATTTCTCGAGTTCGTCAATCCGTTCGCGAGGTATGGGAGTTCGAAGTTAAGGAATGGTTGAGGAACCATCAAAATTTTCGCAAGTCTGATACTCGAAACTAATAACTACAAAGGCCTAGGGGAAAAATACATATACCTTTGTAATCGGGCGAGTTTCTACTTTCAGATGCAACAGGAATTTCTCGAGTTCGTCAATCCGTTCACGAGATATGGGAGTTTGAAGTTAAGGAATGGTTGAGGAACCATCAAAATTTTCGCAAGTCTGATACTCGAAACCAATAACTACAAAGGCCTAGGGGAAAAATACATATACCTTTGTAATCGGGCGAGTTTCTACTTTCAGATGCAACAGGAATTTCTCGAGTTCGTCTATCCGTTCGCGAGATATGGGAGTTTGAAGTTAAGTAATGGTTGAGAAACCATCAAAATTTTCGCAATTCTGATGCTAGAAACGAAAAACTGGAATGGCCTAGGGGAAAAGTACACATACCATAGTAATCGGGCGAGTTTCTACTTCCAGACGCAACAGGAATTTCTCGAGTTCGTCAATCCGTTCGCGAGATATGGGAGTTTGAAGTTAAGGAATGGTTGAAAAACCATCAAAATTTTCGCAAGTGTGATACTCAAAACCAATAACTGGAATGGCCTACGGGAAAAGTACACACACCATTGTAATCGGGCGAGTTTCTTCTTTCAGATGCAACAGGCATTTCTCGAGTTCGTCAATCCGTTCGCGAGGTATGGGAGTTCGAAGTTAAGGAATGGTTGAGGAACCATCAAAATTTTCGGAAGTCTGATACTCGAAACCAATAACTACAAAGGCCTAGGGGAAAAATACATATACCTTTGTAATCGGGCGAGTTTCTACTTTCAGATGCAACAGGAATTTCTCGAGTTCGCCAATCCGTTCGCGAGGTATCGGAGTTTGAAGTTAAGGAATGGTTGAGAAACCATCAAAATTTTCGCAAGTCTGATACTCGAAACCAATAACTACTGTGGCCTAGGGCAAAAATACACATACCATGGTAATCGGGCGAGTTTCTGCTTTCAGATGCAACAGGAATTTGTCGAGTTCGTCAATCTTTTCGCGAGATATGGGAGTTTGAAGTTAAGGAATGGTTGAGGAACCATCAAAATTTTCGCAAGTCTGATACTCTAAACCAATAACTACAAAGGCCTAGGGGGAAAATACACATACCTCTGTAATGGGGCGAGTTTCTACTTTCAGATGCAACAGAAATTTTTCGAGTTCGTCAATCCGTTCGAGAGATATGGGAGTTTGAAATTAAGGAATGGTTGAGAAACCATCAAAATTTTCGCAAGTCTGATACTCGAAACCAATATACTACAAAGGCCTAGGGGAAAAATACACATACCTTTGTAATCGGGCGAGTTTCTACTTTCAGATGCAACAGGAACTTCTCGAGTTCGCCAATCCGTTCGCGAGGTATGGGAGTTTGAAGTTAAGGAATGGTTGAGAAACCATAAAAATTTTTGCAAGTCTGATACTCGAAACCAATAACTACTGTGGCCTAGGGCAAAAATACACATACCATGGTAATCGGGCGAGTTTCTGCTTTCAGATGCAACAGGAATTTCTCGAGTTCGTCAATCCTTTCGCGAAATATGGGAGTTTGAAGTTAAGGAATGGTTGAGGAACCATAAAAATTTTCCCCAGTCTGATACTCGAAACCAATAACTACAAAGGCCTAGGGGAAAAATACACATACCTTTGTAATCGGGCGAGTTTCTACTTTCAGATGCAACAGGAATTTCTCGAGTTCGTCAATCCGTTCGCGAGATATGGGTGTTTGAAGTTAAGGAATGGTTGAGGAACCATCAAAATTTTCGCTGGTCTGATACGCGACACCAATAACTGGAATGGCCAAGGGGAAAAGTACACAGGCCGTTGTAATCGGGCGAGTTTCCACTTTCAGATGCAACAGGAATTTCTCGAGTTCGTCATTCCGTTCGCGAGATATGGGTGTTTGAAGTTAAGGAATGGTTGAGAAACCATCAAAGTTATCGCTGGTCTGATACTCGAAATCAATAACTGGAATGGCCTATGGGAAAAGTACACACACCATTGTAATTGGGCGAGTTTCTACTTTCAGATGCAACAGGAATTTCGCGAGTTCGCCAATCCGTTCGCGAGGTATCGGAGTTTGAAATTAAGGAATGGTTGAGAAACCATCAGAATTTTCGCAAGTCTGATACTCGATACCAATAACTACAAAGGCCTAGGGGAAAGATACACATACCCTTGTAATCGGGCGAGTTTCTACTTAAAGATGCAACAGGAATTTCTCTAGTTCGTCAATCCGTTCGCGAGATATGGGAGTTTGAAGTTAAGGAATGGTTGAGAAACCATCAAAATTTTCGCAAGTCTGATACTCGAAACCAATAACTGGAATGGCCTAGGGGAAAAGTACACACACCATTGTAATCGGTCGAGTTTCTACTATCAGATGCAACAGGAATTTCTCGAGTTCGTCTATCCGTTCGCGAGATATGGGAGTTTGAAGTTAAGGAATGGTTGAGAAACCATAAAAATTTTTGCAAGTCTGATACTCGAAACCAATTACTACTGTGGTCTAGGGCAAAAACACACATACCATGGTAATCGGGCGAGTTTCTGCTTTCAGATGCAACAGGAATTTCTCGAGTTCGTCAATCCTTTCGCGAGATATGGGAGTTTGAAGTTAAGGAATGGTTGAGGAACCATAAAAATTTTCGCAAGTCTGATACTCGAAACCAATAACTACAAAGGCCTAGGGAAAAAATACACATACCTTTGTAATCGGGCGAGTTTCTACTTTCAGATGCAACAGGCATTTCTCGAGTTCGTCTATACGTTCGCGAGATATGGGAGTTTGAAGTTAAGTAATGGTTGAGAAACCATCAAAATTTTCGCAATTCTGATGCTAGAAACGAAAAACTGGAATGGCCTAGGGGAAAAGTACACATACCATAGTAATCGGGCGAGTTTCTACTTTCAGACGCAACAGGAATTTCTCGAGTTCGTCAATCCGTTCGCGAGATATGGGAGTTTGAAGTTAAGGAATAGTTGAAAAACCATCAAAATTTTCGCAAGTGTGATACTCGAAACCAATAACTGGAATGGTCTACGGGAAAAGTACACACATCATTGTAATCGGGCGAGTTTCTTCTTTCAGATGCAACAGGCATTTCTCGAGTTCGTCAATCCGTTCGCGAGGTATGGGAGTTCGAAGTTAAGGAATGGTTGAGGAACCATCAAAATTTTCGCAAGTCTGATACTCGAAACCAATAACTACAAAGGCCTAGGGGAAAAATACATATACCTTTGTAATCGGGCGAGTTTCTACTTTCAGATGCAACAGGAATTTCTCGAGTTCGTCAATCCGTTCGCGAGATATGGGAGTTTGAAGTTTAGGAATGGTTGAGAAACCATCAAAATTTTCGCTGGTCTGATACGCGACACCAATAACTGGAATGGCCAAGGGGAAAAGTACACACGCCATTGTAATCGTGCGAGTTTCCACTTTCAGATGCAACAGGAATTTCTCGAGTTCATCATTCCGTTCGCGAGATATGGGTGTTTGAAGTTAAGGAATGGTTGAGAAACCATCAAAATTTTCGCTGGTCTGATACTTGAAACCAATAACTGGAATGGCCTATGGGAAAAGTGCACACACCATTGTAATTGGGCGAGTTTCTACTTTCAGATGCAACAGGAATTTCTCGAGTTCGCCAATCCGTTCGCGAGGTATCGGAGTTTGAAGTTAAGGAATGGTTGAGAAACCATCAAAATTTTCGCAAGTCTGATACTCGAAACCAATAACTACTGTGACCTAGGGCAAAAATACACATACCATGGTAATCGGGCGAGTTTCTGCTTTCAGATGCAACAGGAATTTCTCGAGTTCGTTAATCCGTTCGCGAGATATGGGAGTTTGAAGTTAAGGAATGGTTGAAAAACCATCAAAATTCTCGCAAGTGTGATACTCGAAACCAATAACTGGAATGGCCTACGGGAAAAGTACACACAACATTGTAATCGGGCGAGTTTCTTCTTTCAGATGCAACAGGCATTTCTCGAGTTCGTCAATCCGTTCGCGAGTTATGGGAGGTTGAAGTTAAGGAATGGTTGAGAAACCATCAAAATTTTCGCAAGTGTGATACTCGAAACCAATAACTGGAATGGCCTAGGGGAAAAGTACACACGCCATTGTAATGGGGCGAGTTTCTACTTTCAGATGCAACAGGAATTTCTCGAGTTCGTCAATCCGTTCGCGAGATATGGGAGTTTGAAGGTAAGGAATGGTTGAGAAACCTTCAAAATTTTCGCAATTCTGATGCTAGAAACGAAAAACTGGAATGGCCTAGGGGAAAAGTACACATACCATAGTAATCGGGCGAGTTTCTACTTTCAGACGCAACAGGAATTTCTCGAGTTCGTCAATCCGTTCGCGAGATATGGGAGTTTGAAGTTAAGGAATGGTTGAAAAACCATCAAAATTTTCGCAAGTGTGATACTCGAAACCAATAACTGGAATGGCCTACGGGAAAAGTACACACACCATTGTAATCGGGCGAGTTTCTTCTTTCAGATGCAACAGGCATTTCTCGAGTTCGTCAATCCGTTCGCGAGGTATGGGAGTTCGAAGTTAAGGAATGGTTGAGGAACCATCAAAATTTTCGCAAGTCTGATACTCGAAACCAATAACTACAAAGGCCTAGGGGAAAAATACATATACCTTTGTAATCGGGCGAGTTTCTACTTTCAGATGCAACAGGAATTTCTCGAGTTCGGCAATCCTTTCGCGAGATATGGGAGTTTGAAGTTAAGGAATGGTTGAGGAACCATAAAAATTTTCGCAAGTCTGATACTCGAAACCAATAACTACAAAGGCCTAGGGGAAAAATACATATACCGTTGTAATCGGGCGAGTTTCTACTTTCAGATGCAACAGGAATTTCTCGAGTTCGTCTATCCGTTCGCGAGATATGGGAGTTTGAAGTTAAGGAATGGTTGAGAAACCATAAAAATTTTTGCAAGTCTGATACTCGAAACCAATTACTACTGTGGTCTAGGGCAAAAACACACATACCATGGTAATCGGGCGAGTTTCTGCTTTCAGATGCAACAGGCATTTCTCGAGTTCGTCAATCCGTTCGCGAGGTATGGGAGTTCGAAGTTAAGGAATGGTTGAGGAACCATCAAAATTTTCGCAATTCTGATGCTAGAAACGAAAAACTGGAATGGCCTAGGGGAAAAGTACACATACCATAGTAATCGGGCGAGTTTCTACTTTCAGACGCAACAGGAATTTCTCGAGTTCGTCAATCCGTTCGCGAGATATGGGAGTTTGAAGTTAAGGAATGGTTGAAAAACCATCAAAATTTTCGCAAGTGTGATACTCGAAACCAATAACTAGAATGGCCTACGGGAAAAGTACACACACCATTGTAATCGGGCGAGTTTCTTCTTTCAGATGCAACAGGCATTTCTCGAGTTCGTCAATCCGTTCGCGAGGTATGGGAGTTCGAAGTTAAGGAATGGTTGAGGAACCATCAAAATTTTCGCAAGTCTGATACTCGAAACTAATAACTACAAAGGCCTAGGGGAAAAATACATATACCTTTGTAATCGGGCGAGTTTCTACTTTCAGATGCAACAGGAATTTCTCGAGTTCGTCAATCCGTTCACGAGATATGGGAGTTTGAAGTTAAGGAATGGTTGAGGAACCATCAAAATTTTCGCAAGTCTGATACTCGAAACCAATAACTACAAAGGCCTAGGGGAAAAATACATATACCTTTGTAATCGGGCGAGTTTCTACTTTCAGATGCAACAGGAATTTCTCGAGTTCGTCTATCCGTTCGCGAGATATGGGAGTTTGAAGTTAAGTAATGGTTGAGAAACCATCAAAATTTTCGCAATTCTGATGCTAGAAACGAAAAACTGGAATGGCCTAGGGGAAAAGTACACATACCATAGTAATCGGGCGAGTTTCTACTTCCAGACGCAACAGGAATTTCTCGAGTTCGTCAATCCGTTCGCGAGATATGGGAGTTTGAAGTTAAGGAATGGTTGAAAAACCATCAAAATTTTCGCAAGTGTGATACTCAAAACCAATAACTGGAATGGCCTACGGGAAAAGTACACACACCATTGTAATCGGGCGAGTTTCTTCTTTCAGATGCAACAGGCATTTCTCGAGTTCGTCAATCCGTTCGCGAGGTATGGGAGTTCGAAGTTAAGGAATGGTTGAGGAACCATCAAAATTTTCGGAAGTCTGATACTCGAAACCAATAACTACAAAGGCCTAGGGGAAAAATACATATACCTTTGTAATCGGGCGAGTTTCTACTTTCAGATGCAACAGGAATTTCTCGAGTTCGCCAATCCGTTCGCGTGGTATCGGAGTTTGAAGTTAAGGAATGGTTGAGAAACCATCAAAATTTTCGCAAGTCTGATACTCGAAACCAATAACTACTGTGGCCTAGGGCAAAAATACACATACCATGGTAATCGGGCGAGTTTCTGCTTTCAGATGCAACAGGAATTTGTCGAGTTCGTCAATCTTTTCGCGAGATATGGGAGTTTGAAGTTAAGGAATGGTTGAGGAACCATCAAAATTTTCGCAAGTCTGATACTCTAAACCAATAACTACAAAGGCCTAGGGGGAAAATACACATACCTCTGTAATGGGGCGAGTTTCTACTTTCAGATGCAACAGAAATTTTTCGAGTTCGTCAATCCGTTCGAGAGATATGGGAGTTTGAAATTAAGGAATGGTTGAGAAACCATCAAAATTTTCGCAAGTCTGATACTCGAAACCAATATACTACAAAGGCCTAGGGGAAAAATACACATACCTTTGTAATCGGGCGAGTTTCTACTTTCAGATGCAACAGGAACTTCTCGAGTTCGCCAATCCGTTCGCGAGGTATGGGAGTTTGAAGTTAAGGAATGGTTGAGAAACCATAAAAATTTTTGCAAGTCTGATACTCGAAACCAATAACTACTGTGGCCTAGGGCAAAAATACACATACCATGGTAATCGGGCGAGTTTCTGCTTTCAGATGCAACAGGAATTTCTCGAGTTCGTCAATCCTTTCGCGAAATATGGGAGTTTGAAGTTAAGGAATGGTTGAGGAACCATAAAAATTTTCCCCAGTCTGATACTCGAAACCAATAACTACAAAGGCCTAGGGGAAAAATACACATACCTTTGTAATCGGGCGAGTTTCTACTTTCAGATGCAACAGGAATTTCTCGAGTTCGTCAATCCGTTCGCGAGATATGGGTGTTTGAAGTTAAGGAATGGTTGAGGAACCATCAAAATTTTCGCTGGTCTGATACGCGACACCAATAACTGGAATGGCCAAGGGGAAAAGTACACAGGCCGTTGTAATCGGACGAGTTTCCACTTTCAGATGCAACAGGAATTTCTCGAGTTCGTCATTCCGTTCGCGAGATATGGGTGTTTGAAGTTAAGGAATGGTTGAGAAACCATCAAAGTTATCGCTGGTCTGATACTCGAAATCAATAACTGGAATGGCCTATGGGAAAAGTACACACACCATTGTAATTGGGCGAGTTTCTACTTTCAGATGCAACAGGAATTTCGCGAGTTCGCCAATCCGTTCGCGAGGTATCGGAGTTTGAAATTAAGGAATGGTTGAGAAACCATCAGAATTTTCGCAAGTCTGATACTCGATACCAATAACTACAAAGGCCTAGGGGAAAAATACACATACCCTTGTAATCGGGCGAGTTTCTACTTAAAGATGCAACAGGAATTTCTCTAGTTCGTCAATCCGTTCGCGAGATATGGGAGTTTGAAGTTAAGGAATGGTTGAGAAACCATCAAAATTTTCGCAAGTCTGATACTCGAAACCAATAACTGGAATGGCCTAGGGGAAAAGTACACACACCATTGTAATCGGTCGAGTTTCTACTATCAGATGCAACAGGAATTTCTCGAGTTCGTCTATCCGTTCGCGAGATATGGGAGTTTGAAGTTAAGGAATGGTTGAGAAACCATAAAAATTTTTGCAAGTCTGATACTCGAAACCAATTACTACTGTGGTCTAGGGCAAAAACACACATACCATAGTAATCGGGCGAGTTTCTACTTTCAGACGCAACAGGAATTTCTCGAGTTCGTCAATCCGTTCGCGAGATATGGGAGTTTGAAGTTAAGGAATAGTTGAAAAACCATCAAAATTTTCGCAAGTGTGATACTCGAAACCAATAACTGGAATGGCCTACGGGAAAAGTACACACACCATTGTAATCGGGCGAGTTTCTTCTTTCAGATGCAACAGGCATTTCTCGAGTTCGTCAATCCGTTCGCGAGGTATGGGAGTTCGAAGTTAAGGAATGGTTGAGGAACCATCAAAATTTTCGCAAGTCTGATACTCGAAACCAATATACTACAAAGGCCTAGGGGAAAAATACACATACCTTTGTAATCGGGCGAGTTTCTACTTTCAGATGCAACAGGAACTTCTCGAGTTCGCCAATCCGTTCGCGAGGTATGGGAGTTTGAAGTTAAGGAATGGTTGAGAAACCATAAAAATTTTTGCAAGTCTGATACTCGAAACCAATAACTACTGTGGCCTAGGGCAAAAATACACATACCATGGTAATCGGGCGAGTTTCTGCTTTCAGATGCAACAGGAATTTCTCGAGTTCGTCAATCCTTTCGCGAAATATGGGAGTTTGAAGTTAAGGAATGGTTGAGGAACCATAAAAATTTTCCCCAGTCTGATACTCGAAACCAATAACTACAAAGGCCTAGGGGAAAAATACACATACCTTTGTAATCGGGCGAGTTTCTACTTTCAGATGCAACAGGAATTTCTCGAGTTCGTCAATCCGTTCGCGAGATATGGGTGTTTGAAGTTAAGGAATGGTTGAGGAACCATCAAAATTTTCGCTGGTCTGATACGCGACACCAATAACTGGAATGGCCAAGGGGAAAAGTACACAGGCCGTTGTAATCGGACGAGTTTCCACTTTCAGATGCAACAGGAATTTCTCGAGTTCGTCATTCCGTTCGCGAGATATGGGTGTTTGAAGTTAAGGAATGGTTGAGAAACCATCAAAGTTATCGCTGGTCTGATACTCGAAATCAATAACTGGAATGGCCTATGGGAAAAGTACACACACCATTGTAATTGGGCGAGTTTCTACTTTCAGATGCAACAGGAATTTCGCGAGTTCGCCAATCCGTTCGCGAGGTATCGGAGTTTGAAATTAAGGAATGGTTGAGAAACCATCAGAATTTTCGCAAGTCTGATACTCGATACCAATAACTACAAAGGCCTAGGGGAAAAATACACATACCCTTGTAATCGGGCGAGTTTCTACTTAAAGATGCAACAGGAATTTCTCTAGTTCGTCAATCCGTTCGCGAGATATGGGAGTTTGAAGTTAAGGAATGGTTGAGAAACCATCAAAATTTTCGCAAGTCTGATACTCGAAACCAATAACTGGAATGGCCTAGGGGAAAAGTACACACACCATTGTAATCGGTCGAGTTTCTACTATCAGATGCAACAGGAATTTCTCGAGTTCGTCTATCCGTTCGCGAGATATGGGAGTTTGAAGCTAAGGAATGGTTGAGAAACCATAAAAATTTTTGCAAGTCTGATACTCGAAACCAATTACTACTGTGGTCTAGGGCAAAAACACACATACCATGGTAATCGGGCGAGTTTCTACTTTCAGATGCAACAGGCATTTCTCGAGTTCGTCTATACGTTCGCGAGATATGGGAGTTTGAAGTTAAGTAATGGTTGAGAAACCATCAAAATTTTCGCAATTCTGATGCTAGAAACGAAAAACTGGAATGGCCTAGGGGAAAAGTACACATACCATAGTAATCGGGCGAGTTTCTACTTTCAGACGCAACAGGAATTTCTCGAGTTCGTCAATCCGTTCGCGAGATATGGGAGTTTGAAGTTAAGGAATAGTTGAAAAACCATCAAAATTTTCGCAAGTGTGATACTCGAAACCAATAACTGGAATGGCCTACGGGAAAAGTACACACACCATTGTAATCGGGCGAGTTTCTTCTTTCAGATGCAACAGGCATTTCTCGAGTTCGTCAATCCGTTCGCGAGGTATGGGAGTTCGAAGTTAAGGAATGGTTGAGGAACCATCAAAATTTTCGCAAGTCTGATACTCGAAACCAATAACTACAAAGGCCTAGGGGAAAAATACATATACCTTTGTAATCGGGCGAGTTTCTACTTTCAGATGCAACAGGAATTTCTCGAGTTCGTCAATCCGTTCGCGAGATATGGGAGTTTGAAGTTTAGGAATGGTTGAGAAACCATCAAAATTTTCGCTGGTCTGATACGCGACACCAATAACTGGAATGGCCAAGGGGAAAAGTACACACGCCATTGTAATCGTGCGAGTTTCCACTTTCAGATGCAACAGGAATTTCTCGAGTTCATCATTCCGTTCGCGAGATATGGGTGTTTGAAGTTAAGGAATGGTTGAGAAACCATCAAAATTTTCGCTGGTCTGATACTTGAAACCAATAACTGGAATGGCCTATGGGAAAAGTGCACACACCATTGTAATTGGGCGAGTTTCTACTTTCAGATGCAACAGGAATTTCTCGAGTTCGCCAATCCGTTCGCGAGGTATCGGAGTTTGAAGTTAAGGAATGGTTGAGAAACCATCAAAATTTTCGCAAGTCTGATACTCGAAACCAATAACTACTGTGACCTAGGGCAAAAATACACATACCATGGTAATCGGGCGAGTTTCTGCTTTCAGATGCAACAGGAATTTCTCGAGTTCGTTAATCCGTTCGCGAGATATGGGAGTTTGAAGTTAAGGAATGGTTGAAAAACCATCAAAATTCTCGCAAGTGTGATACTCGAAACCAATAACTGGAATGGCCTACGGGAAAAGTACACACAACACTGTAATCGGGCGAGTTTCTTCTTTCAGATGCAACAGGCATTTCTCGAGTTCGTCAATCCGTTCGCGAGTTATGGGAGGTTGAAGTTAAGGAATGGTTGAGAAACCATCAAAATTTTCGCAAGTGTGATACTCGAAACCAATAACTGGAATGGCCTAGGGGAAAAGTACACACGCCATTGTAATGGGGCGAGTTTCTACTTTCAGATGCAACAGGAATTTCTCGAGTTCGCCAATCCGTTCGCGAGGTATGGGAGTTTGAAGTTAAGGAATGGTTGAGAAACCATAAAAATTTTTGCAAGTCTGATACTCGAAAACAATAACTACTGTGGCCTAGGGCAAAAATACACATAGCATGGTAATCGGGCGAGTTTCTGCTTTCAGATGCAACAGGAATTTCTCGAGTTCGTCAATCCTTTCGCGAGATATGGGAGTTTGAAGTTAAGGAATGGTTGAGGAACCATAAAAATTTTCCCCAGTCTGATACTCGAAACCAATAACTACAAAGGCCTAGGGGAAAAATACATATACCTTTGTAATCGGGCGAGTTTCTACTTTCAGATGCAACAGGAATTTCTCGAGTTCGTCAATCCGTTCGCGAGATATGGGAGTTTGAAGTTAAGGAATGGTTGAAAAACCATCAAAATTTTCGCAAGTGTGATACTCGAAACCAATAACTGGAATGGCCTACGGGAAAAGAACACACACCATTGTAATCGGGCGAGTTTCTTCTTTCAGATGCAGCAGGCATTTCTCGAGTTCGTCAATCCGTTCGCGAGGTATGGGAGTTCGAAGTTAAGGAATGGTTGAGGAACCATAAAAATTTTCCCAAGTCTGATACTCGAAACCAATAACTACAAAGGCCTAGGGGAAAAATACACATACCTTTGTAATCGGGCGAGTTTCTACTTTCAGATGCAACAGGAATTTCTCGAGTTCGTCAATCCGTTCGCGAGATATGGGAGTTTGAAGTTAAGGAATGGTTGAGAAACCATCAAAATTTTCGCTGGTCTGATACGCGACACCAATAACGGGAATGGCCAAGGGGAAAAGTACACACACCATTGTAATGGGGCGAGTTTCTATTTTCAGATGGAACAGGAATTTCTAGAGTGCGTCAATCCGTTCGCGAGATATGGGAGTTTGAAGTTAAGTAATGGTTGAGAAACCATCAAAATTTTCGCAATTCTGATACTAGAAACGAAAAACTGGAATGGCCTAAGGGAAAAGTACACACACCATAGTAATCGGGAGAGATACTACTTTCAGACGCAACAGGAATTTCACGAGTTCGTCAATCCGTTCGCGAGATATGGGAGTTTGAAGTTTAGGAATGGTTCAGAAACCATCAAAATTTTCGCTGGTCTGATACGCGACACCAATAACTGGAATGGCCAAGGGGAAAAGTACACAGGCCATTGTAATCGGGCGAGTTTCCACTTTCAGATGCAACAGGAATTTCTCGAGTTCGTCATTCCGTTCGCGAGGTATCGGAGTTTGAAATTAAGGAATGGTTGAGAAACCATCAAAATTTTCGTAAGTCTGATACTCGAAACAAATAACTGGAATGGCCAAGGGGAAAAATGCACATACCGTTCTAATCGGGAGAGTTTCTGCTTTCAGACGCAACAGAAATTTTTCGAATTCGTCAATCCGTTCGCGAAATATCGGAGTTTGGAGTTAAGAGATGGTTGAGAAACCATCAAAATGTTCGCAAGTCTGATACTCGAAACCAATAACTACAATCGCCTAGGGGAAAAATGTACATACCCTTCTAATCGGGAGAGTTTCTGCTTTCAGGCGCAACAGAAATTTTTCGGATTCGTCAATCCGTTCGCGAGATATGGGAGTTTGAAGTTAAGGAATATTTGAGAAACCATCAAAATTTCCGCAAGTCTGATACCCGAAACCAATAACTACAATGGCCTAGGGAAAAAATATACATACCGTTCTAATCGGGCGAGTTTCTGCTTTCAGATACGTCAGGAATTTCTCAAGTTCGTCAATCCGTTCGCGTGATATGGGAGTTTGAAGTTAAGGACTGTTGAGAAACCATCAAAATTTTCGCAAGTCTGATACTCGAAACCAATAACTACTACGGCCTAGGGCAAAAATACACATACCGTTGTAATCGGGCGAGTTTCTGCCTTCAGATGCAACAGGAATTTCTCGAGTTCGTCAATCTTTTCGCGAGATATGGGAGTTTCAAGTTAAGGAATGCTTGAGGAACCATCAAAATTTTCGCAAGTCTGATACTCGAAACCAAGAACTACAAAGGCCTAGGGGAAAAATACACATACCTTTGTAATGGGGCGAGTTTCTACTTTCAGATGCAACAGGAATTTTTCGAGTTCGTCAATCCGTTCGAGAGATATGGGAGTTTGAAGTTAAGGAATGGTTGAGGAACCATCAAAATTTTCGCAATTCTGATGCTAGAAACGAAAAACTGGAATGGCCTAAGGGAAAAGTGCACACACCATAGTGATCGGGAGAGATTCTACTCTCAGACGCAACAGGAATTTCTCGATTTCGTCAATCCGTTCGCGAGATATGGGAGTTTGAAGTTAAGGAATGGTTGAGGAACCATCAAAATTTTTGCAAGTCTGATACTCGAAACCAATAACTACTGTGGCCCAGGGCAAAAATAAACATACCTTGGTAATCGGGCGAGTTTCTGCTTTCAGTCAAAACAGGAATTTCTCGAGTTCGTCAATCCGTTCGCGAGATATGGGAGTTTGAAGTTAAGGAATGGTTGAGAAACCATCAAAATTTTCGCAAGTCTGATACTCGAAACCAATAACTACTATTGCCTAGGGGAAAAGTACGCACACCATTGTAATCGGGCGGGTTTCTACTTTCAGATGCAACAGGAATATCTCGAGTTCGCCAATACGTTCGCGAGATATGGGAGTTTGAAGTTAAGGAATGGTCCAGAAACCATCAAAATTTTCGCAAGTCTGATACTCGAAACCAATAACTACTATTGCCTAGGGGAAAAGTACGCACACCATTGTAATCGAGCGAGTTTCTACTTTCAGATGCAACAGGAATATCTCGAGTTCGCCAATACGTTCGCGAGATATAGGAATTTGAAGTTAAGGAATGGTTGGGAATCCAACAAAATTTCCGCAAGTCTGATACTCGAATCCAATAACTACTATTGTCCAGGGCAAAAATACACATACCGTTCTAATCGGGCGAGCTTCTGCTCTCATATGCAACAGGAATTTCTCGAGTTGGTCAATCCGTTCGTGAGATATGGGAGTTTGAAGTTAAGGAATGCTTGAGAAACCATCAAAATTTTCGCAAGTCTGATACTCGAAACCAACAACTGGAATGGCCTAGGGGAAAAGTACACACACCTTTGTAATCGGGCGAGTTTCTGCTTTTAGATGCAATAGGAAATTCTCGAGTTCGTCAATCCGTTCGCGAAATATGGGAGTTCGAATTTAAGGAATGGTTGAGAAACCATCAAAATTTTCGCAAGTCTGATACTCGAAACCAACAACTGGAATGGCCTAGGGGAAAAGTACACACACCTTTGTAATCGGGCGAGTTTCTGCTTATAGATGCAATAGGAAATTCTCGAGTTCGTCAAACCGTTCGCGAGATATGGTAGTTTGAAGATAAGGAATGGTTGAGGAACCATCAAAATTATCGCAAGTCTGATTCTCGAAACCAATAACTACAATGGCCTAGGGGAAAAATACACATACCGTTGTAATCGGGCGAGTTTCTGCTGTCAGATGCAACAGGAACTTCTCGAGTTCGTCAATCCGTTCGCGAGATATGGGAGTTTGAAGTTAAGGAATGCTTGAGAAACCATCAAAATTATCGCAAGTCTGATTCTCGAAACCAATAACTACAAAGGCCTAGGGGAAAAATACACGTACCGTTGTAATCGAGCGAGTTTCTGCTTTCAGATGCAATAGGAAATTCTCGAGTTCGTCAATCCGTTCGCGAGATATGGGAGTTTGAAGTTAAGGAATGGTTGAGAAACCCTCACAATTTTCGCAAGTCGGATACTCGAAACCAATAACTGGAATGGCCTCGGGGAAAAGTACACACACCATTGTAATCGGGCGAGTTTCTACTTTCAGATGCAACAGGAATTTCTGGAGTTCGTCAATCCGTTCGCGAGATATGGGAGTTCGAAGTTAAGGAATGGTTGAGAAACCATCAAAATTTTCGCAAGTCGGATACTCGAAACCAATAACTGGAATGGCCTAGGGGAAAAGTACACACACCATTGTAATCGGGCGAGTTTCTACTTTCAGATGCAACAGGAATATCTCGAGTTCGTCATTCCGTTCTCAAGATATGGGAGTTTGAAGTGAAGGAATGGTTGAGAAACCATCAAAATTTCGCAAGTCTGATACTCGAAACCAATAACTGGAATGGCCTCGGGGAAAAGTACACATACCATTTGAATCGGGCGAGTTTCAACTTTCAGATGCAACAGGAATTTCTGGAGTTCGTCAATCCGTTCGCGAGATATGGGAGTTCGAAGTTAAGGAATGGTTGAGAAACCATCAAAATTTTCGCAAGTCGTATACTCGAAACCTTTAACTGGAATGGCCTAGGGGAAAAGTACACACACCATTGTAATCGGGCGAGTTTCTACTTTCAGATGCAACAGGAATATCTCGAGTTCGTCATTCCGTTCGCGAGATATGGGAGTTTGAAGTAAAGGAATGGTTGAGAAACCATCAAAATTTTCGCAAGTCTGATACTAGAAAGCAATAACTGGAATGGCCTCGGGGAAAAGTACACACACCATTGTAATCGGTCGAGTTTCTCCTTTCAGATGCGTCAGGAATTTCAAACGTTCGTCAATCCGTTCGCGAAATATCGGAGTTTGGATTTAAGAGATGGTTGAGAAACCATCAAAATTTTCGAAAGTCTGATACTCGAAACCAATAACTGGAATGGCCTAGGGGAAATGTACACACACCATTGTAATCGGGCGAGTTTCTACTTTCAGATGCAACAGGAATTTCTCCAGTTCGTCGATCCGGTCGCGAGATATGGGAGTTTGAAGTTAAGGAATGGTTGAGAAGCCATGAAAATTTTCACTGGTCTGATACTCGAAACCAATAACTGGAATGGCCTAGGGGAAAAGTACACACACCATTGTATTCGGGCGTGTTTCTGCTTTCAGATGCAACAGGAATTTCTCGAGTTCGTCAATCCGCTCGCGAGATATGGGGGTTTGAAGTTAAGGAATGGTTGAGAAACCATCAAAATTTTCGCAAGTCTGATACTCGAAATAAATAACTGGAATGGCCTAGGGGAAAAGTACACACACCATTGTAATCGGGCGAGTTTCTACTTTCAGATGCAACAGGAATATCTCGAGTTCGTCATTCCGTTCGCGAGATATGGGAGTTTGAAGTTAAGGAATGGTTGAGAAACCATCAAAATTTTCGCAAGTCTGATACTCGAAACCAATAACTACTATTGCCTAGGGGAAAAGTACGCACACCATTGTAATCGGGCGAGTTTCTACTTTCAGATGCAACAGGAATATCTCGAGTTCGCCAATACGTTCGCGAGATATGGGAGTTTGAAGTTAAGGAATGGTTGAGAAGCCATGAAAATTTTCGCAGGTCTGATACTCGAAACCAACAACTGGAATGGCCTAGGGGAAAAGTACACACACCTTTGTAATCGGGCGAGTTTCTGCTTTTAGATGCAATAGGAGATTCTCGAGTTCGTCAATCCGTTCGCGAAATATGGGAGTTCGAATTTAAGGAATGGTTGAGAAACCATCAAAATTTTCGCAAGTCTGATACTCGAAACCAACAACTGGAATGGCCTAGGGGAAAAGTACACACACCTTTGTAATCGGGCGGGTTTCTGCTTTTAGATGCAATAGGAAATTCTCGAGTTCGTCAATCCGTTCGCGAGATATGGTAGTTTGAAGATAAGGAATGGTTGAGAAACCATCAAAATTTTCGCAAGTCTGTTACTCGAAACCAATAACTACAATGGCCTAGGGGAAAAATACACATACCGATGTAATCGGGCGAGTTTCTGCTGTCAGATGCAACAGGAATTTCTCGAGTTCGTCAATGCGTTCGCGAGATATGGGAGTTTGAAGTTAAGGAATGGTTGAGAAACCATCACAATTTTCGCAAGTCTGATACTCGAAACCGATAACTACTATGGTCTAGGGCAAAAAAACAGGTACCGTTGTAATCGGGCGAGTTTCTGCTTTTAGATGCAATAGGAAATTCTCGAGTTCGTCAATCCGTTCGCGAGATATGGGAGTTTGAAGTTATGGAATGCTTGAGAAACCATCAAAATTTTCGCAAGTCTGATACTCGAAACCAATAACTACTATGGCCTAGGGCAAAAATGCACATCACGTTGAAATCGGGCGAGTTTCTGCTTTCAGATGCAACAGGAATTTCTCGAGTTCGTCAATCCGTACGCGAGATATGGGAGTTTGAAGTTATGGAATGCTTGAGAAACCATCAAAATTTTCGCAAGTCTGATACTCGAAACCAATAACTACTATGGCCTAGGGCAAAAATGTACATACCGTTGAAATCGGGCGAGTTTCTTCTTTCAGATGCAACAGGAATTTCTCGAGTTAGTCAATCCGTTCGCGAGATATGGGAGTTTGAAGTTAAGGAATGGTTGAGAAACCTTCAAAATTTTCGCTGGTCTGATACTCGAAACCAATAACTGGAATGGCCTAGGTCAAAAATACACGTACCCTTGTAATCGGGCGTGTTTCTGCTTTCAGATGCAATAGGAAATTCTCGAGTTCGTCAATCCGTTCGCGAGATATGGTAGTTTGAAGTTAAGGAATGGTTGAGAAACCATCAAAATTTTCGCAAGTCTGATACTCGAAACCAATAACTACAATGGCCTAGGGGAAAAATACACATACCGTTGTAATCGGGCGAGTTTCTGCTGTCAGATGCAACAGGAATTTCTCGAGTTCGTCAGTTCGTTCGCGAGATATGGGAGTTTGAAGTTAAGGAATGCTTGAGAAACCATCAAAATTATCGCAATTCGGATGCTAGAAACGAATAACTGGAATTGCCTAGGGGAAAAGTACACAGACCTTTAAAATCGGGCGAGTTTCTACTTTCAGATGCAACAGGAATTTTTCGAGTTCGTCATTCCGTTCGCGAGATATGGGAGTTTGAAGTTAAGGAATGGATGAGAAACCATCACAATTTTCGCAAGTCTGATACTCGAAACCAATAACCACTATGGCCAAGGGCAAAAATACACGTACCGTTGTAATCGGGCGAGTTTCTGCTTTCAGATGCAATAGGAAATTCTCGAGTTCGTCAATCCGATCGCGAGATATGGAAGTTTGAAGTTAAGGAATGGTTGAGATACCATCAAAATTTTCGCTGGTCTGATACTCGAAACCAATAACTGGAATGGCCTAGGGGAAAAGTACACATACCGTTGTAATCGGGCGAGTTTCTACTTTCAGATGCAACAGGAATATCTCGAGTTCGTCATTCCGTTCGCGAGATATGGGAGTTTGAAGTTAAGGAATGGTTGAGAAACCATCAAAATTTTCGCAAATCTGATACTCGAAACCAATAACTACTATTGCCTAGGGGAAAAGTACGCACACCATTGTAATCGGGCGAGTTTCTACTTTCAGATGCAACAGGAATATCTCGAGTTCGCCAATACGTTCGCGAGATATGGGAGTTTGAAGTTAAGGAATGGTCGAGAAACCATCAAAATTTTCGCAAGTCTGATACTCGAAACCAATAACTACTATTGCCTAGGGGAAAAGTACGCACACCATTGTAATCGGGCGAGTTTCTACTTTCAGATGCAACAGGAATATCTCGAGTTCGCCAATACGTTCGCGAGATATGGGAGTTTGAAGTTAAGGAATGGTTGGGAAACCAACAAAATTTCCGCAAGTCTGATACTCGAAACCAATAACTACTATTGTCTAGGGCAAAAATACACATACCGTTCTAATCGGGCGAGCTTCTGCTCTCATATGCAACAGGAATTTCTCGAGTTGGTCAATCCGTTCGTGAGATATGGGAGTTGAAGTTAAGGAATGCTTGAGAAACCCATCAAAATTTTCGCAAGTCTGATACTCGAAATCAATAACTGGAATGGCCTAGGGGAAAAGTACACACACCATTGTAATCGGGCGAGTTTCTACTTTCAGATGCAACAGGAATATCTCGAGTTCGTCATTCCGTTCGCGAGATATGGGAGTTTGAAGTTAAGGAATGGTTGAGAAACCATCAAAATTTTCGCAAGTCTGATACTCGAAACCAATAACTACTATTGCCTAGGGGAAAAGTACGCACACCATTGTAATCGGGCGAGTTTCTACTTTCAGATGCAACAGGAATATCTCGAGTTCGTCATTCCGTTCGCGAGATATGGGAGTTTGAAGTAAAGGAATGGTTGAGAAACCATCAAAATTTTCGCAAGTCTGATACTAGAAAGCAATAACTGGAATGGCCTCGGGGAAAAGTACACACACCATTGTAATCGGTCGAGTTTCTCCTTTCAGATGCGTCAGGAATTTCAAACGTTCGTCAATCCGTTCGCGAAATATCGGAGTTTGGATTTAAGAGATGGTTGAGAAACCATCAAAATTTTCGAAAGTCTGATACTCGAAACCAATAACTGGAATGGCCTAGGGGAAATGTACACACACCATTGTAATCGGGCGAGTTTCTACTTTCAGATGCAACAGGAATTTCTCCAGTTCGTCAATCCGGTCGCGAGATATGGGAGTTTGAAGTTAAGGAATGGTTGAGAAGCCATGAAATTTTCACTGGTCTGATACTCGAAACCAATAACTGGAATGGCCTAGGGGAAAAGTACGCACACCATTGTATTCGGGCGTGTTTCTGCTTTCAGATGCAACAGGAATTTCTCGAGTTCGTCAATCCGCTCGCGAGATATGGGAGTTTGAAGTTAAGGAATGGTTGAGAAACCATCAAAATTTTCGCAAGTCTGATACTCGAAATCAATAACTGGAATGGCCTAGGGGAAAAGTACACACACCATTGTAATCGGGCGAGTTTCTACTTTCAGATGCAACAGGAATATCTCGAGTTCGTCATTCCGTTCGCGAGATATGGGAGTTTGAAGTTAAGGAATGGTTGAGAAACCATCAAAATTTTCGCAAGTCTGATACTCGAAACCAATAACTACTATTGCCTAGGGGAAAAGTACGCACACCATTGTAATCGGGCGAGTTTCTACTTTCAGATGCAACAGGAATATCTCGAGTTCGCCAATACGTTCGCGAGATATGGGAGTTTGAAGTTAAGGAATGGTTGGGAAACCAACAAAATTTCCGCAAGTCTGATACTCGAAACCAATAACTACTATTGTCTAGGGCAAAAATACACATACCGTTCTAATCGGGCGAGCTTCTGCTCTCATATGCAATAGGAAATTCTCGAGTTCGTCAATCCGATCGCGAGATATGGGAGTTTGAAGTTAAGGAATGGTTGAGAAACCATCAAAATTTTCGCAAGTCTGATACTCGAAACCAACAACTGGAATGGCCTAGGGGAAAAGTACACACACCTTTGTAATCGGGCGAGTTTCTGCTTTTAGATGCAATAGGAAATTCTCGAGTTCGTCAATCCGTTCGCGAAATATGGGAGTTCGAATTTAAGGAATGGTTGAGAAACCATCAAAATTTTCGCAAGTCTGATACTCGAAACCAACAACTGGAATGGCCTAGGGGAAAAGTACACACACCTTTGTAATCGGGCGTGTTTCTGCTTTTAGATGCAATAGGAAATTCTCGAGTTCGTCAATCCGTTCGCGAGATATGGTAGTTTGAAGATAAGGAATGGTTGAGAAACCATCAAAATTTTCGCAAATCTGATACTCGAAACCAATAACTACAATGGCCTAGGGGAAAAATACACATACCGATGTAATCGGGCGAGTTTCTGCTGTCAGATGCAACAGGAATTTCTCGAGTTCGTCAATGCGTTCGCGAGATATGGGAGTTTGAAGTTAAGGAATGGTTGAGAAACCATCACAATTTTCGCAAGTCTGATACTCGAAACCGATAACTACTATGGTCTAGGGCAAAAAAACAGGTACCGTTGTAATCGGGCGAGTTTCTGCTTTTAGATGCAATAGGAAATTCTCGAGTTCGTCAATCCGTTCGCGAGATATGGGAGTTTGAAGTTATGGAATGCTTGAGAAACCATCAAAATTTTCGCAAGTCTGATACTCGAAACCAATAACTACTATGGCCTAGGGCAAAAATGCACATCACGTTGAAATCGGGCGAGTTTCTGCTTTCAGATGCAACAGGAATTTCTCGAGTTCGTCAATCCGTACGCGAGATATGGGAGTTTGAAGTTATGGAATGCTTGAGAAACCATCAAAATTTTCGCAAGTCTGATACTCGAAACCAATAACTACTATGGCCTAGGGCAAAAATGTACATACCGTTGAAATCGGGCGAGTTTCTTCTTTCAGATGCAACAGGAATTTCTCGAGTTAGTCAATCCGTTCGCGAGATATGGGAGTTTGAAGTTAAGGAATGGTTGAGAAACCTTCAAAATTTTCGCTGGTCTGATACTCGAAACCAATAACTGGAATGGCCTAGGTCAAAAATACACGTACCCTTGTAATCGGGCGTGTTTCTGCTTTCAGATGCAATAGGAAATTCTCGAGTTCGTCAATCCGTTCGCGAGATATGGTAGTTTGAAGTTAAGGAATGGTTGAGAAACCATCACAATTTTCGCAAGTCTGATACTCGAAACCGATAACTACTATGGTCTAGGGCAAAAAAACAGGTACCGTTGTAATCGGGCGAGTTTCTGCTTTTAGATGCAATAGGAAATTCTCGAGTTCGTCAATCCGTTCGCGAGATATGGGAGTTTGAAGTTATGGAATGCTTGAGAAACCATCAAAATTTTCGCAAGTCTGATACTCGAAACCAATAACTACTATGGCCTAGGGCAAAAATGCACATCACGTTGAAATCGGGCGAGTTTCTGCTTTCAGATGCAACAGGAATTTCTCGAGTTCGTCAATCCGTACGCGAGATATGGGAGTTTGAAGTTATGGAATGCTTGAGAAACCATCAAAATTTTCGCAAGTCTGATACTCGAAACCAATAACTACTATGGCCTAGGGCAAAAATGTACATACCGTTGAAATCGGGCGAGTTTCTTCTTTCAGATGCAACAGGAATTTCTCGAGTTAGTCAATCCGTTCGCGAGATATGGGAGTTTGAAGTTAAGGAATGGTTGAGAAACCTTCAAAATTTTCGCTGGTCTGATACTCGAAACCAATAACTGGAATGGCCTAGGTCAAAAATACACGTACCCTTGTAATCGGGCGTGTTTCTGCTTTCAGATGCAATAGGAAATTCTCGAGTTCGTCAATCCGTTCGCGAGATATGGTAGTTTGAAGTTAAGGAATGGTTGAGAAACCATCAAAATTTTCGCAAGTCTGATACTCGAAACCAATAACTACAATGGCCTAGGGGAAAAATACACATACCGTTGTAATCGGGCGAGTTTCTGCTGTCAGATGCAACAGGAATTTCTCGAGTTCGTCAGTTCGTTCGCGAGATATGGGAGTTTGAAGTTAAGGAATGCTTGAGAAACCATCAAAATTATCGCAATTCGGATGCTAGAAACGAATAACTGGAATTGCCTAGGGGAAAAGTACACAGACCTTTAAAATCGGGCGAGTTTCTACTTTCAGATGCAACAGGAATTTTTCGAGTTCGTCATTCCGTTCGCGAGATATGGGAGTTTGAAGTTAAGGAATGGATGAGAAACCATCACAATTTTCGCAAGTCTGATACTCGAAACCAATAACCACTATGGCCAAGGGCAAAAATACACGTACCGTTGTAATCGGGCGAGTTTCTGCTTTCAGATGCAATAGGAAATTCTCGAGTTCGTCAATCCGATCGCGAGATATGGAAGTTTGAAGTTAAGGAATGGTTGAGATACCATCAAAATTTTCGCTGGTCTGATACTCGAAACCAATAACTGGAATGGCCTAGGGGAAAAGTACACATACCGTTGTAATCGGGCGAGTTTCTACTTTCAGATGCAACAGGAATATCTCGAGTTCGTCATTCCGTTCGCGAGATATGGGAATTTGAAGTTAAGGAATGGTTGAGAAACCATCAAAATTTTCGCAAATCTGATACTCGAAACCAATAACTACTATTGCCTAGGGGAAAAGTACGCACACCATTGTAATCGGGCGAGTTTCTACTTTCAGATGCAACAGGAATATCTCGAGTTCGCCAATACGTTCGCGAGATATGGGAGTTTGAAGTTAAGGAATGGTCGAGAAACCATCAAAATTTTCGCAAGTCTGATACTCGAAACCAATAACTACTATGGCCTAGGGCAAAAATGCACATCACGTTGAAATCGGGCGAGTTTCTGCTTTCAGATGCAACAGGAATTTCTCGAGTTCGTCAATCCGTACGCGAGATATGGGAGTTTGAAGTTATGGAATGCTTGAGAAACCATCAAAATTTTCGCAAGTCTGATACTCGAAACCAATAACTACTATGGCCTAGGGCAAAAATGTACATACCGTTGAAATCGGGCGAGTTTCTTCTTTCAGATGCAACAGGAATTTCTCGAGTTAGTCAATCCGTTCGCGAGATATGGGAGTTTGAAGTTAAGGAATGGTTGAGAAACCTTCAAAATTTTCGCTGGTCTGATACTCGAAACCAATAACTGGAATGGCCTAGGTCAAAAATACACGTACCCTTGTAATCGGGCGTGTTTCTGCTTTCAGATGCAATAGGAAATTCTCGAGTTCGTCAATCCGTTCGCGAGATATGGTAGTTTGAAGTTAAGGAATGGTTGAGAAACCATCACAATTTTCGCAAGTCTGATACTCGAAACCGATAACTACTATGGTCTAGGGCAAAAAAACAGGTACCGTTGTAATCGGGCGAGTTTCTGCTTTTAGATGCAATAGGAAATTCTCGAGTTCGTCAATCCGTTCGCGAGATATGGGAGTTTGAAGTTATGGAATGCTTGAGAAACCATCAAAATTTTCGCAAGTCTGATACTCGAAACCAATAACTACTATGGCCTAGGGCAAAAATGCACATCACGTTGAAATCGGGCGAGTTTCTGCTTTCAGATGCAACAGGAATTTCTCGAGTTCGTCAATCCGTACGCGAGATATGGGAGTTTGAAGTTATGGAATGCTTGAGAAACCATCAAAATTTTCGCAAGTCTGATACTCGAAACCAATAACTACTATGGCCTAGGGCAAAAATGTACATACCGTTGAAATCGGGCGAGTTTCTTCTTTCAGATGCAACAGGAATTTCTCGAGTTAGTCAATCCGTTCGCGAGATATGGGAGTTTGAAGTTAAGGAATGGTTGAGAAACCTTCAAAATTTTCGCTGGTCTGATACTCGAAACCAATAACTGGAATGGCCTAGGTCAAAAATACACGTACCCTTGTAATCGGGCGTGTTTCTGCTTTCAGATGCAATAGGAAATTCTCGAGTTCGTCAATCCGTTCGCGAGATATGGTAGTTTGAAGTTAAGGAATGGTTGAGAAACCATCAAAATTTTCGCAAGTCTGATACTCGAAACCAATAACTACAATGGCCTAGGGGAAAAATACACATACCGTTGTAATCGGGCGAGTTTCTGCTGTCAGATGCAACAGGAATTTCTCGAGTTCGTCAGTTCGTTCGCGAGATATGGGAGTTTGAAGTTAAGGAATGCTTGAGAAACCATCAAAATTATCGCAATTCGGATGCTAGAAACGAATAACTGGAATTGCCTAGGGGAAAAGTACACAGACCTTTAAAATCGGGCGAGTTTCTACTTTCAGATGCAACAGGAATTTTTCGAGTTCGTCATTCCGTTCGCGAGATATGGGAGTTTGAAGTTAAGGAATGGATGAGAAACCATCACAATTTTCGCAAGTCTGATACTCGAAACCAATAACCACTATGGCCAAGGGCAAAAATACACGTACCGTTGTAATCGGGCGAGTTTCTGCTTTCAGATGCAATAGGAAATTCTCGAGTTCGTCAATCCGATCGCGAGATATGGAAGTTTGAAGTTAAGGAATGGTTGAGATACCATCAAAATTTTCGCTGGTCTGATACTCGAAACCAATAACTGGAATGGCCTAGGGGAAAAGTACACATACCGTTGTAATCGGGCGAGTTTCTACTTTCAGATGCAACAGGAATATCTCGAGTTCGTCATTCCGTTCGCGAGATATGGGAGTTTGAAGTTAAGGAATGGTTGAGAAACCATCAAAATTTTCGCAAATCTGATACTCGAAACCAATAACTACTATTGCCTAGGGGAAAAGTACGCACACCATTGTAATCGGGCGAGTTTCTACTATCAGATGCAACAGGAATATCTCGAGTTCGCCAATACGTTCGCGAGATATGGGAGTTTGAAGTTAAGGAATGGTCGAGAAACCATCAAAATTTTCGCAAGTCTGATACTCGAAACCAATAACTACTATTGCCTAGGGGAAAAGTACGAACACCATTGTAATCGGGCGAGTTTCTACTTTCAGATGCAACAGGAATATCTCGAGTTCGCCAATACGTTCGCGAGATATGGGAGTTTGAAGTTAAGGAATGGTTGAGAAACCTTCAAAATTTTCGCAGGTCTGATACTCGAAACCAACAACTGGAATGGCCTAGGGGAAAAATACACATACCGATGTAATCGGGCGAGTTTCTGCTGTCAGATGCAACAGGAATTTCTCGAGTTCGTCAATGCGTTCGCGAGATATGGGAGTTTGAAGTTAAGGAATGGTTGAGAAACCATCACAATTTTCGCAAGTCTGATACTCGAAACCGATAACTACTATGGTCTAGGGCAAAAGTACACGTACCGTTGTAATCGGGCGAGTTTCTGCTTTTAGATGCAATAGGAAATTCTCGAGTTCGTCAATCCGTTCGCGAAATATGGGAGTTTGAAGTTAAGGAATGGTTGAGAAACCTTCAAAATTTTCGCTGGTCTGATACTCGAAACCAATAACTACAATGGCCT
Source organism: Ptiloglossa arizonensis (assembly GCF_051014685.1). Classification (NCBI taxonomy): domain Eukaryota; kingdom Metazoa; phylum Arthropoda; class Insecta; order Hymenoptera; family Colletidae; genus Ptiloglossa; species Ptiloglossa arizonensis. The sequence goes on from NW_027478935.1 coordinate 88,655, forward strand.
AGGGGAAAAATACACATACCGTTGTAATCGGGCGAGTTTCTGCTGTCAGATGCAACAGGAACTTCTCGAGTTCGTCAATCCGTTCGCGAGATATGGGAGTTTGAAGTTAAGGAATGCTTGAGAAACCATCAAAATTATCGCAAGTCTGATTCTCGAAACCAATAACTACAAAGGCCTAGGGGAAAAATACACGTACCGTTGTAATCGAGCGAGTTTCTGCTTTCAGATGCAATAGGAAATTCTCGAGTTCGTCAATCCGTTCGCGAGATATGGGAGTTTGAAGTTAAGGAATGGTTGAGAAACCCTCACAATTTTCGCAAGTCGGATACTCGAAACCAATAACTGGAATGGCCTCGGGGAAAAGTACACACACCATTGTAATCGGGCGAGTTTCTACTTTCAGATGCAACAGGAATTTCTGGAGTTCGTCAATCCGTTCGCGAGATATGGGAGTTCGAAGTTAAGGAATGGTTGAGAAACCATCAAAATTTTCGCAAGTCGGATACTCGAAACCAATAACTGGAATGGCCTAGGGGAAAAGTACACACACCATTGTAATCGGGCGAGTTTCTACTTTCAGATGCAACAGGAATATCTCGAGTTCGTCATTCCGTTCGCAAGATATGGGAGTTTGAAGTGAAGGAATGGTTGAGAAACCATCAAAATTTCGCAAGTCTGATACTCGAAACCAATAACTGGAATGGCCTCGGGGAAAAGTACACATACCATTTGAATCGGGCGAGTTTCAACTTTCAGATGCAACAGGAATTTCTGGAGTTCGTCAATCCGTTCGCGAGATATGGGAGTTCGAAGTTAAGGAATGGTTGAGAAACCATCAAAATTTTCGCAAGTCGTATACTCGAAACCTTTAACTGGAATGGCCTAGGGGAAAAGTACACACACCATTGTAATCGGGCGAGTTTCTACTTTCAGATGCAACAGGAATATCTCGAGTTCGTCATTCCGTTCGCGAGATATGGGAGTTTGAAGTTAAGGAATGGTTGAGAAGCCATGAAAATTTTCACTGGTCTGATACTAGAAAGCAATAACTGGAATGGCCTCGGGGAAAAGTACACACACCATTGTAATCGGTCGAGTTTCTCCTTTCAGATGCGTCAGGAATTTCAAACGTTCGTCAATCCGTTCGCGAAATATCGGAGTTTGGATTTAAGAGATGGTTGAGAAACCATCAAAATTTTCGAAAGTCTGATACTCGAAACCAATAACTGGAATGGCCTAGGGGAAATGTACACACACCATTGTAATCGGGCGAGTTTCTACTTTCAGATGCAACAGGAATTTCTCCAGTTCGTCAATCCGGTCGCGAGATATGGGAGTTTGAAGTTAAGGAATGGTTGAGAAGCCATGAAAATTTTCACTGGTCTGATACTCGAAACCAATAACTGGAATGGCCTAGGGGAAAAGTACACACACCATTGTATTCGGGCGTGTTTCTGCTTTCAGATGCAACAGGAATATCTCGAGTTCGTCATTCCGTTCGCGAGATATGGGAGTTTGAAGTTAAGGAATGGTTGAGAAACCATCAAAATTTTCGCAAGTCTGATACTCGAAACCAATAACTACTATTGCCTAGGGGAAAAGTACGCACACCATTGTAATCGGGCGAGTTTCTACTTTCAGATGCAACAGGAATATCTCGAGTTCGCCAATACGTTCGCGAGATATGGGAGTTTGAAGTTAAGGAATGGTTGGGAAACCAACAAAATTTCCGCAAGTCTGATACTCGAAACCAATAACTACTATTGTCTAGGGCAAAAATACACATACCGTTCTAATCGGGCGAGCTTCTGCTCTCATATGCAATAGGAAATTCTCGAGTTCGTCAATCCGATCGCGAGATATGGGAGTTTGAAGTTAAGGAATGCTTGAGAAACCATCAAAATTTTCGCAGGTCTGATACTCGAAACCAAAACTGAAATGGCCTAGGGGAAAAGTACACACACCTTTGTAATCGGGCGAGTTTCTGCTTTTAGATGCAATAGGAGATTCTCGAGTTCGTCAATCCGTTCGCGAAATATGGGAGTTCGAATTTAAGGAATGGTTGAGAAACCATCAAAATTTTCGCAAGTCTGATACTCGAAACCAACAACTGGAATGGCCTAGGGGAAAAGTACACACACCTTTGTAATCGGGCGGGTTTCTGCTTTTAGATGCAATAGGAAATTCTCGAGTTCGTCAATCCGTTCGCGAGATATGGTAGTTTGAAGATAAGGAATGGTTGAGAAACCATCAAAATTTTCGCAAGTCTGATACTCGAAACCAATAACTACAATGGCCTAGGGGAAAAATACACATACCGATGTAATCGGGCGAGTTTCTGCTGTCAGATGCAACAGGAATTTCTCGAGTTCGTCAATGCGTTCGCGAGATATGGGAGTTTGAAGTTAAGGAATGCTTGAGAAACCATCAAAATTATCGCAATTCGGATGCTAGAAACGAATAACTGGAATTGCCTAGGGGAAAAGTACACAGACCTTTAAAATCGGGCGAGTTTCTACTTTCAGATGCAACAGGAATTTTTCGAGTTCGTCATTCCGTTCGCGAGATATGGGAGTTTGAAGTTAAGGAATGGTTGAGAAACCATCAAAATTTTCGCAAATCTGATACTCGAAACCAATAACTACTATTGCCTAGGGGAAAAGTACGCACACCATTGTAATCGGGCGAGTTTCTACTTTCAGATGCAACAGGAATATCTCGAGTTCGCCAATACGTTCGCGAGATATGGGAGTTTGAAGTTAAGGAATGGTTGAGAAACCTTCAAAATTTTCGCTGGTCTGATACTCGAAACCAATAACTGGAATGGCCTAGGTCAAAAATACACGTACCCGTGTAATCGGGCGTGTTTCTGCTTTCAGATGCAATAGGAAATTCTCGAGTTCGTCAATCCGTTCGCGAGATATGGTAGTTTGAAGTTAAGGAATGGTTGAGAAACCATCAAAATTTTCGCAAGTCTGATACTCGAAACCAATAACTACAATGGCCTAGGGGAAAAATACACATACCGTTGTAATCGGGCGAGTTTCTGCTGTCAGATGCAACAGGAATTTCTCGAGTTCGTCAGTTCGTTCGCGAGATAGGGGAGTTTGAAGTTAAGGAATGCTTGAGAAACCATCAAAATTATCGCAATTCGGATGCTAGAAACGAATAACTGGAATTGCCTAGGGGAAAAGTACACAGACCTTTAAAATCGGGCGAGTTTCTACTTTCAGATGCAACAGGAATTTTTCGAGTTCGTCATTCCGTTCGCGAGATATGGGAGTTTGAAGTTAAGGAATGGATGAGAAACCATCACAATTTTCGCAAGTCTGATACTCGAAACCAATAACCACTATGGCCAAGGGCAAAAATACACGTACCGTTGTAATCGGGCGAGTTTCTGCTTTCAGATGCAATAGGAAATTCTCGAGTTCGTCAATCCGATCGCGAGATATGGAAGTTTGAAGTTAAGGAATGGTTGAGATACCATCAAAATTTACGCTGGTCTGATACTCGAAACCAATAACTGGAATGGCCTAGGGGAAAAGTACACATACCGTTGTAATCGGGCGAGTTTCTACTTTCAGATGCAACAGGAATATCTCGAGTTCGTCATTCCGTTCGCGAGATATGGGAGTTTGAAGTTAAGGAATGGTTGAGAAACCATCAAAATTTTCGCAAATCTGATACTCGAAACCAATAACTACTATTGCCTAGGGGAAAAGTACGCACACCATTGTAATCGGGCGAGTTTCTACTTTCAGATGCAACAGGAATATCTCGAGTTCGCCAATACGTTCGCGAGATATGGGAGTTTGAAGTTAAGGAATGGTCGAGAAACCATCAAAATTTTCGCAAGTCTGATACTCGAAACCAATAACTACTATTGCCTAGGGGAAAAGTACGCACAACATTGTAATCGGGCGAGTTTCTACTTTCAGATGCAACAGGAATATCTCGAGTTCGCCAATACGTTCGCGAGATATGGGAGTTTGAAGTTAAGGAATGGTTGGGAAACCAACAAAATTTCCGCAAGTCTGATACTCGAAACCAATAACTGCTATTGTCCAGGGCAAAAATACACATACCGTTCTAATCGGGCGAGCTTCTGCTCTCATATGCAACAGGAATTTCTCGAGTTGGTCAATCCGTTCGTGAGATATGGGAGTTTGAAGTTAAGGAATGCTTGAGAAACCATCAAAATTTTCGCAAGTCTGATACTCGAAATCAATAACTGGAATGGCCTAGGGGAAAAGTACACACACCATTGTAATCGGGCGAGTTTCTACTTTCAGATGCAACAGGAATATCTCGAGTTCGTCATTCCGTTCGCGAGATATGGGAGTTTGAAGTTAAGGAATGGTTGAGAAACCATCAAAATTTTCGCAAGTCTGATACTCGAAACCAATAACTACTATTGCCTAGGGGAAAAGTACGCACACCATTGTAATCGGGCGAGTTTCTACTTTCAGATGCAACAGGAATATCTCGAGTTCGCCAATACGTTCGCGAGATATGGGAGTTTGAAGTTAAGGAATGGTTGGGAAACCAACAAAATTTCCGCAAGTCTGATACTCGAAACCAATAACTACTATTGTCTAGGGCAAAAATACACATACCGTTCTAATCGGGCGAGCTTCTGCTCTCATATGCAATAGGAAATTCTCGAGTTCGTCAATCCGATCGCGAGATATGGGAGTTTGAAGTTAAGGAATGCTTGAGAAACCATCAAAATTTTCGCAGGTCTGATACTCGAAACCAACAACTGGAATGGCCTAGGGGAAAAGTACACACACCTTTGTAATCGGGCGAGTTTCTGCTTTTAGATGCAATAGGAAATTCTCGAGTTCGTCAATCCGTTCGCGAAATATGGGAGTTCGAATTTAAGGAATGGTTGAGAAACCATCAAAATTTTCGCAAGTCTGATACTCGAAACCAACAACTGGAATGGCCTAGGGGAAAAGTACACACACCTTTGTAATCGGGCGGGTTTCTGCTTTTAGATGCAATAGGAAATTCTCGAGTTCGTCAATCCGTTCGCGAGATATGGTAGTTTGAAGATAAGGAATGGTTGAGAAACCATCAAAATTTTCGCAAGTCTGATACTCGAAACCAATAACTACAATGGCCTAGGGGAAAAATACACATACCGATGTAATCGGGCGAGTTTCTGCTGTCAGATGCAACAGGAATTTCTCGAGTTCGTCAATGCGTTCGCGAGATATGGGAGTTTGAAGTTAAGGAATGGTTGAGAAACCATCACAATTTTCGCAAGTCTGATACTCGAAACCGATAACTACTATGGTCTAGGGCAAAAAAACAGGTACCGTTGTAATCGGGCGAGTTTCTGCTTTTAGATGCAATAGGAAATTCTCGAGTTCGTCAATCCGTTCGCGAGATATGGGAGTTTGAAGTTATGGAATGCTTGAGAAACCATCAAAATTTTCGCAAGTCTGATACTCGAAACCAATAACTACTATGGCCTAGGGCAAAAATGCACATCACGTTGAAATCGGGCGAGTTTCTGCTTTCAGATGCAACAGGAATTTCTCGAGTTCGTCAATCCGTACGCGAGATATGGGAGTTTGAAGTTATGGAATGCTTGAGAAACCATCAAAATTTTCGCAAGTCTGATACTCGAAACCAATAACTACTATGGCCTAGGGCAAAAATGTACATACCGTTGAAATCGGGCGAGTTTCTTCTTTCAGATGCAACAGGAATTTCTCGAGTTAGTCAATCCGTTCGCGAGATATGGGAGTTTGAAGTTAAGGAATGGTTGAGAAACCTTCAAAATTTTCGCTGGTCTGATACTCGAAACCAATAACTGGAATGGCCTAGGTCAAAAATACACGTACCCTTGTAATCGGGCGTGTTTCTGCTTTCAGATGCAATAGGAAATTCTCGAGTTCGTCAATCCGTTCGCGAGATATGGTAGTTTGAAGTTAAGGAATGGTTGAGAAACCATCAAAATTTTCGCAAGTCTGATACTCGAAACCAATAACTACAATGGCCTAGGGGAAAAATACACATACCGTTGTAATCGGGCGAGTTTCTGCTGTCAGATGCAACAGGAATTTCTCGAGTTCGTCAGTTCGTTCGCGAGATATGGGAGTTTGAAGTTAAGGAATGCTTGAGAAACCATCAAAATTATCGCAATTCGGATGCTAGAAACGAATAACTGGAATTGCCTAGGGGAAAAGTACACAGACCTTTAAAATCGGGCGAGTTTCTACTTTCAGATGCAACAGGAATTTTTCGAGTTCGTCATTCCGTTCGCGAGATATGGGAGTTTGAAGTTAAGGAATGGATGAGAAACCATCACAATTTTCGCAAGTCTGATACTCGAAACCAATAACCACTATGGCCAAGGGCAAAAATACACGTACCGTTGTAATCGGGCGAGTTTCTGCTTTCAGATGCAATAGGAAATTCTCGAGTTCGTCAATCCGATCGCGAGATATGGAAGTTTGAAGTTAAGGAATGGTTGAGATACCATCAAAATTTTCGCTGGTCTGATACTCGAAACCAATAACTGGAATGGCCTAGGGGAAAAGTACACATACCGTTGTAATCGGGCGAGTTTCTACTTTCAGATGCAACAGGAATATCTCGAGTTCGTCATTCCGTTCGCGAGATATGGGAGTTTGAAGTTAAGGAATGGTTGAGAAACCATCAAAATTTTCGCAAATCTGATACTCGAAACCAATAACTACTATTGCCTAGGGGAAAAGTACGCACACCATTGTAATCGGGCGAGTTTCTACTTTCAGATGCAACAGGAATATCTCGAGTTCGCCAATACGTTCGCGAGATATGGGGGTTTGAAGTTAAGGAATGGTCGAGAAACCATCAAAATTTTCGCAAGTCTGATACTCGAAACCAATAACTACTATTGCCTAGGGGAAAAGTACGCACACCATTGTAATCGGGCGAGTTTCTACTTTCAGATGCAACAGGAATATCTCGAGTTCGCCAATACGTTCGCGAGATATGGGAGTTTGAAGTTAAGGAATGGTTGGGAAACCAACAAAATTTCCGCAAGTCTGATACTCGAAACCAATAACTACTATTGTCTAGGGCAAAAATACACATACCGTTCTAATCGGGCGAGCTTCTGCTCTCATATGCAACAGGAATTTCTCGAGTTGGTCAATCTGTTCGTGAGATATGGGAGTTTGAAGTTAAGGAATGCTTGAGAAACCTTCAAAATTTTCGCAGGTCTGATACTCGAAACCAACAACTGGAATGGCCTTTTTTTTTTTTTTTTTTTTTTTTTAACGTGGGGGAAATCTTCGAAAGACCCCCCCGCCGCCTGGGGAGGGGCGGGGGGAGTGTGGGATTCCCCGCGCCCGGAAGGAAACCCATCGGGCGCGGGACCTACCCACTAAAACCCACCACGGTGGCCATCCTCGCACTATGCAGGGGGAGCACCTGGGACCGAAGACATCATAACATCAGGTGCTCCCCCGTGCAGGGCTCTCGCGCCCGTGTCCTCCCGTTCCAGGGAAGGGAGGGGGTACTTCACCCTCCCTTCCCTGTTTTCTCCTCGGCGCTCTGGCGCCCGACGTCGGAGCAGGGCCACACTGCTCCGACGTCCCACTCCCGGGGGCCGCCCGAGGGCGGCCGCGAGTCCCACACTCGCGACCGCCCACGGCCCCCATAGCCGCGCCGGAGGCACGGCTCTGGGACCGTGCCGCCGGCGCAGCCGCACCCCGGCTCGTACGCTCCCGAGGGCGGCTCTGGCCTCTCCGCCCTCGAGAGCGTCGCCGTCCCTTATTCTTCCCCCCCCCTCAGGCGACGGGCGGTGGCACGAGCCTCAAGGGCTACGCACCCCCGCCCGCCGCTCTCAGGGTGGCCTCCCCGGCCCTTCCGGAGGCCCACCCGCCCCCGGCCTCGGACGAGGCCTCGCTCGCGGTCTCCCCCCCTCGCGAATGCGGCTCGCGGCCTCCTTCTGCGAGATTACCTCCTCGCAGAAGGAGGCCACGGCCCGCCACTTCGTCTCGCTGCCGAGCATGGCCCGTACCACGCCCGGCAGCGATAGATCCGCCCCAATCACGGCCGTGAGGACACGGCGCTCCATCCCCCAGGCCGGACACACCTCGAGGGTGTGTTGCGCCGTGTCCTCGTCCGCTGGACAGTGCCAGCAGCGCGCCGCGTCTTCCCCACCGATCCGGCACAGGTACCGTCCGAAGCATCCGTGCCCGGACAGCACCTGCACCAACCGGTAGGTGAGTGAGCCGAAGCGCCTACCCAGCCACTCAAACAGGACCGGCCGGATAGCCCGGACAGTCCTCTGGCCGAACAACGGCTCGGCCAGCCGCTGCTGCCAAAGCTGCAGCATGGACTCCCGGGCCTGGCGCCTGAGGGCCTCCACCTCGCATCCCGCCAGGACCACCCCATCCTCGCGGGCGCGCACGCGGCCCTCGTAGAAAGCCGCATGCGCGCCCGCGATCAAGTCCGCCGGGGGTAGCCCTGACAGGACGCTCGCCGCCTCATACGAAACGGTCCGGTACCCCCGGGCGATCCGCAGTGCAAGCCGCCTTTGAACCCGGCGCAGCAATACCTTGCTGCGCCGGGAGGCGGCCAGGTCGCCCGCCCAAACGGGGGCCCCGTATAGGGCCACCGAGTGGACCATTCCCGCGTAGAGGCGGCGAACCCGGTCACTCGGGCCCCGCAGGTTGGGGAGGATACGGCCCAAAGCGCCAACTATCCTCTCCAACCGCGGGGCCAGGGCCCGGAAATGGCCCTCGAAGCGCCAGTGGCTGTCGAGGTGAAGTCCCAGATATTTCATCTGAGACCTCACCTCGACGTCTGTCTCACCCACCCGGATCAGGGGGGGAGGCGGCTCTCCCCGGGGTCTATACATCCCGAGTACCTCGGTTTTGTGGAGAGCCACCTCCAAACCGATCCCCCTGATCCGGGAGACGACGCGCCGGGCACCGTCCTCGGCGGCCCGAACAGCCCCCCTCCAGTCCCCCCCGACGGCCAACAACAAGGTGTCGTCCGCGTAACACGTCAGACTGACGCCGTCGGGGAGGTCTTCGGCCCGCAGGACGGTGTCGTACCCGAGGTTCCACAGCAGGGGTCCTAACACCGACCCCTGCGGAACCCCGGAGTACACCGCTCTCCTCTCCGTCCCGCACCGGCCCGGATACTCGATCCACCTGTCGCGGAGGTAGTCCTCGACGACTGCCCTAAGGTAGGCGGGGACTCGATGTTCCTCAAGCCCCCGCCTAATCGCCTCCCAGGGTAAGGTGTTAAGCGCATTGGCGATGTCCAAGGACACCGCCAATGCCACCCCACCCCGGGAGACCGCCGAGGCCGAGAGGGACCGGACGCGTCGAATCGCGTCGATCGTCGACCGGCCCTCCCGGAACCCGAACTGGCACTCCGCCAGCCCGGGCCCACCCCGCGACAGGTGCCCGACGATGCGGGCCGCCACGACTCTTTCTAGGAGCTTGCCCACATCGTCGAGCAGGCAAATCGGCCGGTACGCGGACGGAGAGTCCGCGGGCCTACCCTCTTTCCGGAGGAGGACCATTCGGGCCACCTTCCATGCGGAGGGGAATCGCCCGGCCTCCAGGCAGCGGTCGAATAGCTCCCGGAGGCCGTCACCCAGGACGTCCGCGGCCAAGACCAAGACTCGGCCGGGCACTCCCGAAGGACCCGGGGCAGTATCCTTCGCCCCGAGTCTTCGGATGGCCGCGGCTAGCTCCCCAGCCGAGACCCCCAGCTCCGAGGACCAGGTGGTCGGGTCCGCAGAGGGACGTGGCCCGCTCTCCCCCACGATCGGGAAGAGCGTGTCAACCACGTCCCTCAAGAGCTGGGGGTCGAGACCCTCGGTGATCGGGGGCGCCCATGGCCGGAGTTTATTCAGAACTATCCGGTATGGGCGCCCCCATGGATCCCGCTCGAGGGTCTCGAGGAGCTCCTTCCAGCTCTGGGCCTTGGCCCGTTTGATGGCGACCTGCAGAGCCCTCTTTCCCGCGCGATAGGACTCGTACAGTTCCGCCGCCCTAGCCCGCGCGCCGTCGTCGCCGTTCCGTCCGGCCCGACGACGCGCGCGGGTGTACTGACGTCGGGCCCGGACGCATGCTGTCCGCAGTTCCCCGATTTTGCCCGACCACCAGTACACCGCCCGACGAGGAGACCGCGGCCCGGCCCGGGGCATCGCCGCGTCGCAAATGCGCGCGACGGCGCTCCCGAGCCGAGCCACGGCCCCCTCCAGGTCGGGCAGCCTGGTCTCCCGTCGAGGCCAGGTTTCGGCTAGAGCGGCTGCCACCAGGACGTCCTTGTCAAGGCGCCGAAGCGCCCATCTGCGTGGTGGTGGTGGGGCGCTACCCGCTCCCGGGCGGAGGTGTCGGTGCGGGGCCGCGGCGGCCTCGGGGGAGGTCAAGACCACGCGGATATACCGGTGGTCCGATAATGTCTCCTCCCCCACCACCACGTCCCACCCGGACACCATACGCGCGGCGCCGGGGGATCCAAACGTCAAATCCACTATGGACCCTCCCCCGCGCCGCACGCACGTCAGCTCCGACCCCCGGTTAATCAACCGGAGGTCGAAGCCCGCCGCCCAGTCGCCCAGAGCCTCGCCCCTCCGATTGGTCCTGGGGGACCCCCATGCCACAGACCAGGCATTGAAGTCCCCCAGGACCAGCACCGGCCGGTGCGCAATCCTTGTGAGGCACGCCCCCACCCCGGCCAAGTACTGCTCGAAGGCCGCAAGGCCGCAGTTGGGCGAAACGTAGCACCCCACCACGGCGACTCCCCCCCACTGGACGGCGACGAATCCCTCCCCGTTCTCCAGTAAGGAGAACGGAGGGGACCCGTCACCGCCCTGCCACACAACCGCCACCAAGCCGCCCGCAACTGGAATGGCCTAGGGGAAAAAAAGTACACACACCTTTGTAATCGGGCGAGTGTCTGCTTTTAGATGCAATAGGAAATTCTCGAGTTCGTCAATCCGTTCGCGAAATATGGGAGTTTGAAGTTAAGGAATGGTTGAGAAACCTTCAAAATTTTCGCTGGTCTGATACTCGAAACCAATAACTACAATGGCCTAGGGGAAAAATACACATACCGATGTAATCGGGCGAGTTTCTGCTGTCAGATGCAACAGGAATTTCTCGAGTTCGTCAATGCGTTCGCGAGATATGGGAGTTTGAAGTTAAGGAATGGTTGAGAAACCATCACAATTTTCGCAAGTCTGATACTCGAAACCGATAACTACTATGGTCTAGGGCAAAAGTACACGTACCGTTGTAATCGGGCGAGTTTCTGCTTTTAGATGCAATAGGAAATTCTCGAGTTCGTCAATCCGTTCGCGAGATATGGGAGTTTGAAGTTATGGAATGCTTGAGAAACCATCAAAATTTTCGCAAGTCTGATACTCGAAACCAATAACTACTATGGCCTAGGGCAAAAATGCACATCACGTTGAAATCGGGCGAGTTTCTGCTTTCAGATGCAACAGGAATTTCTCGAGTTCGTCAATCCGTTCGCGAGATATGGGAGTTGGAAGTTAAGGAATGGTTGAGAAACCTTCAAAATTTTCGCTGGTCTGATACTCGAAACCAATAACTGGAATGGCCTAGGTCAAAAATACACGTACCGTTGTAATCGGGCGAGTTTCTGCTTTCAGATGCAACAGGAATTTCTCGAGTTCGTCAATCCGTACGCGAGATATGGGAGTTTGAAGTTATGGAATGCTTGAGAAACCATCAAAATTTTCGCAAATCTGATACTCGAAACCAATATCTACTATGGCCTAGGGCAAAAATACACGTACCGTTGTATTCGGGCGAGTTTCTGCTTTCAGATGCAATAGAAATTCTCGAGTTCGTCAATCCGTTCGCGAGAAATGGAGTTTGAAGTTAGGAATGCTTGAGAAACCATCAAAATTTCCGCAAGTCTGATACTCGAAAGCAATAACTACAATGCCTAGGGGGGAAATACACCCACCATTGTAATTGTGCGAGTTTCTACTTTCAGATGCAATAGAATTTCTCAAGTCTGTTCTCGAGTTCGTCATTCCGTTCGCGAGATATGGGAGTTTGAAGTTAAGGAATGGTTGAGAAACCATGAAAATTTTCGCAAATCTGATACTCGAAACCAATAACTACGAAGGCATAGGGGAAAAATGCACATACCTTTGTAATCGGGCGAGTTTCCACTTTCAGATGCAACAGGAATTTCTCGAGTTCGTCAATCCGTTCGCGAGATATGGAGTTTGAAGTTATGGAATGCTTGAGAAACCATCAAAATTTTCGCAAGTCTGATACTCGAAACCAATAACTACTATGGCCTAGGGCAAAAATGCACATCACGTTGAAATCGGGCGAGTTTCTGCTTTCAGATGCAACAGGAATTTCTCGAGTTCGTCAATCCGTTCGCGAGATATGGGAGTTGGAAGTTAAGGAATGGTTGAGAAACCTTCAAAATTTTCGCTGGTCTGATACTCGAAAACAATAACTGGAATGGCCTAGGTCAAAAATACACGTACCGTTGTAATCGGGCGAGTTTCTGCTTTCAGATGCAACAGGAATTTCTCGAGTTCGTCAATCCGTACGCGAGATATGGGAGTTTGAAGTTATGGAATGCTTGAGAAACCATCAAAATTGTCGCAAGTCTGATTCTCGAAACCAATAACTACAAAGGCCTAGGGGAAAAATACACGTACCGTTGTAATCGGCGAGTTTCTGCTTTCAGATGCAATAGGAAATTCTCGAGTTCGTCAATCCGTTCGCGAGATATGGAGTTTGAAGTTAAGGAATGGTTGAGAAACCCTCACAATTTTCGCAAGTCTGATACTCGAAACCAATAACTGGAATGGCCTAGGGGAAAAGTACACACAACATTGTAATCGGGCGAGTTTCCACTTTCAGATGCAACAGGAATTTCTCGAGTTCGTCATTCCGTTCGCGAGATATGGGAGTTTGAAGTTAAGGAATGGTTGAGAAACCATCAAATTTTCGCAATTCTGATGCTAGAAACCAATAACTACAATTGCCTAGGGGAAAAATACACATACCGTTGTAATCGGCGAGTTTCTGCTTTCAGATGCAACAGGAATTTCTCGAGTTCGTCAATCCGTTCGCGAGATATGGGAGTTTGAAGTTAAGGAATGCTTGAGAAACCATCAAAACTTTCGCATTTCTGATGCTAGAAACCAATAACTACAATGGCCTATGGGAAAAATGCACATACCGTTGTAATCGGGCGAGCTTCTGCTTTCAGATGCAACAGGAATTTCTCGAGTTCGTCAATCCTTTCGCGAGATATGGGAGCTTGAAGTTATGGAATGCTTGAGAAACAACAAAAATTTTCGCTGGTCTGATACTCGAAACCAATAACTGGAATGGCCGAGGTCAAAAATACACGTACCCTTGTAATCGGGCGTGTTTCTGCTTTCAGATGCAATAGGAAATTCTCGAGTTCGTCAATCCGTTCGGGAGATATGGTAGTTTGAAGTTAAGGAATGGTTGAGAAACCATCAAAATTTTCGCAAGTCTGATACTCGAAACCAATAACTACAATGGCCTAGGGGAAAAATACACATACCGTTGTAATCGGGCGAGTTTCTGCTGTCAGATGCAAGAGGAATTTCTCGAGTTCGTCAGTTCGTTCGCGAGATATGGGAGTTTGAAGTTAAGGAATGCTTGAGAAACCATCAAAATTATCGCAATTCGGATGCTAGAAACGAATAACTGGAATTGCCTAGGGGAAAAGTACACAGACCATTCAAATCGGGCGAGTTTCTACTTTCAGATGCAACAGGAATATCTCGAGTTCGTCATTCCGTTCGCGAGAGATGGGAGTTTGAAGTTAAGGAATGGTTGAGAAACCATCAAAATTTTCGCAAGTCTGATACTCGAAACCAATAACTGCTATTGCCTAGGGAAAAAGTACGCACACCATTGTAATCGGGCGAGTTTCTACTTTCAGATTCAACAGGAACATCTCGAGTTCGCCAATACGTTCGCGAGATATGGGAGTTTGAAGTTAAGGAATGGTTGAGAAACCATCAAAATTTTCGCAAATCTGATACTCGAAACCAATAACTACGAAGGCATAGGGGAAAAATGCACATACCTTTGTAATCGGGCGAGTTTCCACTTTCAGATGCAACAGGAATTTCTCGAGTTCGTCAATCCGTTCGCGAGATATGGGAGCTTGAAGTTATGGAATGCTTGAGAAACCACCAAAATTTTCGCAAGTCTGATACTCGAAACCAATAACTACTATGGCCTAGGGCAAAAATACACATACCGTTGTAATCGGGCGAGTTTCTGCTGTCAGATGCAACAGGAACTTCTCGAGTTCGTCAATCCGTTCGCGAGATATGGGAGTTTGAAGTTAAGGAATGCTTGAGAAACCATCAAAATTTTCGCATTTCTGATGCTAGAAACCAATAACTACAATGGCCTATGGGAAAAATGCACATACCGTTGTAATCGGGCGAGCTTCTGCTTTCAGATGCAATAGGAAATTCTCGAGTTCGTCAATCCGTTCGCGAGATATGGGAGTTTGAAGTTAAGGAATGGTTGAGAAACCCTCACAATTTTCGCAAGTCTGATACTCGAAACCAATAACTGGAATGGCCTAGGGGAAAAGTACACACAACATTGTAATCGGGCGAGTTTCCACTTTCAGATGCAACAGGAATTTCTCGAGTTCGCCATTCCGTTCGCGAGATATGGGAGTTTGAAGTTAAGGAATGGTTGAGAAACCATCAAAATTTTCGCAATTCTGATGCTAGAAACCAATAACTACAATTGCCTAGGGGAAAAATACACATACCGTTGTAATCGGGCGAGTTTCTGCTTTCAGATGCAACAGGAATTTCTCGAGTTCGTCAATCCGTTCGCGAGATATGGGAGTTTGAAGTTAAGGAATGCTTGAGAAACCATCAAAATTTTCGCATTTCTGATGCTAGAAACCAATAACTACGAAGGCATAGGGGAAAAATGCACATACCTTTGTAATCGGGCGAGTTTCCACTTTCAGATGCAACAGGAATTTCTCGAGTTCGTCAATCCGTTCGCGAGATATGGGAGTTTGAAGTTATGGAATGCTTGAGAAACCATCAAAATTTTCGCAAGTCTGATACTCGAAACCAATAACTACTATGGCCTAGGGCAAAAATGCACATCACGTTGAAATCGGGCGAGTTTCTGCTTTCAGATGCAACAGGAATTTCTCGAGTTCGTCAATCCGTTCGCGAGATATGGGAGTTGGAAGTTAAGGAATGGTTGAGAAACCTTCAAAATTTTCGCTGGTCTGATACTCGAAACCAATAACTGGAATGGCCTAGGTCAAAAATACACGTACCGTTGTAATCGGGCGAGTTTCTGCTTTCAGATGCAACAGGAATTTCTCGAGTTCGTCAATCCGTACGCGAGATATGGGAGTTTGAAGTTATGGAATGCTTGAGAAACCATCAAAATTGTCGCAAGTCTGATTCTCGAAACCAATAACTACAAAGGCCTAGGGGAAAAATACACGTACCGTTGTAATCGGGCGAGTTTCTGCTTTCAGATGCAATAGGAAATTCTCGAGTTCGTCAATCCGTTCGCGAGATATGGGAGTTTGAAGTTAAGGAATGGTTGAGAAACCCTCACAATTTTCGCAAGTCTGATACTCGAAACCAATAACTGGAATGGCCTAGGGGAAAAGTACACACAACATTGTAATCGGGCGAGTTTCCACTTTCAGATGCAACAGGAATTTCTCGAGTTCGTCATTCCGTTCGCGAGATATGGGAGTTTGAAGTTAAGGAATGGTTGAGAAACCATCAAAATTTTCGCAATTCTGATGCTAGAAACCAATAACTACAATTGCCTAGGGGAAAAATACACATACCGTTGTAATCGGGCGAGTTTCTGCTTTCAGATGCAACAGGAATTTCTCGAGTTCGTCAATCCGTTCGCGAGATATGGGAGTTTGAAGTTAAGGAATGCTTGAGAAACCATCAAAACTTTCGCATTTCTGATGCTAGAAACCAATAACTACAATGGCCTATGGGAAAAATGCACATACCGTTGTAATCGGGCGAGCTTCTGCTTTCAGATGCAACAGGAATTTTTCGAGTTCGTCAATCCTTTCGCGAGATATGGGAGCTTGAAGTTATGGAATGCTTGAGAAACAACAAAAATTTTCGCTGGTCTGATACTCGAAACCAATAACTGGAATGGCCGAGGTCAAAAATACACGTACCCTTGTAATCGGGCGTGTTTCTGCTTTCAGATGCAATAGGAAATTCTCGAGTTCGTCAATCCGTTCGGGAGATATGGTAGTTTGAAGTTAAGGAATGGTTGAGAAACCATCAAAATTTTCGCAAGTCTGATACTCGAAACCAATAACTACAATGGCCTAGGGGAAAAATACACATACCGTTGTAATCGGGCGAGTTTCTGCTGTCAGATGCAAGAGGAATTTCTCGAGTTCGTCAGTTCGTTCGCGAGATATGGGAGTTTGAAGTTAAGGAATGCTTGAGAAACCATCAAAATTATCGCAATTCGGATGCTAGAAACGAATAACTGGAATTGCCTAGGGGAAAAGTACACAGACCATTCAAATCGGGCGAGTTTCTACTTTCAGATGCAACAGGAATATCTCGAGTTCGTCATTCCGTTCGCGAGAGATGGGAGTTTGAAGTTAAGGAATGGTTGAGAAACCATCAAAATTTTCGCAAGTCTGATACTCGAAACCAATAACTGCTATTGCCTAGGGAAAAAGTACGCACACCATTGTAATCGGGCGAGTTTCTACTTTCAGATTCAACAGGAACATCTCGAGTTCGCCAATACGTTCGCGAGATATGGGAGTTTGAAGTTAAGGAATGGTTGAGAAACCATCAAAATTTTCGCAAATCTGATACTCGAAACCAATAACTACGAAGGCATAGGGGAAAAATGCACATACCTTTGTAATCGGGCGAGTTTCCACTTTCAGATGCAACAGGAATTTCTCGAGTTCGTCAATCCGTTCGCGAGATATGGGAGCTTGAAGTTATGGAATGCTTGAGAAACCACCAAAATTTTCGCAAGTCTGATACTCGAAACCAATAACTACTATGGCCTAGGGCAAAAATACACATACCGTTGTAATCGGGCGAGTTTCTGCTGTCAGATGCAACAGGAACTTCTCGAGTTCGTCAATCCGTTCGCGAGATATGGGAGTTTGAAGTTAAGGAATGCTTGAGAAACCATCAAAATTTTCGCATTTCTGATGCTAGAAACCAATAACTACAATGGCCTATGGGAAAAATGCACATACCGTTGTAATCGGGCGAGCTTCTGCTTTCAGATGCAATAGGAAATTCTCGAGTTCGTCAATCCGTTCGCGAGATATGGGAGTTTGAAGTTAAGGAATGGTTGAGAAACCCTCACAATTTTCGCAAGTCTGATACTCGAAACCAATAACTGGAATGGCCTAGGGGAAAAGTACACACAACATTGTAATCGGGCGAGTTTCCACTTTCAGATGCAACAGGAATTTCTCGAGTTCGCCATTCCGTTCGCGAGATATGGGAGTTTGAAGTTAAGGAATGGTTGAGAAACCATCAAAATTTTCGCAATTCTGATGCTAGAAACCAATAACTACAATTGCCTAGGGGAAAAATACACATACCGTTGTAATCGGGCGAGTTTCTGCTTTCAGATGCAACAGGAATTTCTCGAGTTCGTCAATCCGTTCGCGAGATATGGGAGTTTGAAGTTAAGGAATGCTTGAGAAACCATCAAAATTTTCGCATTTCTGATGCTAGAAACCAATAACTACAATGGCCTATGGGAAAAATGCACATACCGTTGTAATCGGGCGAGCTTCTGCTTTCAGATGCAACAGGAATTTCTCGAGTTCGTCAATCCGTACGCGAGATATGGGAGTTTGAAGTTATGGAATGCTTGAGAAATCATCAAAATTTTCGCAAGTCTGATACTCGAAACCAATAACTACTATGGCCTTGGGCAAAAATGTACATACCGTTGAAATCGGGCGAGTTTCTTCTTTCAGATGCAATAGGAATTTCTCGAGTTCGTCAATCCGTTCGCGAGATATGGGAGTTTGAAGTTAAGGAATGGTTGAGAAACCTTCAAAATTTTCGCTGGTCTGATACTCGAAACCAATAACTGGAATGGCCGAGGTCAAAAATACACGTACCCTTGTAATCGGGCGTGTTTCTGCTTTCAGATGCAATAGGAAATTCTCGAGTTCGTCAATCCGTTCGGGAGATATGGTAGTTTGAAGTTAAGGAATGGTTGAGAAACCATCAAAATTTTCGCAAGTCTGATACTCGAAACCAATAACTACCATGGCCTAGGGGAAAAATACACATACCGTTGTAATCGGGCGAGTTTCTGCTGTCAGATGCAAGAGGAATTTCTCGAGTTCGTCAGTTCGTTCGCGAGATATGGGAGTTTGAAGTTAAGGAATGCTTGAGAAACCATCAAAATTATCGCAATTCGGATGCTAGAAACGAATAACTGGAATTGCCTAGGGGAAAAGTACACAGACCATTCAAATCGGGCGAGTTTCTACTTTCAGATGCAACAGGAATATCTCGAGTTCGTCATTCCGTTCGCGAGAGATGGGAGTTTGAAGTTAAGGAATGGTTGAGAAACCATCAAAATTTTCGCAAGTCTGATACTCGAAACCAATAACTGCTATTGCCTAGGGAAAAAGTACGCACACCATTGTAATCGGGCGAGTTTCTACTTTCAGATTCAACAGGAACATCTCGAGTTCGCCAATACGTTCGCGAGATATGGGAGTTCGAAGTTAAGGAATGGTCGAGAAACCATCAAAATTTTCGCAAGTCTGATACCCGAAACCAATAACTACAATGGCCTAGGGCAAAAATACACGTACCGTTGTAATCGGGCGAGTTTCTACTTTCAGATGCAACAGGAATATCTCGAGTTCGTCATTCCGTTCGCGAGAGATGGGAGTTTGAAGTTAAGGAATGGTTGAGAAACCATCAAAATTTTCGCAAGTCTGATACTCGAAACCAATAACTGCTATTGCCTAGGGAAAAAGTACGCACACCATTGTAATCGGGCGAGTTTCTACTTTCAGATGCAACAGGAATTTCTCGAGTTCGTCAATCCGTTCACGAGATATGGGAGTTTGAAGTTAAGGAATGGTTGAGAAACCATCACAATTTTCGCAAGTCTGATACTCGAAACCAATAACCACTATGGCCTAGGGCAAAAATACACGTACCGTTGTAATCGGGCGAGTTTCTACTTTCAGATGCAACAGGAATATCTCGAGTTCGTCATTCCGTTCGCGAGATATGGGAGTTTGAAGTTAAGGAATGTTTCAGAAACAATCAAAATTTTCGCAATTCTGATGCTGGAAACGAATAACTGGAATGGCCTAGGTGAAAAGTACACACACCATTGTAATCGGGCGAGTTTCTACTTTCAGATGCAACAGGAATTTCTCGATTTCGTAATTCCGTTCGCGAGATATGGGAGTTTGAAGTTAAGGAATGCTTGGGAAACCATCAAAATTTTCGCAAGTCTGATACTCGAAACCAATAACTACAATGGCCTAGGGGAAAAATACACATACCGTTGTAATCGGGCGAGTTTCTGCTGTCAGATGCAACAGGAATTTCTCGAGTTCGTCAATCCGTTCGCGAGATATGGGAGTTTGAATTTAAGGAATGGTTGAGAAACCATCAAAATTTTCGCAATTCTGATGCTAGAAACCAATAACTACAATGGCCTAGGGGAAAAATACACATACCGTTGTAATCGGGCGAGTTTCTGCTTTTAGATGCGACAGGAATTTCTCGAGTTCGTCAATCCGTTCGCGAGATATGGGAGTTTGAAGTTGAGGAATGGTTGAGAAACCCTCACAATTTTCGCAAGTCTGATACTCGTAACCAATATCTACTATGGCCTAGGGCAAAAAAAACGTACCGTTGTATTCGGGCGAGTTTCTGCTTTCAGATGCAATAGGAAATTCTCGAGTTCGTCAATCCGTTCGCGAGAAATGGGAGTTTGAAGTTAAGGAATGCTTGAGAAACCATCAAAATTTCCGCAAGTCTGATACTCGAAAGCAATAACTACAATTGCCTAGGGGGGAAATACACCCACCATTGTAATTGTGCGAGTTTCTACTTTCAGATGCAATAGGAATTTCTCGAGTTCGTCAATCCGTTCGCGAGATATGGGAGCTTGAAGTTATGGAATGCTTGAGAAACCATCAAAATTATCGCAAGTCTGATACTCGAAACCAATAACTACAATGGCCTAGGGGAAAAATACACATACCGTTGTAATCGGGCGAGTTTCTGCTGTCAGATGCAACAGGAACTTCTCGAGTTCGTCAATCCGTTCGCGAGATATGGGAGTTTGAAGTTAAGGAATGCTTGAGAAACCATCAAAATTGTCGCAAGTCTGATTCTCGAAACCAATAACTACAAAGGCCTAGGGGAAAAATGCCCATACCGTTGTAATCGGGCGAGTTTCTGCTTTCAGATGCAATAGGAAATTCTCGAGTTCGTCAATCCGTTCGCGAGATATGGGAGTTTGAAGTTAAGGAATGGTTGAGAAACCCTCACAATTTTCGCAAGTCTGATACTCGAAACCAATAACTGGAATGGCCTAGGGGAAAAGTACACACAACATTGTAATCGGGCGAGTTTCCACTTTCAGATGCAACAGGAATTTCTCGAGTTCGTCATTCCGTTCGCGAGATATGGGAGTTTGAAGTTAAGGAATGGTTGAGAAACCATCAAAATTTTCGCAATTCTGATGCTAGAAACCAATAACTACAATTGCCTAGGGGAAAAATACACATACCGTTGTAATCGGGCGAGTTTCTGCTTTCAGATGCAACAGGAATTTCTCGAGTTCGTCAATCCGTTCGCGAGATATGGGAGTTTGAAGTTAAGGAATGCTTGAGAAACCATCAAAATTTTCGCATTTCTGATGCTAGAAACCAATAACTACAATGGCCTATGGGAAAAATGCACATACCGTTGTAATCGGGCGAGCTTCTGCTTTCAGATGCAACAGGAATTTCTCGAGTTCGTCAATCCGTTCGCGAGATATGGGAGCTTGAAGTTATGGAATGCTTGAGAAACAACCAAAATTTTCGCAAGTCTGATACTCGAAACCAATAACTACAATGGCCTAGGGGAAAAATACACATACCGTTGTAATCGGGCGAGTTTCTGCTTTCAGATGCAACAGGAATTTCTCGAGTTCGTCAATCCGTACGCGAGATATGGGAGTGTGAAGTTATGGAATGCTTGAGAAACCATCAAAATTTTCGCAAGTCTGATACTCGAAACCAATAACTACAATGGCCTAGGGGGGAAATACACCCACCATTGTAATTGTGGGAGTTTCTACTTTCAGATGCAATAGGAATTTCTCGAGTTCGTCAATCCGTTCGCGAGATATGGGAGTTTGAAGTTACGGAATGGTTGAGAAACCTTCAAAATTTTCGCTGGTCTGATACTCGAAACCAATAACTGGAATGGCCTAGGTCAAAAATACACGTACCCTTGTAATCGGGCGTGTTTCTGCTTTCAGATGCAATAGGAAATTCTCGAGTTCGTCAAACCGTTCGGGAGATATGGTAGTTTGAAGTTAAGGAATGCTTGAGAAACCATCAAAATTTTCGCATTTCTGATGCTAGAAACCAATAACTACAATGGCCTATGGGAAAAATGCACATACCGTTGTAATCGGGCGAGCTTCTGCTTTCAGATGCAACAGGAATTTCTCGAGTTCGTCAATCCGTTCGCGAGATATGGGAGCTTGAAGTTATGGAATGCTTGAGAAACAACCAAAATTTTCGCAAGTCTGATACTCGAAACCAATAACTACAATGGCCTAGGGGAAAAATACACATACCGTTGTAATCGGGCGAGTTTCTTCTTTCAGATGCAACAGGAATTTCTCGAGTTCGTCAGTTCGTTCGCGATATATGGGAGTTTGAAGTTAAGGAATGCTTGAGAAACCATCAAAATTATCGCAATTCGGATGCTAGAAACGAATAATTGGAATTGCCTAGGGGAAAAGTACACAGACCATTCAAATCGGGCGAGTTTCTACTTTCAGATGCAACAGGAATATCTCGAGTTCGTCATTCCGTTCGCGAGAGATGGGAGTTTGAAGTTAAGGAATGGTTGAGAAACCATCAAAATTTTCGCAAGTCTGATACTCGAAACCAATAACTGCTATTGCCTAGGGAAAAAGTACGCACACCATTGTAATCGGGCGAGTTTCTACTTTCAGATTCAACAGGAACATCTCGAGTTCGCCAATACGTTCGCGAGATATGGGAGTTCGAAGTTAAGGAATGGTCGAGAAACCATCAAAATTTTCGCAAGTCTGATACCCGAAACCAATAACTACAATGGCCTAGGGGAAAAACACACATATCTTTGTAATCGGGCGAGTTTCTACTTTCAGATGCAACAGGAATATCTCGAGTTCGTCATTCCGTTCGCGAGATATGGGAGTTTGAAGTTAAGGAATGCTTGAGAAACCATCAAAATTATCGCAATTCGGATGCTAGAAACGAATAACTGGTATTGCCTAGGGGAAAAGTACACAGACCATTAAAATCGGGCGAGCTTCTACTTTCAGATGCAACAGGAATTTCTCGAGTTCGTCATTTCGTTCGCGAGATATGGGAGTTTGAGGTTAAGGAATGTTTGAGAAACAATCAAAATTTTCGCAATTCTGATGCTGGAAACGAATAACTGGAATGGCCTAGGTGAAAAGTACACACACCATTGTAATCGGGCGAGTTTCTACTTTCAGATGCAACAGGAATTTCTCGATTTCGTAATTCCGTTCGCGAGATATGGGAGTTTGAAGTTAAGGAATGCTTGGGAAACCATCAAAATTTTCGCAAGTCTGATACTCGAAACCAATAACTACAATGGCCTAGGGGAAAAATACACATACCGTTGTAATCGGGCGAGTTTCTGCTGTCAGATGCAACAGGAATTTCTCGAGTTCGTCAATCCGTTCGCGAGATATGGGAGTTTGAATTTAAGGAATGGTTGAGAAACCATCAAAATTTTCGCAATTCTGATGCTAGAAACCAATAACTACAATGGCCTAGGGGAAAAATACACATACCGTTGTAATCGGGCGAGTTTCTGCTTTTAGATGCAACAGGAATTTCTCGAGTTCGTCAATCCGTTCGCGAGATATGGGAGTTTGAAGTTGAGGAATGGTTGAGAAACCCTCACAATTTTCGCAAGTCTGATACTCGAAACCAATATCTACTATGGCCTAGGGCAAAAATACACGTACCGTTGTATTCGGGCGAGTTTCTGCTTTCAGATGCAATAGGAAATTCTCGAGTTCGTCAATCCGTTCGCGAGAAATGGGTGTTTGAAGTTAAGGAATGCTTGAGAAACCATCAAAATTTCCGCAAGTCTGATACTCGAAAGCAATAACTACAATGGCCTAGGGGGGAAATACACCCACCATTGTAATTGTGCGAGTTTCTACTTTCAGATGCAATAGGAATTTCTCGAGTTCGTCATTCCGTTCGCGAGATATGGGAGTTTGAAGTTAAGGAATGGTTGAGAAACCATCAAAATTTTCGCAAATCTGATACTCGAAACCAATAACTACGAAGGCATAGGGGAAAAATGCACATACCTTTGTAATCGGGCGAGTTTCCACTTTCAGATGCAACAGGAAATTCTCGAGTTCGTCAATCCGTTCGCGAGATATGGGAGCTTGAAGTTATGGAATGCTTGAGAAACCACCAAAATTTTCGCAAGTCTGATACTCGAAACCAATAACTACTATGGCCTAGGGCAAAAATGCCCATACCGTTGAAATCGGGCGAGTTTCTGCTTTCAGATGCAACAGGAATTTCTCGAGTTCGTCAATCCGTTCGCGAGATATGGGAGCTTGAAGTTATGGAATGCTTGAGAAACCATCAAAATTATCGCAAGTCTGATACTCGAAACCAATAACTACAATGGCCTAGGGGAAAAATACACATACCGTTGTAATCGGGCGAGTTTCTGCTGTCAGATGCAACAGGAACTTCTCGAGTTCGTCAATCCGTTCGCGAGATATGGGAGTTTGAAGTTAAGGAATGCTTGAGAAACCATCAAAATTGTCGCAAGTCTGATTCTCGAAACCAATAACTACAAAGGCCTAGGGGAAAAATACACGTACCGTTGTAATCGGGCGAGTTTCTGCTTTCAGATGCAATAGGAAATTCTCGAGTTCGTCAATCCGTTCGCGAGATATGGGAGTTTGAAGTTAAGGAATGGTTGAGAAACCCTCACAATTTTCGCAAGTCTGATACTCGAAACCAATAACTGGAATGGCCTAGGGGAAAAGTACACACAACATTGTAATCGGGCGAGTTTCCACTTTCAGATGCAACAGGAATTTCTCGAGTTCGTCATTCCGTTCGCGAGATATGGGAGTTTGAAGTTAAGGAATGGTTGAGAAACCATCAAAATTTTCGCAATTCTGATGCTAGAAACCAATAACTACAATTGCCTAGGGGAAAAATACACATACCGTTGTAATCGGGCGAGTTTCTGCTTTCAGATGCAACAGGAATTTCTCGAGTTCGTCAATCCGTTCGCGAGATATGGGAGTTTGAAGTTAAGGAATGCTTGAGAAACCATCAAAATTTTCGCATTTCTGATGCTAGAAACCAATAACTACTATGGCCTTGGGCAAAAATGTACATACCGTTGAAATCGGGCGAGTTTCTTCTTTCAGATGCAACAGGAATTTCTCGAGTTCATCAATCCGTTCGCGAGATATGGGAGTTTGAAGTTAAGGAATGGTTGAGAAACCTTCAAAATTTTCGCAGGTCTGATACTCGAAACCAATAACTGGAATGGCCTAGGTCAAAAATACACGTACCGTTGTAATCGGGCGAGTTTCTACTTTCAGATGCAACAGGAATATCTCGAGTTCGTCATTCCGTTCGCGAGATATGGGAGTTTGAAGTTAAGGAATGCTTGAGAAACCATCAAAATTATCGCAATTCGGATGCTAGAAACGAATAACTGGTATTGCCTAGGGGAAAAGTACACAGACCATTAAAATCGGGCGAGCTTCTACTTTCAGATGCAACAGGAGTTTCTCGAGTTCGTCATTTCGTTCGCGAGATATGGGAGTTTGAAGTTAAGGAATGTTTGAGAAACAATCAAAATTTTCGCAATTCTGATGCTGGAAACGAATAACTGGAATGGCCTAGGTGAAAAGTACACACACCATTGTAATCGGGCGAGTTTCTACTTTCAGATGCAACAGGAATTTCTCGATTTCGTAATTCCGTTCGCGAGATATGGGAGTTTGAAGTTAAGGAATGCTTGGGAAACCATCAAAATTTTCGCAAGTCTGATACTCGAAACCAATAACTACAATGGCCTAGGGGAAAAATACACATACCGTTGTAATCGGGCGAGTTTCTACTTTCAGATGCAACAGGAATTTCTCGATTTCGTAATTCCGTTCGCGAGATATGGGAGTTTGGAGTTAAGGAATGCTTGAGAAACCATCAAAATTTTCGCAAGCCTGATTCTCGAAACCAATAACTACAAAGGTATAGGGGGAAAATGCACATACCGTTGTAATCGGGCGAGCTTCTACTTTCAGATGCAACAGGAATTTCTCGAGTTCGTCAATCCGTTCGCGAGATATGGTAGTTTGAAGTTAAGGAATGTTTGAAACACCATCAAAATTTTCGCAAGTCTGATACTCGAAACCAATAACTACAATGGCCTAGGGGAAAAATACACATACCGTTGTAATCGGGCGAGTTTCTGCTGTCAGATGCAACAGGAATTTCTCGAGTTCGTCAATCCGTTCGCGAGATATGGGAGTTTGAATTTAAGGAATGGTTGAGAAACCATCAAAATTTTCGCAATTCTGATGCTAGAAACCAATAACTACAATGGCCTAGGGGAAAAATACACATACCGTTGTAATCGGGCGAGTTTCTGCTTTTAGATGCAACAGGAATTTCTCGAGTTCGTCAATTCGTTCGCGAGATATGGGAGTTTGAAGTTGAGGAATGGTTGAGAAACCCTCACAATTTTCGCAAGTCTGATACTCGAAACCAATATCTACTATGGCCTAGGGCAAAAATACACGTACCGTTGTATTCGGGCGAGTTTCTGCTTTCAGATGCAATAGGAAATTCTCGAGTTCGTCAATCCGTTCGCGAGAAATGGGAGTTTGAAGTTAAGGAATGCTTGAGAAACCATCAAAATTTCCGCAAGTCTGATACTCGAAAGCAATAACTACAATGGCCTAGGGGGGAAATACACCAACCATTGTAATTGTGCGAGTTTCTACTTTCAGATGCAATAGGAATTTCTCGAGTTCGTCATTCCGTTCGCGAGATATGGGAGTTTGAAGTTAAGGAATGGTTGAGAAACCATCAAAATTTTCGCAAATCTGATACTCGAAACCAATAACTACGAAGGCATAGGGGAAAAATGCACATACCTTTGTAATCGGGCGAGTTTCCACTTTCAGATGCAACAGGAATTTCTCGAGTTCGTCAATCCGTTCGCGAGATATGGGAGCTTGAAGTTATGGAATGCTTGAGAAACCACCAAAATATTCGCAAGTCTGATACTCGAAACCAATAACTACTATGGCCTAGGGCAAAAATGCCCATACCGTTGAAATCGGGCGAGTTTCTGCTTTCAGATGCAACAGGAATTTCTCGAGTTCGTCAATCCGTTCGCGAGATATGGGAGCTTGAAGTTATGGAATGCTTGAGATACCATCAAAATTATCGCAAGTCTGATACTCGAAACCAATAACTACAATGGCCTAGGGGAAAAATACACATACCGTTGTAATCGGGCGAGTTTCTGCTGTCAGATGCAACAGGAACTTCTCGAGTTCGTCAATCCGTTCGCGAGATATGGGAGTTTGAAGTTAAGGAATGCTTGAGAAACCATCAAAATTATCGCAAGTCTGATTCGATTCTCGAAACCAATAACTACAAAGGCCTAGGGGAAAAATACACATACCGTTGTAATCGGGCGAGTTTCTGCTTTCAGATGCAACAGGAATTTCTCGAGTTCGTCAATCCGTTCGCGAGATATGGGAGTTTGAAGTTAAGGAATGGTTGAGAAACCCTCACAATTTTCGCAAGTCTGATACTCGAAACCAATAACTGGAATGGCCTAGGGGAAAAGTACACACAACATAGTAATCGGCGAGTTTCCACTTTCAGATGCAACAGGAATTTCTCGAGTTCGTCATTCCGTTCGCGAGATATGGGAGTTTGAAGTTAAGGAATGGTTGAGAAACCATCAAAATTTTCGCAATTCTGATGCTAGAAACAATAACTACAATTGCCTAGGGGAAAAATACACATACCGTTGTAATCGGGCGAGTTTCTGCTTTCAGATGCAACAGGAATTTCTCGAGTTCGTCAATCCGTTCGCGAGATATGGGAGTTTGAAGTTAGGAATGCTTGAGAAACCATCAAAATTTTCACATTTCTGATGCTAGAAACCAATAACTACAATGGCCTATGGGAAAAATGCACATACCGTTGTAATCGGGCGAGCTTCTGCTTTCAGATGCAACAGGAATTTCTCGAGTTCGTCAATCCGTTCGTGTGATATGGGAGCTTGAAGTTATGGAATGCTTGAGAAACAACCAAAATTTTCGCAAGTCTGATACTCGAAACCAATAACTACAATGGCCTAGGGGAAAATACACAATACCGTTGTAATCGGGCGAGTTTCTGCTGTCAGATGCAACAGGAATTTCTCGAGTTCGTCAATCCGTTCGCGAGATATGGGAGTTTGAATTTAAGGAATGGTTGAGAAACCATCAAAATTTTCGCAATTCTGATGCTAGAAACCAATAACTACAATGGCCTAGGGGAAAAATACACATACCGTTGTAATCGGGCGAGCTTCTGCTTTTAGATGCAACAGGAATTTCTCGAGTTCGTCAATTCGTTCGCGAGATATGGGAGTTTGAAGTTGAGGAATGTTGAGAACCCTCACAATTTTCGCAAGTCTGATACTCGAAACCAATATCTACTATGGCCTAGGGCAAAAATACACGTACCGTTGTATTCGGGCGAGTTTCTGCTTTCAGATGCAATAGGAAATTCTCGAGTTCGTCAATCCGTTCGCGAGAAATGGGAGTTTGAAGTTAAGGAATGCTTGAGAAACCATCAAAATTTCCGCAAGTCTGATACTCGAAAGCAATAACTACAATGGCCTAGGGGGGAAATACACCAACCATTGTAATTGTGCGAGTTTCTACTTTCAGATGCAATAGGAATTTCTCGAGTTCGTCATTCCGTTCGCGAGATATGGGAGTTTGAAGTTAAGGAATGGTTGAGAAACCATCAAAATTTTCGCAAATCTGATACTCGAAACCAATAACTACGAAGGCATAGGGGAAAAATGCACATACCTTTGTAATCGGGCGAGTTTCCACTTTCAGATGCAACAGGAATTTCTCGAGTTCGTCAATCCGTTCGCGAGATATGGGAGCTTGAAGTTATGGAATGCTTGAGAAACCACCAAAATTTTCGCAAGTCTGATACTCGAAACCAATAACTACTATGGCCTAGGGCAAAAATGCCCATACCGTTGAAATCGGGCGAGTTTCTGCTTTCAGATGCAACAGGAATTTCTCGAGTTCGTCAATCCGTTCGCGAGATATGGGAGCTTGAAGTTATGGAATGCTTGAGATACCATCAAAATTATCGCAAGTCTGATACTCGAAACCAATAACTACAATGGCCTAGGGGAAAAATACACATACCGTTGTAATCGGGCGAGTTTCTGCTGTCAGATGCAACAGGAACTTCTCGAGTCGTCAATCCGTTCGCGAGATATGGGAGTTTGAAGTTAAGGAATGCTTGAGAAACCATCAAAATTATCGCAAGTCTGATTCTCGAAACCAATAACTACAAAGGCCTAGGGGAAAAATACACATACCGTTGTAATCGGCGAGTTTCTGCTTTCAGATGCAACAGGAATTTCTCGAGTTCGTCAATCCGTTCGCGAGATATGGGAGTTTGAAGTTAAGGAATGGTTGAGAAACCCTCACAATTTTCGCAAGTCTGATACTCGAAACCAATACTGGAATGGCCTAGGGGAAAAGTACACACAACATAGTAATCGGGCGAGTTTCCACTTTCAGATGCAACAGGAATTTCTCGAGTTCGTCATTCCGTTCGCGAGATATGGGAGTTTGAAGTTAAGGAATGGTTGAGAAACCATCAAAATTTTCGCAATTCTGATTGCTAGAAACCAATAACTACAATTGCCTAGGGAAAAATACACATACCGTTGTAATCGGCGAGTTTCTGCTTTCAGATGCAACAGGAATTTCTCGAGTTCGTCAATCCGTTCGCGAGATATGGAGTTTGAAGTTAAGGAATGCTTGAGAAACCATCAAAATTTTCACATTTCTGATGCTAGAAACCAATAACTACAATGGCCTATGGGAAAAATGCACATACCGTTGTAATCGGGCGAGCTTCTGCTTTCAGATGCAACAGGAATTTCTCGAGTTCGTCAATCCGTTCGTGTGATATGGGAGCTTGAAGTTATGGAATGCTTGAGAAACAACCAAAATTTTCGCAAGTCTGATACTCGAAACCAATAACTACAATGGCCTAGGGGAAAAATACACATACCGTTGTAATCGGGCGAGTTTCTGCTTTCAGATGCAACAGGAATTTCTCGAGTTCGTCAATCCGTACGCGAGATATGGGAGTTTGAAGTTATGGAATGCTTGAGAAACCATCAAAATTTTCGCACGTCTGATACTCGAAACCAATAACTACTATGGCCTTGGGCAAAAATGTACATACCGTTGAAATCGGGCGAGTTTCTTCTTTCAGATGCAACAGGAATTTCTCGAGTTCGTCAATCCGTTCGCGAGATATGGGAGTTTGAAGTTAAGGAATGGTTGAGAAACCATCAAAATTTTCGCTAGTCTGATTCTCGAAACCAATAACTACAAAGGCGTAGGGGAAAAATACACGTACCGTTGTAATCGGGCGAGTTTCTGCTTTCAGATGCAATAGGAAATTCTCGAGTTCGTCAATCCGTTCGCGAGATATGGGAGTTTGAAGTTAAGGAATGGTTGAGAAACCCTCACAATTTTCGCAAGTCTGATACTCGAAACCAATAACTGGAATGGCCTAGGGAAAAGTACACACAACATTGTAATCGGGCGAGTTTCCACTTTCAGATGCAACAGGAATTTCTCGAGTTCGTCATTCCGTTCGCGAGATATGGGAGTTTGAAGTAAGGAATGGTTGAGAACCACCAAAATTTTCGCAAGTCTGATACTCGAAACCAATAACTACAATGGTCTAGGGCAAAAATACACATACCGTTGTAATCGGGCGAGTTTCTGCTGTCAGATGCAACAGGAACTTCTCGAGTTCGTCAATCCGTTCGCGAGATATGGGAGTTTGAAGTTAAGGAATGCTTGAGAAACCATCAAAATTATCGCAAGTCTGATTCTCGAAACCAATAACTACAAAGGCCTAGGGGAAAAATACACGTACCGTTGTAATCGGGCGAGTTTCTGCTTTCAGATGCAATAGGAAATTCTCGAGTTCGTCAATCCGTTCGCGAGATATGGGAGTTTGAAGTTAAGGAATGGTGAGAAACCCTCACAATTTTCGCAAGTCTGATACTCGAAACCAATATCTACTATGGCCTGGGCAAAAATACACGTACCGTTGTAATCGGGCGAGTTTCTGCTTTCAGATGCAATAGGAAATTCTCGAGTTCGTCAATCCGTTCGCGAGATATGGGAGTTTGAAGTTAAGGAATGCTTGAGAAACCATCAAAATTTCCGCAAGTCTGATACTCGAAACCAATAACTACAATGGCCTAGGGGGGAAATACACACACCATTGTAATTGTGGAAGTTTCTACTTTCAGATGCAATAGGAATTTCTCGAGTTCGTCATTCCGTTCGCGAGATATGGGAGTTTGAAGTTAAGGAATGGTTGAGAAACCATCAAAATTTTCGCAAATCTGATACTCGAAACCAATAACTACGAAGGCATACGGGAAAAATGGACATACATTGTAATCGGGCGAGTTTCCACTTTCAGATGCAACAGGAATTTCTCGAGTTCGTCATTCCGTTCGCGAGATATGGGAGTTTGAAGTTAAGGAATGGTTGAGAAACCCTCACAATTTTCGCAAGTCTGATACTCGAAACCAATAACTGGAATGGCCTAGGGGAAAAGTACACACAACATTGTAATCGGGCGAGTTTCCACTTTCAGATGCAACAGGAATTTCTCGAGTTCGTCATTCCGTTCGCGAGATATGGGAGTTTGAAGTTAAGGAATGGTTGAGAAACCCTCACAATTTTCGCAAGTCTGATACTCGAAACCAATATCTACTATGGCCTGGGGCAAAAATACACGTACCGTTGTAATCGGGCGAGTTTCTGCTGTCAGATGCAACAGGAACTTCTCGAGTTCGTCAATCCGTTCGCGAGATATGGGAGTTTGAAGTTAAGGAATGGTTGAGAAACCATCAAAATTATCGCAAGTCTGATTCTCGAAACCAATAACTACAAAGGCCTAGGGGAAAAATACACGTACCGTTGTAATCGGGCGAGTTTCTGCTTTCAGATGCAATAGGAAATTCTCGAGTTCGTCAATCCGTTCGCGAGATATGGGAGTTTGAAGTTAAGGAATGGTTGAGAAACCCTCACAATTTCGCAAGTCTGATACTCGAAACCAATAACTGGAATGGCCTAGGGAAAAGTACACACAACATTGTAATCGGGCGAGTTTCCACTTTCAGATGCAACAGGAATTTCTCGAGTTCGTCATTCCGTTCGCGAGATATGGGAGTTTGAAGTTAAGGAATGGTTGAGAAACCATCAAAATTTTCGCAATTCTGATGCTAGAAACCAATAACTACAATTGCCTAGGGGAAAAATACACATACCGTTGTAATCGGGCGAGTTTCTGCTTTCAGATGCAACAGGAATTTCTCGAGTTCGTCAATCCGTTCGCGAGATATGGGAGTTTGAAGTTAAGGAATGCTTGAGAAACCATCAAAATTTTCGCAATTCTGATGCTGGAAACGAATAACTGGAATGGCCTAGGTGAAAAGTACACACACCATTGTAATCGGGCGAGTTTCTACTTTCAGATGCAACAGGAATTCTCGATTTCGTAATTCCGTTCGCGAGATATGGGAGTTTGAAGTTAAGGAATGCTTGGGAAACCATCAAAATTTTCGCAAGTCTGATACTCGAAACCAATAACTACAATGGCCTAGGGGAAAAATACACATACCGTTGAAATCGGGCGAGTTTCTACTTTCAGATGCAACAGGAATTTTTCGAGTTCGTCATTCCGTTCGCGAGATATGGGAGTTTGAAGTTAAGGAATGGTTGAGAAACCATCACAATTT
The DNA here is from genome assembly GCF_051014685.1 of Ptiloglossa arizonensis. NCBI lineage: Eukaryota > Metazoa > Arthropoda > Insecta > Hymenoptera > Colletidae > Ptiloglossa > Ptiloglossa arizonensis. The sequence continues at coordinate 121,086 of NW_027478935.1, forward strand.
TCGCAAGTCTGATACTCGAAACCAATAACCACTATGGCCTAGGGCAAAAATACACGTACCGTTGTATTCGGGCGAGTTTCTACTTTCAGATGCAACAGGAATATCTCGAGTTCGTCATTCCGTTCGCGAGAGATGGGAGTTTGAAGTTAAGGAATGGTTGAGAAACCATCAAAATTTTCGCAAGTCTGATACTCGAAACCAATAACTGCTATTGCCTAGGGAAAAAGTACGCACACCATTGTAATCGGGCGAGTTTCTACTTTCAGATTCAACAGGAATATCTCGAGTTCGCCAATACGTTCGCGAGATATGGGAGTTCGAAGTTAAGGAATGGTCGAGAAACCATCAAAATTTTCGCAAGTCTGATACCCGAAACCAATAACTACAATGGCCTAGGGGAAAAACACACATATCTTTGTAATCGGGCGAGTTTCTACTTTCAGATGCAACAGGAATTTCTCGAGTTCGTCAATCCGTTCACGAGATATGGGAGTTTGAAGTTAAGGAATGGTTGAGAAACCATCACAATTTTCGCAAGTCTGATACTCGAAACCAATAACCACTATGGCCTAGGGCAAAAATACACGTAACGTTGTAATCGGGCGAGTTTCTACTTTCAGATGCAACAGGAATATCTCGAGTTCGTCATTCCGTTCTCGAGATATGGGAGTTTGAAGTTAAGGAATGCTTGAGAAACCATCAAAATTATCGCAATTCTGATGCTGGAAACGAATAACTGGAATGGCCTAGGTGAAAAGTACACACACCATTGTAATCGGGCGAGTTTCTACTTTCAGATGCAACAGGAATTTCTCGATTTCGTAATTCCGTTCGCGAGATATGGGAGTTTGAAGTTAAGGAATGCTTGGGAAACCATCAAAATTTTCGCAAGTCTGATACTCGAAACCAATAACTACAATGGCCTAGGGGAAAAATACACATACCGTTGTAATCGGGCGAGTTTCTACTTTCAGATGCAACAGGAATTTCTCGATTTCGTAATTCCGTTCGCGAGATATGGGAGTTTGGAGTTAAGGAATGCTTGAGAAACCATCAAAATTTTCGCAAGCCTGATACTCGAAACCAATAACTACAAAGGTATAGGGGGAAAATGCACATACCGTTGTAATCGGGCGAGCTTCTACATTCAGATGCAACAGGAATTTCTCGAGTTCGTCAATCCGTTCGCGAGATATGGTAGTTTGAAGTTAAGGAATGTTTGAAACACCATCAAAATTTTCGCAAGTCTGATACTCGAAACCAGTAACTACAATGGCCTATGGGAAAAATGCACATACCGTTGTAATCGGGCGAGCTTCTGCTTTCAGATGCAACAGGAATTTCTCGAGTTCGTCAATCCGTTCGCGAGATATGGGAGCTTGAAGTTATGGAATGCTTGAGAAACAACCACAATTTTCGCAAGTCTGATACTCGAAACCAATAACTACTATGGCCTAGGGCAAAAATGCACATACCGTTGAAATCGGGCGAGTTTCTGCTTTCAGATGCAACAGGAATTTCTCGAGTTCGTCAATCCGTTCGCGAGATATGGGAGCTTGAAGTTATGGAAAGCTTGAGAAACCATCAAAATTATCGCAAGTCTGATACTCGAAACCAGTAACTACAATGGCCTAGGGCAAAAATACACATACCGTTGTAATCGGGCGAGTTTCTGCTTTCAGATGCAACAGGAATTTCTCGAGTTCGTCAATCCGTTCGCGAGATATGGGAGTTTGAAGTTAAGGAATGGTTGAGAAACCATCAAAATTTTCGCAAATCTGATACTCGAAACCAATAACTACAATTGCCTAGGGGAAAAATACACAAACCGTTGTAATCGTGCGAGTTTCTGCTGTCAGATGCAACAGGAAATTCTCGAGTTCGTCAATCCGTTCGCGAGATATGGGAGTTTGAAGTTAAGGAATGCTTGAGAAACCATCAAAATTATCGCAAATCTGATACTCGAAACCAATAACAACTATGCCCTATGGCAAAAATACACATCCCGTTGTAATCGGGCGAGTTTCTGCTTTCAGATGCAATAGGAAATTCTCGAGTTCGTCATTCCGTTCGCGAGATATGGGAGTTTGAAGTTAAGGAACGGTTGAGAAACCATCAAAATTTTCGCAATTCTGATACTCGAAACCAATAACTACTATGGCCTAGGGCAAAAATGCACATACCGTTGAAATCGGGCGAGTTTCTGCTTTCAGATGCAACAGGTATTTCTCGAGTTCGTCAATCCGTTCGCGAGATATGGGAGTTTGAAGTTAAGGAATGCTTGAGAAACCATCAAAATTTTCGCAACTCTGATACTCGAAACCAACAACTGGAATGGCCTAGGGGAAAAGTACACACACCGTTGTATTCGGGCGAGTTTCTGCTTTCCGAAGCAATAGGAAATTCTCGAGCTCGTCAATCCGTTCGCGAGATATGGGAGTTGGAAATTAAGGAATTGTTGAGAAACCATCAAAATTTTCGCAAGTCTGTTACTCGAAACCAATAACTACAATGGCCTAGGGGAAAAATACACATACCGTTGTAATCGGGCGGGTTTCTGCTTTCAGATGCAATAGGGGATTCTCGATTTCGTCAATCCGTTCGCGAGATATGGAAGTTTGAAGTTAAGGAATGCTTGAGAAACCATCAAAATTTTCGCTGGTCTGATACTCGAAACCAACAACTGGAATGGCCTAGGGGAAAAGTAGACACACCATTGCAATCGGTCGAGTTTCTACTTTCATATACAACAGGAATTTCTTGAGTTCGTCATTCCGTTCGCGAGATATGGGAGTTTGAAGTTAAAGAATGCTTGAGAAACCATCAAAATTATCGCAACTCTGATACTCGAAACCAATAACAACTATGGCCTATGGCAAAAATACACATCCCGTTGTAATCGGGCGAGTTTCTGCTTTCAGATGCAATAGGAAATTCTCGAGTTCGTCATTCCGTTCGCGAGATATGGGAGTTTGAAGTTAAGGAACGGTTGAGAAACCATCAAAATTTTCGCAATTCTGATACTCGAAACCAATAACTACTATGGCCTAGGGCAAAAATGCACATACCGTTGAAATCGGGCGTGTTTCTGCTTTCAGATGCAACAGGTATTTCTCGAGTTCGTCAATCCGTTCGCGAGATATGGGAGTTTGAAGTTAAGGAATGTTTGAGAAACCATCAAAATTATCGCAAGTCTGATACTCGAAACAAATAACTACATAGGCCTAGGGGAAAAATGGACATACCTATGTAATCGGGCGAGTTTCCACTTTCAGATGGAACAGGAATTTCTCGAGTTCGTCATTCCGTTCGCGAGATATGGGAGGTTGAAGTTAAGGAACGGTTGAGAAACCATCAAAATTTTCGCAAGTCTGATACTCGAAACCAATAACTACAATGGCCTAGGGGAAAAATACACATACCGATGTAATCGGGCGAGTTTCTGCTCTCAGATGCAACAGGAATTTCTCGAGTTCGTCAATGCGTTCGCGAGATATGGGAGTTTGAAGTTAAGGAATGGTTGAGAAACCATCACAATTTTCGCAAGTCTGATACTCGAAACCAATAACTACAATGGCCTAGGGCAAAAATGCACATACCGTTGTAATCGGGCGTGTTTCTGCTTTCAGATGCAATAGGAAATTCTCGAGTTCGTCAATCCGTTCGCGAGATATGGTAGTTTGAAGTTAAGGAATGGTTGAGAAACCATCAAAATTTTCGCAAGTCTGATACTCGAAACCAATAACTACAATGGCCTAGGGGAAAAATACACATACCGTTGTAATCGGGCGAGTTTCTGCTGTCAGATGCAACAGGAATTTCTCGAGTTCGTCAATTCGTTCGCGAGATATGGGTGTTTGAAGTTAAGGAATGCTTGAGAAACCATCAAAATTATCGCAATTCGGATGCTAGAAACGAATAACTGGAATTGCCTATGGGAAAAGTACACAGACCATTAAAATCGGGTGAGTTTCTACTTTCAGATGCAACAGGAATTTCTCGAGTACGTCATTCCGTTCGCGAGATATGGGAGTTTGAAGTTAAGGAATGGTTGAGAAACCATCACAATTTTCGCAAGTCTGATACTCGAAACCAATAACAACTATGGCCTATGGCAAAAATACAAAACCCGTTGTAATCGGGCGAGTTTCTGCTTTCTGATGCAATAGGAAATTCTCGAGTTCGTCAATCCGATCGCGAGATATGGAAGTTTGAAGTTAAGGAATGCTTGAGAAACCATCAAAATTTTCGCTGGTCTGATACTCGAAACCAACAACTGGAATGGCCTAGGGGAAAAGTACACACACCGTTGTATTCGGGCGAGTTTCTGCTTTCAGAAGCAATAGGAAATTCTCGAGCTCGTCAATCCGTTCGCGAGATATGGGAGTTGGAAATTAAGGAATGGTTGAGAAACCATCAAAATTTTCGCAAGTCTGATACTCGAAACCAATAACTACAATGGCCTAGGGGAAAAATACACATACCGTTGTAATCGGGCGGGTTTCTGCTTTCAGATGCAATAGGGAATTCTCGAGTTCGTCAATCCGTTCGCGAGATATGGAAGTTTGAAGTTAAGGAATGCTTGAGAAACCATCAAAATTTTCGCTGGTCTGATACTCGAAACCAACAACTGGAATGGCCTAGGGGAAAAGTAGACACACCGTTGTAATCGGGCGAGTTTCTGCTTTTAGATGCAATAGGAAATTCTCGAGTTCGTCAATCCGTTCGCGAGATATGGGAGTGTGAAAATAAGGATTGGTTGAGAAACCATCAAAATTTTCGCAAGTCTGATACTCGAAACCAATAACTACAAAGGCATAGGGGAAAAATGCACATACCTTTGTAATCGGGCGAGTTTCCACTTTCAGATGCAATAGGAATTTCTCGAGCTCGTCATTCCGTTCGCGAGATATGGGAGTTTGAAGTTAAGGAACGGTTGAGAAACCATCAAAATTTTCGCTATTCTGATACTCGAAACCAATAACTACTATGGCCTAGGGCAAAAATGCACATACCGTTGAAATCGGGCGAGTTTCTGCTTTCAGATGCAACAGGTATTTCTCGAGTTCGTCAATCCGTTCGCGAGATATGGGAGTTTGAAGTTAAGGAATGTTTGAGAAACCATCAAAATTATCGCAAGTCTGATACTCGAAACAAATAACTACATAGGCCTAGGGGAAAAATGGACATACCTATGTAATCGGGCGAGTTTCCACTTTCAGATGGAACAGGAATTTCTCGAGTTCGTCATTCCGTTCGCGAGATATGGGAGGTTGAAGTTAAGGAACGGTTGAGAAACCATCAAAATTTTCGCAAGTCTGATACTCGAAACCAATAACTACAATGGCCTAGGGGAAAAATACACACACCGATGTAATCGGGCGAGTTTCTGCTCTCAGATGCAACAGGAATTTCTCGAGTTCGTCAATGCGTTCGCGAGATATGGGAGTTTGAAGTTAAGGAATGGTTGAGAAACCATCACAATTTTCGCAAGTCTGATACTCGAAACCAATAACTACAATGGCCTAGGGCAAAAATGCACATACCGTTGTAATCGGGCGTGTTTCTGCTTTCAGATGCAATAGGAAATTCTCGAGTTCGTCAATCCGTTCGCGAGATATGGTAGTTTGAAGTTAAGGAATGGTTGAGAAACCATCAAAATTTTCGCAAGTCTGATACTCGAAACCAACAACTGGAATGGCCTAGGGGAAAAGTAGACACACCGTTGTAATCGGGCGAGTTTCTGCTTTTAGATGCAATAGGAAATTCTCGAGTTCGTCAATCCGTTCGCGAGATATGGAAGTGTGAAAATAAGGATTGGTTGAGAAACCATCAAAATTTTCGCTGGTCTGATACACGAAACCAATAACTGGAATGGCCTAGGGGAAAAGTACACACACCATTGTAATCGGTCGAGTTTCTACTTTCATATACAACAGGAATTTCTTGAGTTCGTCATTCCGTTCGCGAGATATGGGAGTTTGAAGTTAAAGAATGCTTGAGAAACCAACAAAATTTTCGCAAGTCTGATACTCGAAACCAATAACTACAAAGGCATAGGGGAAAAATGCACATACCTTTGTAATCGGGCGAGTTTCCACTTTCAGATGCAATAGGAATTTCTCGAGTTCGCCATTCCGTTCGCGAGATATGGGAGTTTGAAGTTAAGGAACGGTTGAGAAACCATCAAAATTTTCGCAATTCTGATACTCGAAACCAATAACTACTATGGCCTTGGGCAAAAATGCACATACCGTTGAAATCGGGCGAGTTTCTGCTTTCAGATGCAACAGTTATTTCTCGAGTTCGTCAATCCGTTCGCGAGATATGGGAGTTTGAAGTTAAGGAATGTTTGAGAAACCATCAAAATTATCGCAAGTCTGATACTCGAAACAAATAACTACATAGGCCTAGGGGAAAAATACATGTACCGTTGTAATCGGGCGAGTTTCTGCTTTCAGATGCAATAGGAAATTCTCGAGTTCGTCAATCCTTTCGCGAGATATGGGAGTTTGAAGTTAAGGAATGGTTGAAAAACCATCACAATTTTGGCAAGTCTGATACTCGAAACCAATAACTACTATGGCCTAGGGCAAAAATACACACACCATTGTAATCGTGCGAGTTTCTACTTTCCGATGCAACAGGAATTTCTCGAGTTCGTCATTCGGTTCGCGAGATATGGGAGTTTGAAGTTAAGGAATGGTAGAGAAACCATCAAAATTTTCGCAAGTCTCATACTCGAAACCAATAACTACAAAGGCATAGGGGAAAAATGCACATACCTTTGTAAGCGGGCGAGTTTCCACTTCCAGATGCAACAGGAATTTCTCGAGTTCGTCATTCCGTTCGCGAGATATGGGAGTTTGAAGTTAAGGAATTGTTGAGAAACCATCAAAATTTTCGCAAGTCTGATACTCGAAACTAATAACTACAATGGCCTAGGGGAAAAATACACATACCGTTGTAATCGGGCGAGTTTCTGCTTTCAGATGCAACAGGAATTTCTCGAGATCGTCAATCCGTTCGCGAGATATGGGAGTTTGAAGTTAAGGAATGGTTGAGAAACCTTCAAAATTTTCGCTGGTCTGATACTCGAAACCAATAACTGGAATGGCCTAGGTCAAAAATACACGTACCATTGTAATCGGGCGTGTATCTGCTTTCAGATGCAATAGGAATTCTCGAGTTCGTCAATCCGTTCGCGAGATATGGTAGTTTGAAGTTAAGGAATGGTTGAGAAACCATCAAAATTTTCGCAATTCTGATGCTAGAAACCAATAACTACAATGGCCTAGGGGAAAAATACACATGCCGTTGTAATCGGGCGAGTTTCTGCTTTCAGATGCAATAGGAAATTCTCGAGTTCGTCAATCCGTTCGCGAGATATGGAAGTTTGAAGTTAAGGAATGGTTGAGAAACCATCAAAATTTTCGCAAGCCTGATACACGAATCCAATAACTACTATGGCCTAGGGCAATAATACACATACCGTTGTAGTCGGGCGAGTTTCTGCTTTCAGACGCAATAGGAATTTCTCGAGTTCGTCAATCCGTTCGCGGGATATGGGAGTTTGAAGTTAAGGAATGTTTGAGAAACCATCAAAATTTTCGCAAGTCTGATACTCGAAACAAATAACTACAAATGCCTAGGGGAAAAATACACATACCGTTATAATCGGGCGAGATTCTACTTTCACATGCAACAGGAATTTCTCGCGTTCGTCAATCCGTTCGCGAGATATGGGAGTTTGAAGTTAAGGAATGGTTGAGAAACCATCAAAATTTTCGTTGGTCTGATACTCGAAACCAATAACTGGAATGGCCTAGGGGAAAAGTACATACACCATTGTAATCGGGCAAGTTTCTACTATCAGATACAACAGGAATTTCTCGAGTTCGTCAATGCGATCGCGAGATATGGGAGTTTGAAGTTAAGGAATGGTTGAGAAATCATCAAAATTTTCGCAAGCCTGATACACGAATCCAATAACTACTATGGCCTAGGGCAAAAATACACATACCGTTGTAATCGGGCGAGTTTCTGCTTTCAGACGCAATAGGAAATTCTCGAGTTCGTCAATGCGATCGGGAGGTATGGAAGTTTGAAGTGAAGGAATTCTTGATAAACCATCAAAGTTTTCGCTGGTCTGATACTCGAAACCAACAACTGGAATGGCCTAGGGGAAAAGTACACACACCGTTGTAATCGGGCGAGTTTCTGCTTTCAGATTCAATAGGAATTTCTCGAGTTCGTCAATCCGTTCGCGAGATATGGGAGTTTGAAGTTAAGGAATGCTTGAGAAACCATCAAAATTTTCGCTGGTCTGATACTCGAAACCAACAACTGGAATGGCCTAGGGGAAAAGTAGACACACCGTTGTAATCGGGCGAGTTTCTGCTTTCAGATGCAATAGGAATTTCTCGAGTTCGTCATTCCGTTCGCGAGATATGGGAGTTTGAATTTAAGGAACGGTTGAGAAACCATCAAAATTTTCGCAATTCTGATACTCGAAACCAATAACTACTATGGCCTAGGGCAAAAATGCACATACCGTTGAAATCGGGCGAGTTTCTACTTTCAGACGCAACAGGAATTTCTCGAGTTCGTCATTCCGTTCGCGAGATATGGGAGCTTGAAGTTAAGGAATGGTAGAGAAACCATCAAAATTTTCGCAAGTCTCATACTCGAAACCAATAACTACAAAGGCATAGGGGAAAAATGCACATACCTTTGTAATCGGGCGAGTTTCCACTTCCAGATGCAACATGAATTTCTCGAGTTCGTCATTCCGTTCGCGAGATATGGGAGTTTGAAGTTAAGGAATGGTTGAGAAACCGTCACAATTTTCGCAAGTCTGATACTCGAAACCAATAACCACTATGGCCTAGGGCAAAAATACACATACCGTTGTAATCGGGCGAGTTTCTGCTTTCAGATGCAATAGGAAATTCTCGAGTTCGTCAATCCGTTCGCGAGATATGGTAGTTTGAAGTTAAGGAATTGTTGAGAAACCATCAAAATTTTCGCAAGTCTGATACTCGAAACCAGTAACTACAAAGGCATAGGGGAAAAATGCACACACTTTTGTAATCGGGCGAGTTTCCACTTTCAGATGCAATAGGAATTTCTCGAGTTCGTCATTCCGTTCGCGAGATATGGGAGTTTGAAGTTAAGGAACGGTTGAGAAACCATCAAAATTTTCGCAATTCTGATACTCGAAACCAATAACTACTATGGCCTAGGGCAAAAATGCACATACCGTTGAAATCGGGCGAGTTTCTACTTTCAGACGCAACAGGAATTTCTCGAGTTCGTCATTCCGTTCGCGAGATATGGGAGTTTGAAGTTAAGGAATCGTTGAGACACCATCAAAATTTTCGCAAGTCTGATACTCGAAACCAATAACTACAATGGCCTAGGGGAAAAATACACATACCGTTGTAATCGGGGGAGTTTCTGCTTTCAGATGCAACAGGAATTTCTCGAGTTCGTCAATCCGTACGCGAGATATGGGAGTTTGAAGTTATGGAATGCTTGAGACACCATCAAAATTTTCGCAAGTCTGATACTCGAAACCAATAACTACAATGGCCTAGGGGAAAAATACACATACCGTTGTAATCGGGCGAGTTTCTGCTGTCAGATGCAACAGGAATTTCTCGAGTTCGTCATTCCGTTCGCGAGATATGGGAGTTTGAAGTTAAGGAATGGTTTAGAAACCATCTCAATATTCGCAAGTCTGATACTCGAAACCTATAACCACTATGGCCTAGGGCAAAAATACACATACCGTTGTAATCGGGCGAGCTTCTGCTTTCTGATGCAATAGGAAATTCTCGAGTTCGTCAATCCGTACGCGAGATATGGGAGTTTGAAGTTATGGAATGCTTGAGACACCATCAAAATTTTCGCAAGTCTGATACTCGAAACCAATAACTACAATGGCCTAGGGGAAAAATACACATACCGTTGTAATCGGGCGAGTTTCTGCTGTCAGATGCAACAGGAATTTCTCGAGTTCGTCATTCCGTTCGCGAGATATGGGAGTTTGAAGTTAAGGAATGGTTTAGAAACCATCTCAATATTCGCAAGTCTGATACTCGAAACCAATAACTACAATGGCCTAGGGGAAAAATACACATACCGTTGCAATCGGGCGTGTTTCTGCTTTCAGATGCAATAGGAAATTCTCGAGTTCGTCAATCCGTTCGCGAGATATGGTAGTTTGAAGTTAAGGAATGGTTGAGAAACCATCAAAATTTTCGCAACTCTGATACTCGAAACCAATAACTACAATGGCCTAGGGGGAAAATACACACACCATTGTAATCGTGCGAGTTTCTACTTTCAGATGCAACAGGAATTTCTCGAGTTCGTCATTCCGTTCGCGAGATATGGGAGCTTGAAGTTAAGGAATGGTAGAGAAACCATCAAAATTTTCGCAAGTCTCATACTCGAAACCAATAACTACAAAGGCATAGGGGAAAAATGCACATACCTTTGTAATCGGGCGAGTTTCCACTTCCAGATGCAACATGAATTTCTCGAGTTCGTCATTCCGTTCGCGAGATATGGGAGTTTGAAGTTAAGGAATCGTTGAGGAACCATCAAAATTTTCGCAAGTCTGATACTCGAAACCTATAACCACTATGGCCTAGGGCAAAAATACACATACCGTTGTAATCGGGCGAGCTTCTGCTTTCTGATGCAATAGGAAATTCTCGAGTTCGTCAATCCTTTCGCGAGATATGGGAGTTTGAAGTTATGGAATGCTTGAGACACCATCAAAATTTTCGCAAGTCTGATACTCGAAACCAATAACTACAATGGCCTAGGGGAAAAATACACATACCGTTGTAATCGGGGGAGTTTCTGCTTTCAGATGCAACAGGAATTTCTCGAGTTCGTCAATCCGTACGCGAGATATGGGAGTTTGAAGTTATGGAATGCTTGAGACACCATCAAAATTTTCGCAAGTCTGATACTCGAAACCAATAACTACTATGGCCTAGGGCAAAAATGCACATACCGTTGTAATCGGGCGTGTTTCTGCTTTCAGATGCAATAGGAAATTCTCGAGTTCGTCAATCCGTTCGCGAGATATGGTAGTTTGAAGTTAAGGAATGGTTGAGAAACCATCAAAATTTTCGCAAGTCTGATACTCGAAACCAATAACTACAAAGGCATAGGGGAAAAATGCACATACCTTTGTAATCGGGCGAGTTTCCACTTTCAGATGCAATAGGAATTTCTCGAGTTCGTCATTCCGTTCGCGAGATATGGGAGCTTGAAGTTAAGGAATGCTTGAGAAACCATCAAAATTTTCGCAACTCTGATATTCGAAACCAATAACTACTATGGCCTAGGGCAAAAATGCACATACCGTTGTAATCGGGCGTGTTTCTGCTTTCAGATGCAATAGGAAATTCTCGAGTTCGTCAATCCGTTCGCGAGATATGGGAGTTTGAAGTTAAGGAATGGTTGAAAAAGCATCACAATTTTGGCAAGTCTGATACTCGAAACCAATAACTACTATGGCCTAGGGCAAAAATACACGTACCGTTGTAATCGGGCGAGTTTCTGCTTTCAGATGCAATAGGAAATTCTCGAGTTCGTCAATCCGTTCGCGAGATATGGGAGTTTGAAGTTAAGGAATGCTTGAGAAACCATCAAAATTTTCGCAACTCTGATATTCGAAACCAATAACTACTATGGCCTAGGGCAAAAATGCACATACCGTTGAAATCGGGCGTGTTTCTGCTTTCAGATGCAATAGGAAATTCTCGAGTTCGTCAATCCGTTCGCGAGATATGGTAGTTTGAAGTTAAGGAATGGTTGAGAAACCATCAAAATTTTCGCAAGTCTGATACTCGAAACCAATAACTACAAAGGCATAGGGGAAAAATGCACATACCTTTGTAATCGGGCGAGTTTCCACTTTCAGATGCAATAGGAATTTCTCGAGTTCGTCATTCCGTTCGCGAGATATGGGAGTTTGAAGTTAAGGAACGGTTGAGAAACCATCAAAATTTTCGCAATTCTGATACTCGAAACCAATAACTACTATGGCCTAGGGCAAAAATGCACATACCGTTGAAATCGGGCGAGTTTCTGCTTTCAGATGCAACAGGTATTTCTCGAGTTCGTCAATCCGTTCGCGAGATATGGGAGTTTGAAGTTAAGGAATGCTTGAGAAACCATCAAAATTTTCGCAACTCTGATACTCGAAACCAATAACTACAATGGCCTAGGGGGAAAATACACACACCATTGTAATCGTGCGAGTTTCTACTTTCAGACGCAACAGGAATTTCTCGAGTTCGTCATTCCGTTCGCGAGATATGGGAGCTTGAAGTTAAGGAATGGTAGAGAAACCATCAAAATTTTCGCAAGTCTCATACTCGAAACCAATAACTACAAAGGCATAGGGGAAAAATGCACATACCTTTGTAATCGGGCGAGTTTCCACTTCCAGATGGAACATGAATTTCTCGAGTTCGTCATTCCGTTCGCGAGATATGGGAGTTTGAAGTTAAGGAATGGTTGAGAAACCGTCACAATTTTCGCAAGTCTGATACTCGAAACCAATAACCACTATGGCCTAGGGCAAAAATACACATACCGTTGTAATCGGGCGAGTTTCTGCTTTCAGATGCAATAGGAAATTCTCGAGTTCGTCAATCCGTTCGCGAGATATGGGAGTTTGAAGTTAAGGAATGGTTGAAAAACCATCACAATTTTGGCAAGTCTGATACTCGAAACCAATAACTACTATGGCCTAGGGCAAAAATACACGTACCGTTGTAATCGGGCGAGTTTCTGCTTTCAGATGCAATAGCAAATTCTCGAGTTCGTCAATCCGTTCGCGAGATATGGGAGTTTGAAGTTAAGGAATGCTTGAGAAACCATCAAAATTTTCGCAAGTCTGATACTCGAAACCAATAACTACAAAGGCATAGGGGAAAAATGCACATACCTTTGTAATCGGGCGAGTTTCCACTTCCAGATGCAACATGAATTTCTCGAGTTCGTTATTCCGTTCGCGAGATATGGGAGTTTGAAGTTAAGGAATCGTTGAGACACCATCAAAATTTTCGCAAGTCTGATACTCGAAACCAATAACTACAATGGCCTAGGGGAAAAATACACATACCGTTGTAATCGGGGGAGTTTCTGCTTTCAGATGCAACAGGAATTTCTCGAGTTCGTCAATCCGTACGCGAGATATGGGAGTTTGAAGTTATGGAATGCTTGAGACACCATCAAAATTTTCGCAAGTCTGATACTCGAAACCAATAACTACAATGGCCTAGGGGAAAAATACACATACCGTTGTAATCGGGGGAGTTTCTGCTTTCTGATGCAATAGGAAATTCTCGAGTTCGTCAATCCTTTCGCGAGATATGGGAGTTTGAAGTTATGGAATGCTTGAGACACCATCAAAATTTTCGCAAGTCTGATACTCGAAACCAATAACTACAATGGCCTAGGGGAAAAATACACATACCGTTGTAATCGGGGGAGTTTCTGCTTTCAGATGCAACAGGAATTTCTCGAGTTCGTCAATCCGTACGCGAGATATGGGAGTTTGAAGTTATGGAATGCTTGAGACACCATCAAAATTTTCGCAAGTCAGATACTCGAAACCAATAACTACAATGGCCTAGGGGAAAAATACACATACCGTTGTAATCGGGCGAGTTTCTGCTGTCAGATGCAACAGGAATTTCTCGAGTTCGTCATTCCGTTCGCGAGATATGGGAGTTTGAAGTTAAGGAATGGTTTAGAAACCATCTCAATATTCGCAAGTCTGATACTCGAAACCTATAACCACTATGGCCTAGGGCAAAAATACACATACCGTTGTAATCGGGCGAGCTTCTGCTTTCTGATGCAATAGGAAATTCTCGAGTTCGTCAATCCGTACGCGAGATATGGGAGTTTGAAGTTATGGAATGCTTGAGACACCATCAAAATTTTCGCAAGTCTGATACTCGAAACCAATAACTACAATGGCCTAGGGGAAAAATACACATACCGTTGTAATCGGGGGAGTTTCTGCTTTCAGATGCAACAGGAATTTCTCGAGTTCGTCAATCTGTACGCGAGATATGGGAGTTTGAAGTTAAGGAATGGTTGAGAAACCATCAAAATTTTCGCAACTCTGATACTCGAAACCAATAACTACAATGGCCTAGGGGGAAAATACACACACCATTGTAATCGTGCGAGTTTCTACTTTCAGATGCAACAGGAATTTCTCGAGTTCGTCATTCCGTTCGCGAGATATGGGAGCTTGAAGTTAAGGAATGGTAGAGAAACCATCAAAATTTTCGCAAGTCTCATACTCGAAACCAATAACTACAAAGGCATAGGGGAAAAATGCACATACCTTTGTAATCGGGCGAGTTTCCACTTCCAGATGCAACATGAATTTCTCGAGTTCGTCATTCCGTTCGCGAGATATGGGAGTTTGAAGTTAAGGAATCGTTGAGGAACCATCAAAATTTTCGCAAGTCTGATACTCGAAACCTATAACCACTATGGCCTAGGGCAAAAATACACATACCGTTGTAATCGGGCGAGCTTCTGCTTTCTGATGCAATAGGAAATTCTCGAGTTCGTCAATCCTTTCGCGAGATATGGGAGTTTGAAGTTATGGAATGCTTGAGACACCATCAAAATTTTCGCAAGTCTGATACTCGAAACCAATAACTACAATGGCCTAGGGGAAAAATACACATACCGTTGTAATCGGGGGAGTTTCTGCTTTCAGATGCAACAGGAATTTCTCGAGTTCGTCAATCCGTACGCGAGATATGGGAGTTTGAAGTTATGGAATGCTTGAGACACCATCAAAATTTTCGCAAGTCTGATACTCGAAACCAATAACTACTATGGCCTAGGGCAAAAATGCACATACCGTTGTAATCGGGCGTGTTTCTGCTTTCAGATGCAATAGGAAATTCTCGAGTTCGTCAATCCGTTCGCGAGATATGGTAGTTTGAAGTTAAGGAATGGTTGAGAAACCATCAAAATTTTCGCAAGTCTGATACTCGAAACCAATAACTACAAAGGCATAGGGGAAAAATGCACATACCTTTGTAATCGGGCGAGTTTCCACTTTCAGATGCAATAGGAATTTCTCGAGTTCGTTATTCCGTTCGCGAGATATGGGAGCTTGAAGTTAAGGAATGGTAGAGAAACCATCAAAATTTTCGCAAGTCTCATACTCGAAACCAATAACTACAAAGGCATAGGGGAAAAATGCACATACCTTTGTAATCGGGCGAGTTTCCACTTCCAGATGCAACATGAATTTCTCGAGTTCGTCATTCCGTTCGCGAGATATGGGAGTTTGAAGTTAAGGAATGGTTGAGAAACCGTCACAATTTTCGCAAGTCTGATACACGAAACCAATAACCACTATGGCCTAGGGCAAAAATACACATACCGTTGTAATCGGGCGAGTTTCTGCTTTCAGATGCAATAGGAAATTCTCGAGTTCGTCAATCCGTTCGCGAGATATGGGAGTTTGAAGTTAAGGAATGGTTGAAAAAGCATCACAATTTTGGCAAGTCTGATACTCGAAACCAATAACTACTATGGCCTAGGGCAAAAATACACGTACCGTTGTAATCGGGCGAGTTTCTGCTTTCAGATGCAATAGGAAATTCTCGAGTTCGTCAATCCGTTCGCGAGATATGGGAGTTTGAAGTTAAGGAATGCTTGAGAAACCATCAAAATTTTCGCAACTCTGATATTCGAAACCAATAACTACTATTGCCTAGGGCAAAAATGCACATACCGTTGAAATCGGGCGAGTTTCTGCTTTCAGATGCAACAGGTATTTCTCGAGTTCGTCAATCCGTTCGCGAGATATGGGAGTTTGAAGTTAAGGAATGCTTGAGAAACCATCAAAATTTTCGCAACTCTGATACTCGAAACCAATAACTACAATGGCCTAGGGGGAAAATACACACACCATTGTAATCGTGCGAGTTTCTACTTTCAGATGCAACAGGAATTTCTCGAGTTCGTCATTCCGTTCGCGAGATATGGGAGCTTGAAGTTAAGGAATGGTAGAGAAACCATCAAAATTTTCGCAAGTCTCATACTCGAAACCAATAACTACAAAGGCATAGGGGAAAAATGCACATACCTTTGTAATCGGGCGAGTTTCCACTTCCAGATGCAACATGAATTTCTCGAGTTCGTCATTCCGTTCGCGAGATATGGGAGTTTGAAGTTAAGGAATCGTTGAGGAACCATCAAAATTTTCGCAAGTCTGATACTCGAAACCTATAACCACTATGGCCTAGGGCAAAAATACACATACCGTTGTAATCGGGCGAGCTTCTGCTTTCTGATGCAATAGGAAATTCTCGAGTTCGTCAATCCTTTCGCGAGATATGGGAGTTTGAAGTTATGGAATGCTTGAGACACCATCAAAATTTTCGCAAGTCTGATACTCGAAACCAATAACTACAATGGCCTAGGGGAAAAATACACATACCGTTGTAATCGGGGGAGTTTCTGCTTTCAGATGCAACAGGAATTTCTCGAGTTCGTCAATCCGTACGCGAGATATGGGAGTTTGAAGTTATGGAATGCTTGAGACACCATCAAAATTTTCGCAAGTCTGATACTCGAAACCAATAACTACTATGGCCTAGGGCAAAAATGCACATACCGTTGTAATCGGGCGTGTTTCTGCTTTCAGATGCAATAGGAAATTCTCGAGTTCGTCAATCCGTTCGCGAGATATGGTAGTTTGAAGTTAAGGAATGGTTGAGAAACCATCAAAATTTTCGCAAGTCTGATGCTCGAAACCAATAACTACAAAGGCATAGGGGAAAAATGCACATACCTTTGTAATCGGGCGAGTTTCCACTTTCAGATGCAATAGGAATTTCTCGAGTTCGTCATTCCGTTCGCGAGATATGGGAGCTTGAAGTTAAGGAATGGTAGAGAAACCATCAAAATTTTCGCAAGTCTCATACTCGAAACCAATAACTACAAAGGCATAGGGGAAAAATGCACATACCTTTGTAATCGGGCGAGTTTCCACTTCCAGATGCAACATGAATTTCTCGAGTTCGTCAATCCGTTCGCGAGATATGGGAGTTTGAAGTTAAGGAATGGTTGAAAAAGCATCACAATTTTGGCAAGTCTGATACTCGAAACCAATAACTACTATGGCCTAGGGCAAAAATACACGTACCGTTGTAATCGGGCGAGTTTCTGCTTTCAGATGCAATAGGAAATTCTCGAGTTCGTCAATCCGTTCGCGAGATATGGGAGTTTGAAGTTAAGGAATGCTTGAGAAACCATCAAAATTTTCGCAACTCTGATATTCGAAACCAATAACTACTATTGCCTAGGGCAAAAATGCACATACCGTTGAAATCGGGCGAGTTTCTGCTTTCAGATGCAACAGGTATTTCTCGAGTTCGTCAATCCGTTCGCGAGATATGGGAGTTTGAAGTTAAGGAATGCTTGAGAAACCATCAAAATTTTCGCAACTCTGATACTCGAAACCAATAACTACAATGGCCTAGGGGGAAAATACACACACCATTGTAATCGTGCGAGTTTCTACTTTCAGACGCAACAGGAATTTCTCGAGTTCGTCATTCCGTTCGCGAGATATGGGAGCTTGAAGTTAAGGAATGGTAGAGAAACCATCAAAATTTTCGCAAGTCTCATACTCGAAACCAATAACTACAAAGGCATAGGGGAAAAATGCACATACCTTTGTAATCGGGCGAGTTTCCACTTCCAGATGCAACATGAATTTCTCGAGTTCGTCATTCCGTTCGCGAGATATGGGAGTTTGAAGTTAAGGAATGGTTGAGAAACCGTCACAATTTTCGCAAGTCTGATACTCGAAACCAATAACCACTATGGCCTAGGGCAAAAATACACATACCGTTGTAATCGGGCGAGTTTCTGCTTTCAGATGCAATAGGAAATTCTCGAGTTCGTCAATCCGTTCGCGAGATATGGGAGTTTGAAGTTAAGGAATGGTTGAAAAACCATCACAATTCTCGAGTTCGTCAATCCGTTCGCGAGATATGGGAGTTTGAAGTTAAGGAATGCTTGAGAAACCATCAAAATTTTCGCAACTCTGATACTCGAAACCAATAACTGGAATGGCTTAGGGGAAAAGTACACACACCATTGTAATCGGTCGAGTTTCTACTTTCATATACAACAGGAATTTCTCGAGTTCGTCATTCCGTTCGCGAGATAAGGGAGTTTGAAATTAAGGAATGGTTGAGAAACCATCAAAATTTTCGCAATTCTGATGCTAGAAACCAATAACTACAATGGCCTAGGGGAAAAATTCACATGCCGTTGTAATCGGGCGAGTTTCTGCTTTCAGATGCAATAGGAAATTCTCGAGTTCGTCAATCCGATCGCGAGATATGGAAGTTTGAAGTTAAGGAATGCTTGAGAAACCATCAAAATTTTCGCTGGTCTGATACTCGAAACCAACAACTGGAATGGCCTAGGGGAAAAGTACACACACCGTTGTATTCGGGCGAGTTTCTGCTTTCAGAAGCAATAGGAAATTCTCGAGCTCGTCAATCCGTTCGCGAGATATAGGAGTTGGAAGTCAAGGAATGGTTGAGAAACCATCAAAATTTTCGCAAGTCTGATACTCGAAACCAATAACTACAATGGCCTAGGGGAAAAATACACATACCGTTGTAATCGGGCGGATTTCTGCTTTCAGATGATATAGGAAATTCTCGAGTTCGTCAATCTGTTCGCGAGATATGGAACTGTGAAGTTAAGGAATGGTTGAGAAACCATCAAAATTTTCGCAATTCTGATACTCGAAACCATAACTGGAATGGCCTAGGGGAAAAGTACACATACCATTGTAATCGGGCGAGTTTCTACTTTCAGATGCAACAGGAATTTCTCGAGTTCGTCAATCCGTTCGCGAGATATGGAAGTTTGAAGTTAAGGCATGCTTGAGAAACCATCAAAATTCTCGCTGGTCTGATACTCGAAACCAACAACTGGAATGGCCTAGGGGAAAAGTACACACACCGTTGTAATCGGGCGAGTTTCTGCTTTTAGATGCAATAGGAAATTCTCGAGTTCGTCAATCCGTTCGCGAGATATGGAAGTGTGAATATAAGGAATGGTTGAGAAACCATCAAAATTTTCGCAAGTCTGATACTCGAAACCAATAACTACAAATGCCTAGGGGAAAAATACACATACCGTTGTAATCGGGCGAGATTCTGCTTTCAGACGCAATAGGAATTTCTCGAGTTCGTCAATCCGTTCGCGGGATATGGGAGTTTGAAGTTAAGGAATGCTTGAGAAACCATCAAAATTCTCGCTGGTCTGATACTCGAAACCAACAACTGGAATGGCCTAGGGGAAAAGTACATACACCATTGTAATCGGGCGAGTTTCTACTTTCAGATACAACAGGAATTTCTCGAGTTCGTCATTCCGTTCGCGAGATATGGGAGTTTGAAATTAAGGAATGGTTGAGAAACCATCAAAATTTTCGCAATTCTGATGCTAGAAACCAATCACTACAATGGCCTAGGGGAAAAATGCACATGCCGTTGTAATCGGGCGAGTTTCTGCTTTCAGATGCAATAGGAAATTCTCGACTTCGTCAATCCGATCGCGAGATATGGAAGTTTGAAGTTAAGGAATGCTTGAGAAACCATCAAAATTTTCGCTGGTCTGATACTCGAAACCAACAACTGGAATGGCCTAGGGGAAAAGTACACACACCGTTGTGTTCGGGCGAGTTTCTGCTTTCAGAAGCAATAGGAAATTCTCGAGCTCGTCAATCCGTTCGCGAGATATGGGAGTTGGAAATCAAGGAATGGTTGAGAAACCATCAAAATTTTCGCAAGTCTGATACTCGAAACCAATAACTACAATGGCCTAGGGGAAAAATACACATACCGTTGTAATCGGGCGGGTTTCTGCTTTCAGATGATATAGGAAATTCTCGAGTTCGTCAATCTGTTCGCGAGATATGGAACTGTGAAGTTAAGGAATGGTTGAGAAACCATCAAAATTCTCGCTGGTCTGATACTCGAAACCAACAACTGGAATGGCCTAGGGGAAAAGTACATACAACATTGTAATCGGGCGAGTTTCTACTTTCAGATACAACAGGAATTTCTCGCGTTCGTCAATGCGTTCGCGAGATATGGGAGTTTGAAGTTAAGGAATGGTTGAGAAATCATCAAAATTTTCGCAAGCCTGATACACGAATCCAATAACTACTATGGCCTAGGGCAAAAATACACATACCGTTGTAATCGGGCGAGTTTCTGCTTTCAGACGCAATAGGAATTTCTCGAGTTCGTCAATCCGTTCGCGGGATATGGGAGTTTGAAGTTAAGGAATGGTTGAGAAACCATCAAAATTTTCGCTGGTCTGATACTCGAAACCAATAACTGGAATGGCCTAGGGGAAAAGTACACACACCATTTTAATCGGTCGAGTTTCTACTTTCATATACAACAGGAATTTCTCGAGTTCGTCAATCCGTTCGCGAGATATGGGAGTTTGAAGTTAAGGAATGGTTGAGAAATCATCAAAATTTTCGCAAGCCTGATACACGAATCCAATAACTACTATGGCCTAGGGCAAAAATACACATACCGTTGTAATCGGGCGAGTTTCTGCTTTCAGACGCAATAGGAATTTCTCGAGTTCGTCATTCCGTTCGCGAGATATGGGAGTTTGAAGTTAAGGAATGGTTGAGAAACCATCAAAATTTTCGCAAGTCTGATACACGAAACCAATAACTACAAAGGCCTAGGGGAAAAATACACATACGGTTGTAATCGGGCGAGATTCTACATTCACATGCAACAGAAATTTCTCGAGTTCGTCAATCCGTTCGCGAGATATGGGAGTTTGAAGGTAAGGAATGGTTGAGAAACCTTCAAAATTTTCGCTGGTCTGAAACTGGAAACCAATAACTGGAATGGCCTAGGTCAAAAATACACGTACCGTTGTAATCGGGCGTGTTTCTGCTTTCAGATGCAATAGGAAATTCTCGAGTTCGTCAATCTGTTCGCGGGATATGGGAGTTTGAAGTTAAAGAATGGTTGAGAAACCATCAAAATTTTCGCTGGTCTGATACTCGAAACCAATAACTGGAATGGCCTAGGGGAAAAGTACACACACCATTGTAATCGGTCGAGTTTCTACTTTCATATACAACAGGAATTTCTCGAGTTCGTCAATCCGTTCGCGAGATATGGGAGTTTGAAGTTAAGGAATGTTTGAGAAACCATCAAAATTTTCGCAAGTCTGATACTCGAAACCAATAACTACTATGGCCTAGGGCAAAAATACACATACCGTTGTAATCGGTCGAGTTTTTACTTTCATATACAACAGGAATTTCTCGAGTTCGTCAATCCGTTCGCGAGATATGGGAGTTTGAATTTAAGGAATGTTTGAGAAACCATCAAAATTTTCGCAAGTCTGATACTCGAAACAAATAACTACAAATGCCTAGGGGAAAAATACACATACCGTTGTAATCGGGCGAGATTCTACATTCACATGCAACAGAAATTTCTCGCGTTCGTCAATCCGTTCGCGAGATATGGGAGTTTGAAGTTAAGGAATGGTTGAGAAACCATCAAAATTTTCGCTGGTCTGATACTCGAAACCAATAACTGGAATGGCCTAGGGGAAAAGTACATACACCATTGTAATCGGGCAAGTTTCGACTTTCAGATACAACAGGAATTTCTCGAGTTCGTCAATGCGTTCGCGAGATATGGGAATTTGAAGTTAAGGAATGGTTGAGAAATCATCAAAATTTTCGCAAGCCTGATACACGAATCCAATAACTACTATGGCCTAGGGCAAAAATACACATACCGTTGTAATCGGGCAAGTTTCTGCTTTCAGACGCAATAGGAAATTCTCGAGTTCGTCAATGCGATCGCGAGATATGGTAGTTTGAAGTGAAGGAATTCTTGATAAACCATCAAAATTTTCGCTGGTCTGATACTCGAAACCAACAACTGGAATGGCCTAGGGGAAAAGTACACACACCGTTGTAATCGGGCGAGTTTCTGCTTTCAGCTGCAATAGGAATTTCTCGAGTTCGTCAATCCGTTCGCGAGATATGGGAGTTTGAAGTTAAGGAATGGTTGAGAGACCATCAAAATTCTCGCTGGTCTGATACTCGAAACCAACAACTGGAATGGCCTAGGGGAAAAGTACATACAACATTGTAATCGGGCGAGTTTCTACTTTCAGATACAACAGGAATTTCTCGCGTTCGTCAATGCGTTCGCGAGATATGGGAGTTTGAAGTTAAGGAATGGTTGAGAAATCATCAAAATTTTCGCAAGCCTGATACACGAATCCAATAACTACTATGGCCTAGGGCAAAAATACACATACCGTTGTAATCGGGCGAGTTTCTGCTTTCAGACGCAATAGGAATTTCTCGAGTTCGTCAATCCGTTCGCGGGATATGGGAGTTTGAAGTTAAGGAATGGTTGAGAAACCATCAAAATTTTCGCTGGTCTGATACTCGAAACCAATAACTGGAATGGCCTAGGGGAAAAGTACACACACCATTTTAATCGGTCGAGTTTCTACTTTCATATACAACAGGAATTTCTCGAGTTCGTCAATCCGTTCGCGAGATATGGGAGTTTGAAGTTAAGGAATGGTTGAGAAATCATCAAAATTTTCGCAAGCCTGATACACGAATCCAATAACTACTATGGCCTAGGGCAAAAATACACATACCGTTGTAATCGGGCGAGTTTCTGCTTTCAGACGCAATAGGAATTTCTCGAGTTCGTCATTCCGTTCGCGAGATATGGGAGTTTGAAGTTAAGGAATGGTTGAGAAACCATCAAAATTTTCGCAAGTCTGATACACGAAACCAATAACTACAAAGGCCTAGGGGAAAAATACACATACGGTTGTAATCGGGCGAGATTCTACATTCACATGCAACAGAAATTTCTCGAGTTCGTCAATCCGTTCGCGAGATATGGGAGTTTGAAGGTAAGGAATGGTTGAGAAACCTTCAAAATTTTCGCTGGTCTGAAACTGGAAACCAATAACTGGAATGGCCTAGGTCAAAAATACACGTACCGTTGTAATCGGGCGTGTTTCTGCTTTCAGATGCAATAGGAAATTCTCGAGTTCGTCAATCTGTTCGCGGGATATGGGAGTTTGAAGTTAAAGAATGGTTGAGAAACCATCAAAATTTTCGCTGGTCTGATACTCGAAACCAATAACTGGAATGGCCTAGGGGAAAAGTACACACACCATTGTAATCGGTCGAGTTTCTACTTTCATATACAACAGGAATTTCTCGAGTTCGTCAATCCGTTCGCGAGATATGGGAGTTTGAAGTTAAGGAATGTTTGAGAAACCATCAAAATTTTCGCAAGTCTGATACTCGAAACCAATAACTACTATGGCCTAGGGCAAAAATACACATACCGTTGTAATCGGTCGAGTTTTTACTTTCATATACAACAGGAATTTCTCGAGTTCGTCAATCCGTTCGCGAGATATGGGAGTTTGAATTTAAGGAATGTTTGAGAAACCATCAAAATTTTCGCAAGTCTGATACTCGAAACAAATAACTACAAATGCCTAGGGGAAAAATACACATACCGTTGTAATCGGGCGAGATTCTACATTCACATGCAACAGAAATTTCTCGCGTTCGTCAATCCGTTCGCGAGATATGGGAGTTTGAAGTTAAGGAATGGTTGAGAAACCATCAAAATTTTCGCTGGTCTGATACTCGAAACCAATAACTGGAATGGCCTAGGGGAAAAGTACATACACCATTGTAATCGGGCAAGTTTCGACTTTCAGATACAACAGGAATTTCTCGAGTTCGTCAATGCGTTCGCGAGATATGGGAGTTTGAAGTTAAGGAATGGTTGAGAAATCATCAAAATTTTCGAAAGCCTGATACACGAATCCAATAACTACTATGGCCTAGGGCAAAAATACACATACCGTTGTAATCGGGCAAGTTTCTGCTTTCAGACGCAATAGGAAATTCTCGAGTTCGTCAATGCGATCGCGAGATATGGTAGTTTGAAGTGAAGGAATTCTTGATAAACCATCAAAATTTTCGCTGGTCTGATACTCGAAACCAACAACTGGAATGGCCTAGGGGAAAAGTACACACACCGTTGTAATCGGGCGAGTTTCTGCTTTCAGCTGCAATAGGAATTTCTCGAGTTCGTCAATCCGTTCGCGAGATATGGGAGTTTGAAGTTAAGGAATGGTTGAGAGACCATCAAAATTTTCGCAAGTCTGATACTCGAAACCAATAACTACAAAGGCCTAGGGGAAAAATACACATACCTTTGTAATCGTGCGAGTTTCTACTTTCAGGTGCAACAGGAATTTATCGAGTTTGTCATTCCGTTCGCGAGATATGGGAGTTTGAAGTTAAGGAATGGTTTAGAAACCATCTCAATATTCGCAAGTCTGATACTCGAAACCTATAACCACTATGGCCTAGGGCAAAAATACACATACCGTTGTAATCGGGCGAGCTTCTTCTTTCTGATGCAATAGGAAATTCTCGAGTTCGTCAATCCGTTCGCGAGATATGGGAGTTTGAAGTTAAGGAATGCTTGAGAAACCATCAAAATTTTCGCAAGTCTGATACTCGAAACCAATAACTACAATGGCCTAGGGGAAAAATACACATACCGTTGTAATCGGGCGAGTTTCTGCTTTCAGATGCAATAGGAATTTCTCGAGTTCGTCAATCCGTTCGCGAGATATGGGAGTATGAAGTTAAGGAATGGTTGAGAGACCATCAAAATTTTCGCAAGTCTGATACTCGAAACCAATAACTACAAAGGACTAGGGGAAAAATACATATACCTTTGTAATCGGGCGAGTTTCTACTTTCTGGTGCAACAGGAATTTTTCGAGTTCGTCATTCCGTTCGCGAGATATGGAAGTTTGAAGTTAAGGAATGCTTGAGAAACCATCAAAATTTTCGCTGGTCTGATACTCGAAACCAACAACTGGAATGGCCTAGGGGAAAAGTACACACACCGTTGTATTCGGGCGAGTTTCTGCTTTCAGAAGCAATAGGAAATTCTCGAGCTCGTCAATCCGTTCGCGAGATATGGGAGTTGGAAATAAAGGTATGGTTGAGAAACCATCAAAATTTTCGCAAGTCTGATAATCGAAACCAATAACT
The DNA here is from genome assembly GCF_051014685.1 of Ptiloglossa arizonensis. NCBI lineage: Eukaryota > Metazoa > Arthropoda > Insecta > Hymenoptera > Colletidae > Ptiloglossa > Ptiloglossa arizonensis. The sequence continues at coordinate 146,320 of NW_027478935.1, forward strand.
ACTAAGGCCTAGGGGAAAAATACACATACCTTTGTAATCGGGCGAGTTTCTACTTTCAGGTGCAACAGGAATTTTTCGAGTTCGTCATTCCGTTCGCGAGATATGGGAGTTTGAAGTTAAGGAATGGTTTAGAAACCATCTCAATATTCGCAAGTCTGATACTCGAAACCTATAACCACTATGGCCTAGGGCAAAAACACACATACCGTTGTAATCGGGCGAGCTTCTGCTTTCTGATGCAATAGGAAATTCTCGAGTTCGTCAATCCGTTCGCGAGATATGGGAGTTTGAAGTTAAGGAATGCTTGAGAAACCATCAAAATTTTCGCAAGTCTGATACTCGAAACCAATAACTACAATGGCCTAGGGGAAAAATACACATACCGTTGTAATCGGGCGAGTTTCTGCTTTCAGATGCAATAGGAATTTCTCGAGTTCGTCAATCCGTTCGCGAGATATGGGAGTATGAAGTTAAGGAATGGTTGAGAGACCATCAAAATTTTCGCAAGTCTGATACTCGAAACCAATAACTACAAAGGACTAGGGGAAAAATACACATACCTTTGTAATCGGGCGAGTTTCTACTTTCTGGTGCAACAGGAATTTTTCGAGTTCGTCATTCCGTTCGCGAGATATGGGAGTTTGAAGTTAAGGAATGGTTTAGAAACCATCTCAATATTCGCAAGTCTGATACTCGAAACCTATAACCACTATGGCCTAGGGCAAAAATACACATACCGTTGTAATCGGGCGAGCTTCTTCTTTCTGATGCAATAGGAAATTCTCGAGTTCGTCAATCCGTTCGCGAGATATGGGAGTTTGAAGTTAAGGAATGCTTGAGAAACCATCAAAATTATCGCAACTCTGATACTCGAAACCAATAACTACAATGGCCTAGGGGAAAAATACACATACCGTTGTAATCGGGGGAGTTTCTGCTTTCAGATGCAACAGGAATTTCTCGAGTTCGTCAATCCGTACGCGAGATATGGGAGTTTGAAGTTATGGAATGCTTGAGAAACCATCAAAATTTTCGCAAGTCTGATACTCGAAACCAATAACTACTATGGCCTAGGGCAAAAATGTACATACCGTTGTAATCGGGCGAGCTTCTGCTTTCTGATGCAATAGGAAATTCTCGAGTTCGTCAATCCGTTCGCGAGATATGGTAGTTTGAAGTTAAGGAATGGTTGAGAAACCATCAAAATTTTCGCAAGTCTGATACTCGAAACCAATAACTACAATGGCCTAGGGGAAAAATACACATACCGTTGTAATCGGGCGAGTTTCTGCTGTCAGATGCAACAGGAATTTCTCGAGTTCGTCAATTCGTTCGCGAGATATGGGAGTTTGAAGTTAAGGAATGCTTGAGAAACCATCAAAATTTTCGCTGGTCTGATACTCGAAACCAACAACTGGAATGGCCTTGGGGAAAAATACACATACCGTTGTAATCGGGCGAGTTTCTGCTTTCAGATGCAATAGGAATTTCTCGAGTTCGTCAATCCGTTCGCGAGATATGGGAGTATGAAGTTAAAGAATGGTTGAGAGACCATCAAAATTTTCGCAAGTCTGATACTCGAAACCAATAACTACAATGGCCTAGGGGAAAAATACACATACCGTTGTAATCGGGCGAGCTTCTGCTTTCTGATGCAATAGGAAATTCTCGAGTTCGTCAATCCGTTCGCGAGATATGGGAGTTTGAAGTTAAGGAATGCTTGAGAAACCATCAAAATTTTCGCAATTCGGATACTAGAAACGAATAACTGGAATTGCCTAGGGGAAAAGTACACAGACCATTAAAATCGGGCGAGTTTCTATTTTCAGATGCAATAGGAATTTCTCGAGTTCGTCAATCCTATCGCGAGATATGCAAGTTTGAAATTAAGGAATGGTTTAGAAACCATCTCAATATTCGCAAGTCTGATACTCGAAACCTATAACCACTATGGCCTAGGGCAAAAATACACATACCGTTGTAATCGGGCGAGCTTCTGCTTTCTGATGCAATAGGAAATTCTCGAGTTCGTCAATCCGTTCGCGAGATATGGGAGTTTGAAGTTAAGGAATGCTTGAGAAACCATCAAAATTTTCGCAAGTCTGATACTCGAAACCAATAACTACAATGGCCTAGGGGAAAAATACACATACCGTTGTAATCGGGCGAGTTTCTGCTTTCAGATGCAACAGGAATTTCTCGAGTTCGTCATTCCGTTCGCGAGATATGGGAGTTTGAAGTTAAAGAATGGTTGAGAAACCATCAAAATTTTCGCTGGTCTGATACTCGAAACCAATAACTGGAATGGCCTAGGGGAAAAGTACACACACCATTGTAATCGGTCGAGTTTCTACTTTCATATACAACAGGAATTTCTCGAGTTCGTCAATCCGTTCGCGAGATATGGGAGTTTGAAGTTAAGGAATGTTTGAGAAACCATCAAAATTTTCGCAAGTCTGATACTCGAAACCAATAACTACTATGGCCTAGGGCAAAAATACACATACCGTTGTAATCGGGCGAGTTTCTGCTTTCAGACGCAATAGGAATTTCTCGAGTTCGTCAATCCGTTCGCGGGATATGGGAGTTTGAAATTAAGGAATGGTTGAGAAACCATCAAAATTTTCGCTGGTCTGATACTCGAAACCAATAACTGGAATGGCCTAGGGGAAAAGTACACACACCATTGTAATCGGTCGAGTTTTTACTTTCATATACAACAGGAATTTCACGAGTTCGTCAATCCGTTCGCGAGATATGGGAGTTTGAATTTAAGGAATGTTTGAGAAACCATCAAAATTTTCGCAAGTCTGATACTCGAAACAAATAACTACAAATGCCTAGGGGAAAAATACACATACCGTTGTAATCGGGCGAGATTCTACTTTCACATGCAACAGAAATTTCTCGCGTTCGTCAATCCGTTCGCGAGATATGGGAGTTTGAAGTTAAGGAATGGTTGAGAAACCATCAAAATTTTCGCTGGTCTGATACTCGAAACCAATAACTGGAATGGCCTAGGGGAAAAGTACATACACCATTGTAATCGGGCAAGTTTCGACTTTCAGATACAACAGGAATTTCTCGAGTTCGTCAATGCGTTCGCGAGATATGGGAGTTTGAAGTTAAGGAATGGTTGAGAAATCATCAAAATTTTCGCAAGCCTGATACACGAATCCAATAACTACTATGGCCTAGGGCAAAAATACACATACCGTTGTAATCGGGCGAGTTTCTGCTTTCAGACGCAATAGGAAATTCTCGAGTTCGTCAATGCGATCGCGAGATATGGTAGTTTGAAGTGAAGGAATTCTTGATAAACCATCAAAATTTTCGCTGGTCTGATACTCGAAACCAACAACTGGAATGGCCTAGGGGAAAAGTACACACACCGTTGTAATCGGGCGAGTTTCTGCTTTCAGCTGCAATAGGAATTTCTCGAGTTCGTCAATCCGTTCGCGAGATATGGGAGTTTGAAGTTAAGGAATGGTTGAGAGACCATCAAAATTTTCGCAAGTCTGATACTCGAAACCAATAACTACAAAGGCCTAGGGGAAAAATACACATACCTTTGTAATCGGGCGAGTTTCTACTTTCAGGTGCAACAGGAATTTTTCGAGTTCGTCATTCCGTTCGCGAGATATGGGAGTTTGAAGTTAAGGAATGGTTTAGAAACCATCTCAATATTCGCAAGTCTGATACTCGAAACCTATAACCACTATGGCCTAGGGCAAAAATACACATACCGTTGTAATCGGGCGAGCTTCTTCTTTCTGATGCAATAGGAAATTCTCGAGTTCGTCAATCCGTTCGCGAGATATGGGAGTTTGAAGTTAAGGAATGCTTGAGAAACCATCAAAATTATCGCAACTCTGATACTCGAAACCAATAACTACAATGGCCTAGGGGAAAAATACACATACCGTTGTAATCGGGGGAGTTTCTGCTTTCAGATGCAACAGGAATTTCTCGAGTTCGTCAATCCGTACGCGAGATATGGGAGTTTGAAGTTATGGAATGCTTGAGAAACCATCAAAATTTTCGCAAGTCTGATACTCGAAACCAATAACTACTATGGCCTAGGGCAAAAATGCACATACCGTTGTAATCGGGCGAGCTTCTGCTTTCTGATGCAATAGGAAATTCTCGAGTTCGTCAATCCGTTCGCGAGATATGGTAGTTTGAAGTTAAGGAATGGTTGAGAAACCATCAAAATTTTCGCAAGTCTGATACACGAAACCAATAACTACAATGGCCTAGGGGAAAAATACACATACCGTTGTAATCGGGCGAGTTTCTGCTGTCAGATGCAACAGGAATTTCTCGAGTTCGTCAATTCGTTCGCGAGATATGGGAGTTTGAAGTTAAGGAATGCTTGAGAAACCATCAAAATTATCGCAATTCGGATACTAGAAACGAATAACTGGAATTGCCTAGGGGAAAAGTACACAGACCATTAAAATCGGGCGAGTTTCTATTTTCAGATGCAATAGGAATTTCTCGAGTTCGTCAATCCGATCGCGAGATATGGAAGTTTGAAATTAAGGAATGCTTGAGAAACCATCAAAATTTTCGCTGGTCTGATACTCGAAACCAACAACTGGAATGGCCTAGGGGAAAAGTACATACACCATTGTAATCGGGCAAGTTCCTACTATCAGATACAACAGGAATTTCTCGAGTTCGTCAATGCGATCGCGAGATATGGGAGTTTGAAGTTAAGGAATGGTTGAGAAATCATCAAAATTTTCGCAAGCCTGATACACGAATCCAATAACTACTATGGCCTAGGGCAAAAATACACATACCGTTGTAATCGGGCGCGTTTCTGCTTTCAGACGCAATAGGAAATTCTCGAGTTCGTCAATGCGATCGCGAGGTATGGAAGTTTGAAGTGAAGGAATTCTTGATAAACCATCAAAATTTTCGCTGGTCTGATACTCGAAACCAATAACTACTATGGCCTAGGGCAAAAATGCACACACCGTTGTAATCGGGCGAGTTTCTGCTATCAGATGCAATAGGAATTTCTCGAGTTCGTCAGTCCGTTCGCGAGATATGCGAGTTTGAAGTTAAGGAATGGTTGAGAGACCATCAAAATTTTCGCAAGTCTGATACTCGAAACCAATAACTACAAAGGCCTAGGGGAAAAATACACATACCTTTGTAATCGGGGGAGTTTCTGCTTTCAGATGCAACAGGAATTTCTCGAGATCGTCAATCCGTACGCGAGATATGGGAGTTTGAAATTATGGAATGCTTGAGAAACCATCAAAATTTTCGCAAGTCTGATACTCGAAACCAATAACTACTATGGCCTAGGGCAAAAATGCACATACCGTTGTAATCGGGCGTGTTTCTGCTTTCAGATGCAATAGGAAATTCTCGAGTTCGTCAATCCGTTCGCGAGATATGGTAGTTTGAAGTGAAGGAATGGTTGAGAAACCATCAAAATTTTCGCAAGTCTGATACTCGAAACCAATAACTACAATGGCCTAGGGGAAAAATACACATACCGTTGTAATCGGGCGGGTTTCTGCTGTCAGATGCAACAGAAATTTCTCGAGTACGTCAATTCGTTCGCGAGATATGGGAGTTTGAAGTTAAGGAATGCTTGAGAAACCATCAAAATTATCGCAATTCGGATGCTAGAAACGAATAACTGGAATTGCCTAGGGGAAAAGTACACGGACCATTAAAATCGGGCGAGTTTCTACTTTCAGATGCAACAGGAATTTCTCGAGTTCGTCATTCCGTTCGCGAGATATGGCAGTTTGAAGTTAAGGAATGGTTGAGAAACCATCACAATTTTCGCAAGTCTGATACTCGAAACCAATACCCACTGTGGCCTAGGGCAAAAATACACATACCGTTGTAATCGGGCGAGTTTCTGCTTTCAGATGCAATAGGAAATTCTCGAGTTCGTCAATCCGATCGCGAGATATGGAAGTTTGAAGTTAAGGAATGCTTGAGAAACCATCAAAATTTTCGCTGGTCTGATACTCGAAACCAACAACTGGAATGGCCTAGGGGAAAAGTACACACACCGTTGTATTCGGGCGAGTTCCTGCTTTCAGAAGCAATAGGAAATTCTCGAGCTCGTCAATCCGTTCGCGAGATATAGGAGTTGGAAATTAAGGAATGGTTGAGAAACCATCAAAATTTTCGCAAGTCTGATACTCGAAACCAATAACTACAATGGCCTAGGGGAAAAATTCACATACCGTTGTAATCGGGCGAGTTTCTGCTCTCAGATGCAATAGGAAATTCTCGAGTTCGTCAATCCGTTCGCGAGATATGGAAGTGTGAAAATAAGGATTGGTTGAGAAACCATCATAATTTTCGCTGGTCTGATACACGAAACCAATAACTGGAATGGCCTAGGAGAAAAGTACACACACCATTGTAATCGGTCGAGTTTCTACTTTCATATACAACAGGAATTTCTCGAGTTCGTCATTCCGTTCGCGAGATATGGGAGTTTGAAGTTAAAGAATGCTTGAGAGACCATCAAAATTTTCGCAAGTCTGATACTCGAAACCAATAACTACAAAGGCATAGGGGAAAAATGCACATACCTTTGTAATCGGGCGAGTTTCCACTTTCAGATGCAATAGGAATTTCTCGAGTTCGTCATTCCGTTCGCGAGATATGGGAGTTTGAAGTTAAGGAACGGTTGAGAAACCATCAAAATTTTCGCAATTCTGATACTCGAAACCAATAACTACTATGGCCTAGGGCAAAACTGCACATACCGTTGAAAGCGGACGAGTTTCTGCTTTCAGATGCAACAGGTATTTCTCGAGTTCGTCAATCCGTTCGCGAGATATGGGAGTTTGAAGTTAAGGAATGTTTGAGAAACCATCAAAATTATCGCAATTCTGATACTCGAAACCAATAACTACAAAGGCCTAGGGGAAAAATACACGTACCGTTGTAATCGGGCGTGTTTCTGCTTTCAGATGCAATAGGAAATTCTCGAGTTCGTCAATCCGTTCGTGAGATATGGGAGTTTGAAGTTAAGGAATGGTTGAGAGACCATCAAAATTTTGGCAAGTCTGATACTCGAAACCAATAACTACTATGGCCTAGGGCAAAAATACACATACCGTTGTAATCGGGCGCGTTTCTGCTTTCAGACGCAATAGGAAATTCTCGAGTTCGTCAATGCGATCGCGAGGTATGGAAGTTTGAAGTGAAGGAATTCTTGATAAACCATCAAAATTTTCGCAAGCCTGATACACGAATCCAATAACTACTATGGCCTAGGGCAAAAATACACACACCGTTGTAATCGGGCGAGTTTCTGCTATCAGATGCAATAGGAATTTCTCGAGTTCGTCAGTCCGTTCGCGAGATATGGGAGTTTGAAGTTAAGGAATGGTTGAGAGACCATCAAAATTTTCGCAAGCCTGATACTCGAAACCAATAACTACAATGGCCTAGGGGAAAAATACACATACCGTTGTAATCGGGCGAGTTTCTGCTGTCAGATGCAACAGAAATTTCTCGAGTTCGTCAATTCGTTCGCGAGATATGGGAGTTTGAAGTTAAGGAATGCTTGAGAAACCATCAAAATTATCGCAATTCGGATGCTAGAAACGAATAACTGGAATTGCCTAGGGGAAAAGTACACAGACCATTAAAATCGGGCGAGTTTCTACTTTCAGATGCAACAGGAATTTCTCGATTTCGTCATTCCGTTCGCGAGATATGGGAGTTTGAAGTTAAGGAATGGTTGAGAAACCATCACAATTTTCGCAAGTCTGATACTCGAAACCAATAACCACTGTGGCCTAGGGCAAAAATACACATACCGTTGTAATCGGGCGAGTTTCTGCTTTCAGATGCAATAGGAAATTCTCCAGTTCGTCAATCCGATCGCGAGATATGGAAGTTTGAAGTTAAGGAATGCTTGAGAAACCATCAAAATTTTTGCTGGTCTGATACTCGAAACCAACAACTGGAATGGCCTAGGGGAAAAGTACACACACCGTTGTATTCGGGCGAGTTTCTGCTTTCAGAAGCAATAGGAAATTCTCGAGCTCGTCAATCCGTTCGCGAGATATGGGAGTTGGAAATTAAGGAATGGTTGAGAAACCATCAAAATTTTCGCAAGTCTGATACTCGAAACCAATAACTACAATGGCCTAGGGGAAAAATACACATACCGTTGTAATCGGGCGGGTTTCTGCTTTCAGATGCAATAGGAAATTCTCCAGTTCGTCAATCCGTTCGCGAGATATGGAAGTTTGAAGTTAAGGAATGCTTGAGAAACCATCAAAATTTTCGCTGGTCTGATACTCGAAACCAACAACTGGAATGGCCTAGGGGAAAAGTAGACACACCGTTGTAATCGGGCGAGTTTCTGCTTTTAGATGCAATAGGAAATTCTCGAGTTCGTCAATCCGTTCGCGAGATATGGTAGTGTGAAAATAAGGATTGGTTGAGAAACCATCATAATTTTCGCTGGTCTGATACACGAAACCAATAACTGGAATGGCCTAGGGGAAAAGTACACACACCATTGTAATCGGTTGAGTTTCTACTTTCATATACAACAGGAATTTCTCGAGTTCGTCATTCCGTTCGCGAGATATGGGAGTTTGAAGTTAAAGAATGCTTGAGAGACCATCAAAATTTTCGCAAGTCTGATACTCGAAACCAATAACTACAAAGGCATAGGGGAAAAATGCACATACCTTTGTAATCGGGCGAGTTTCCACTTTCAGATGCAATAGGAATTTCTCGAGTTCGTCATTCCGTTCGCGAGATATGGGAGTTTGAAGTTAAGGAACGGTTGAGAAACCATCAAAATTTTCGCAATTCTGATACTCGAAACCAATAACTACTATGGCCTAGGGCAAAACTGCACATACCGTTGAAATCGGACGAGTTTCTGCTTTCAGATGCAACAGGTATTTCTCGAGTTCGTCAATCCGTTCGCGAGATATGGGAGTTTGAAGTTAAGGAATGTTTGAGAAACCATCAAAATTATCGCAATTCTGATACTCGAAACCAATAACTACAAAGGCCTAGGGGAAAAATACACGTACCGTTGTAATCGGGCGTGTTTCTGCTTTCAGATGCAATAGGAAATTCTCGAGTTCGTCAATCCGTTCGTGAGATATGGGAGTTTGAAGTTAAGGAATGGTTGAAAAACGATCACAATTTTGGCAAGTCTGATACTCGAAACCAATAACTACTATGGCCTAGGGCAAAAATACACGTACCGTTGTAATCGGGCGAGTTTCTGCTTTCAGATGCAATAGGAAATTCTCGAGTTCGTCAATCCGTTCGCGAGATATGGGAGTTTGAAGTTAAGGAATGCTTGAGAAACCATCAAAATTTTCGCTGGTCTGATACTCGAAACCAACAACTGGAATGGCCTAGGGGAAAAGTAGACACACCGTTGTAATCGGGCGAGTTTCTGCTTTAAGATGCAATAGGAAATTCTCGAGTTCGTCAATCCGTACGCGAGATATGGAAGTGTGAAAATAAGGATTGGTTGAGAAACCATCATAATTTTCGCTGGTCTGATACACGAAACCAATAACTGGAATGGCCTAGGGGAAAAGTACACACACCATTGTAATCGGTCGAGTTTCTACTTTCATATACAACAGGAATTTCTCGAGTTCGTCATTCCGTTCGCGAGATATGGGAGTTTGAAGTTAAAGAATGCTTGAGAGACCATCAAAATTTACGCAAGTCTGATACTCGAAACCAATAACTACAAAGGCATAGGGGAAAAATGCACATACCTTTGTAATCGGGCGAGTTTCCACTTTCAGATGCAATAGGAATTTCTCGAGTTCGTCATTCCGTTCGCGAGATATGGGAGTTTGAAGTTAAGGAACGGTTGAGAAACCATCAAAATTTTCGCAATTCTGATACTCGAAACCAATAACTACTATGGCCTAGGGCAAAACTGCACATACCGTTGAAATCGGACGAGTTTCTGCTTTCAGATGCAACAGGTATTTCTCCAGTTCGTCAATCCGTTCGCGAGATATGGGAGTTTGAAGTTAAGGAATGTTTGAGAAACCATCAAAATTATCGCAATTCTGATACTCGAAACCAATAACTACAAAGGCCTAGGGGAAAAATACACGTACCGTTGTAATCGGGCGTGTTTCTGCTTTCAGATGCAATAGGAAATTCTCGAGTTCGTCAATCCGTTCGTGAGATATGGGAGTTTGAAGTTAAGGAATGGTTGAAAAACCATCACAATTTTGGCAAGTCTGATACTCGAAACCAATAACTACTATGGCCTAGGGCAAAAATACACGTACCGTTGTAGTCGGGCGAGTTTCTGCTTTCAGATGCAATAGGAAATTCTCGAGTTCGTCAATCCGTTCGCGAGATATGGGAGTTTGAAGTTAAGGAATGCTTGAGAAACCATCAACATTTTCGCAACTCTGATACTCGAAACGAATAACTACAATGGCCTAGGGGGAAAATACACACACCATTGTAATCGTGCGAGTTTCTACTTTCAGATGCAACAGGAATTTCTCGAGTTCGTCATTCCGTTCGCGAGATATGGGAGTTTGAAGTTAAGGAATGGTAGAGAAACCATCAAAATTTTCGCAAGTCTCATACTCGAAACCAATAACTACAAAGGCATAGGGGAAAAATGCACATACCTTTGTAATCGGGCGAGTTTCCACTTCCAGATGCAACAGGAATTTCTCGAGTTCGTCATTCCGTTCGCGAGATATGGGAGTTTGAAGTTAAGGAATGGTTGAGAAACCATCAAAATTTTCGCAATTCTGATGCTAGAAACCAATAACTACAATGGCCTAGGGGAAAAATACACATACCGTTGTAATCGGGCGAGTTTCTGCTTTCAGATGCAACAGGAATTTCTCGAGTTCGTCAATCCGTTCGCGAGATATGGGAGTTTGAAGTTAAGGAATGGTTGAGAAATCATCAAAATTTTCGCAAGCCTGATATACGAATCCAATAACTACAAATGCCTAGGGGAAAAATACACGTACCGTTGTAATCGGGCGAGTTTCTGCTTTCAGATGCAATAGGAAATTCTCGAGTTTGTCAACCCGTTCGCGAGATATGGTAGTTTGAAGTTAAGGAATGGTTGAGAAACCATCAAAATTTTCGCAAGTCTGATACTCGAAACCAATAACTACAATGGCCTAGGGGAAAAATACACATACCGTTGTAATCGGGCGAGTTTCTGCTGTCAGATGCAACAGGAATTTCACGAGTTCGTCAATTCGTTCGCGAGATATGGGAGTTTGATTTTAAGGAATGCTTGAGAAACCATCAAAATTATCGCAAGTCTGATACTCGAAAGCAATAACTACAAAGGCCTAGGGGAAAAATACACGTACCGTTGTAATCGGGCCTGTTTCTGCTTTCCCCATGCAATAGGAAATTCTCGAGTTCGTCAATCCGTTCGTGAGATATGGGAGTTTGAAGTTAAGGAATGGTTGAAAAACCATCACAATTTTGGCAAGTCTGATACTCGAAACCAATAACTACTATGGCCTAGGGCAAAAATACACGTACCGTTGTAATCGGGCGAGTTTCTGCTGTCAGATGCAGCAGGAATTTCACGAGTTCGTCAATTCGTTCGCGAGATATGGGAGTTTGAAGTTAAGGAACGGTTGAGAAACCATCAAAACTTTCGCAATTCTGATACTCGAAACCAATAAATACTATGGCCTAGGGCAAAAATGCACATACCGTTGAAATCGGACGAGTTTCTGCTTTCTGATGCAACAGGTATTTCTCGAGTTCGTCAATCCGTTCGCGAGATATGGGAGTTTGAAGTTAAGGAATGTTTGAGAAACCATCAAAATTATCGCAAGTCTGATACTCGAAACCAATAACTACAAAGGCCTAGGGGAAAAATACACGTACCGTTGTAATCGGGCGTGTTTCTGCTTTCCCCATGCAATAGGAAATTCTCGAGTTCGTCAATCCGTTCGTGAGATATGGGAGTTTGAAGTTAAGGAATGGTTGAAAAACCATCACAATTTTGGCAAGTCTGATACTCGAAACCAATAACTACTATGGCCTAGGGCAAAAATACACGTACCGTTGTAATCGGGCGAGTTTCTGCTGTCAGATGCAGCAGGAATTTCACGAGTTCGTCAATTCGTTCGCGAGATATGGGAGTTTGAAGTTAAGGAACGGTTGAGAAACCATCAAAACTTTCGCAATTCTGATACTCGAAACCAATAAATACTATGGCCTAGGGCAAAAATGCACATACCGTTGAAATCGGACGAGTTTCTGCTTTCTGATGCAACAGGTATTTCTCGAGTTCGTCAATCCGTTCGCGAGATATGGGAGTTTGAAGTTAAGGAATGTTTGAGAAACCATCAAAATTATCGCAAGTCTGATACTCGAAACCAATAACTACAAAGGCCTAGGGGAAAAATACACGTACCGTTGTAATCGGGCGTGTTTCTGCTTTCAGATGCAATAGGAAATTCTCGAGTTCGTCAATCCGTTCGTGAGATATGGGAGTTTGAAGTTAAGGAATGGTTGAAAAACCATCACAATTTTGGCAAGTCTGATACTCGAAACCAATAACTACTATGGCCTAGGGCAAAAATACACGTACCGTTGTAATCGGGCGGGTTTCTGCTTTCAGATGCAATAGGAAATTCTCGAGTTCGTCAATCCGTTCGCGAGATATGGGAGTTTGAAGTTAAGGAATGCTTGAGAAACCATCAAAATTTTCGCTGGTCTGATACTCGAAACCAACAACTGGAATGGCCTAGGGGAAAAGTAGACACACCGTTGTAATCGGGCGAGTTTCTGCTTTAAGATGCAATAGGAAATTCTCGAGTTCGTCAATCCGTACGCGAGATATGGAAGTGTGAAAATAAGGATTGGTTGAGAAACCATCATAATTTTCGCTGGTCTGATACACGAAACCAATAACTGGAATGGCCTAGGGGAAAAGTACACACACCATTGTAATCGGTCGAGTTTCTACTTTCATATACAACAGGAATTTCTCGAGTTCGTCATTCCGTTCGCGAGATATGGGAGTTTGAAGTTAAAGAATGCTTGAGAGACCATCAAAATTTACGCAAGTCTGATACTCGAAACCAATAACTACAAAGGCATAGGGGAAAAATGCACATACCTTTGTAATCGGGCGAGTTTCCACTTTCAGATGCAATAGGAATTTCTCGAGTTCGTCATTCCGTTCGCGAGATATGGGAGTTTGAAGTTAAGGAACGGTTGAGAAACCATCAAAATTTTCGCAATTCTGATACTCGAAACCAATAACTACTATGGCCTAGGGCAAAACTGCACATACCGTTGAAATCGGACGAGTTTCTGCTTTCAGATGCAACAGGTATTTCTCCAGTTCGTCAATCCGTTCGCGAGATATGGGAGTTTGAAGTTAAGGAATGTTTGAGAAACCATCAAAATTATCGCAATTCTGATACTCGAAACCAATAACTACAAAGGCCTAGGGGAAAAATACACGTACCGTTGTAATCGGGCGTGTTTCTGCTTTCAGATGCAATAGGAAATTCTCGAGTTCGTCAATCCGTTCGTGAGATATGGGAGTTTGAAGTTAAGGAATGGTTGAAAAACCATCACAATTTTGGCAAGTCTGATACTCGAAACCAATAACTACTATGGCCTAGGGCAAAAATACACGTACCGTTGTAGTCGGGCGAGTTTCTGCTTTCAGATGCAATAGGAAATTCTCGAGTTCGTCAATCCGTTCGCGAGATATGGGAGTTTGAAGTTAAGGAATGCTTGAGAAACCATCAACATTTTCGCAACTCTGATACTCGAAACCAATAACTACAATGGCCTAGGGGGAAAATACACACACCATTGTAATCGTGCGAGTTTCTACTTTCAGATGCAACAGGAATTTCTCGAGTTCGTCATTCCGTTCGCGAGATATGGGAGTTTTAAGTTAAGGAATGGTAGAGAAACCATCAAAATTTTCGCAAGTCTCATACTCGAAACCAATAACTACAAAGGCATAGGGGAAAAATGCACATACCTTTGTAATCGGGCGAGTTTCCACTTCCAGATGCAACAGGAATTTCTCGAGTTCGTCATTCCGTTCGCGAGATATGGGAGTTTGAAGTTAAGGAATGGTTGAGAAACCATCAAAATTTTCGCAATTCTGATGCTAGAAACCAATAACTACAATGGCCTAGGGGAAAAATACACATACCGTTGTAATCGGGCGAGTTTCTGCTTTCAGATGCAACAGGAATTTCTCGAGTTCGTCAATCCGTTCGCGAGATATGGGAGTTTGAAGTTAAGGAATGGTTGAGAAATCATCAAAATTTTCGCAAGCCTGATATACGAATCCAATAACTACAAATGCCTAGGGGAAAAATACACGTACCGTTGTAATCGGGCGAGTTTCTGCTTTCAGATGCAATAGGAAATTCTCGAGTTTGTCAACCCGTTCGCGAGATATGGTAGTTTGAAGTTAAGGAATGGTTGAGAAACCATCAAAATTTTCGCAAGTCTGATACTCGAAACCAATAACTACAATGGCCTAGGGGAAAAATACACATACCGTTGTAATCGGGCGAGTTTCTGCTGTCAGATGCAACAGGAATTTCACGAGTTCGTCAATTCGTTCGCGAGATATGGGAGTTTGATTTTAAGGAATGCTTGAGAAACCATCAAAATTATCGCAAGTCTGATACTCGAAACCAATAACTACAAAGGCCTAGGGGAAAAATACACGTACCGTTGTAATCGGGCGTGTTTCTGCTTTCAGATGCAATAGGAAATTCTCGAGTTCGTCAATCCGTTCGTGAGATATGGGAGTTTGAAGTTAAGGAATGGTTGAAAAACCATCACAATTTTGGCAAGTCTGATACTCGAAACCAATAACTACTATGGCCTAGGGCAAAAATACACGTACCGTTGTAATCGGGCGAGTTTCTGCTGTCAGATGCAGCAGGAATTTCACGAGTTCGTCAATTCGTTCGCGAGATATGGGAGTTTGAAGTTAAGGAACGGTTGAGAAACCATCAAAACTTTCGCAATTCTGATACTCGAAACCAATAAATACTATGGCCTAGGGCAAAAATGCACATACCGTTGAAATCGGACGAGTTTCTGCTTTCTGATGCAACAGGTATTTCTCGAGTTCGTCAATCCGTTCGCGAGATATGGGAGTTTGAAGTTAAGGAATGCTTGAGAAACCATCAACATTTTCGCAACTCTGATACTCGAAACCAATAACTACAATGGCCTAGGGGGAAAATACACACACCATTGTAATCGTGCGAGTTTCTACTTTCAGATGCAACAGGAATTTCTCGAGTTCGTCATTCCGTTCGCGAGATATGGGAGTTTGAAGTTAAGGAATGGTAGAGAAACCATCAAAATTTTCGCAAGTCTCATACTCGAAACCAATAACTACAAAGGCATAGGGGAAAAATGCACATACCTTTGTAATCGGGCGAGTTTCCACTTCCAGATGCAACAGGAATTTCTAGAGTTCGTCATTCCGTTCGCGAGATATGGGAGTTTGAAGTTAAGGAATGGTTGAGAAACCATCAAAATTTTCGCAATTCTGATGCTAGAAACCAATAACTACAATGGCCTAGGGGAAAAATACACATACCGTTGTAATCGGGCGAGTTTCTGCTTTCAGATGCAACAGGAATTTCTCGAGTTCGTCAATCCGTTCGCGAGATATGGGAGTTTGAAGTTAAGGAATGGTTGAGAAATCATCAAAATTTTCGCAAGCCTGATATACGAATCCAACAACTACAAATGCCTAGGGGAAAAATACACGTACCGTTGTAATCGGGCGAGTTTCTGCTTTCAGATGCAATAGGAAATTCTCGAGTTTGTCAATCCGTTCGCGAGATATGGTAGTTTGAAGTTAAGGAATGGTTGAGAAACCATCAAAATTTTCGCAAGTCTGATACTCGAAACCAATAACTACAATGGCCTAGGGGAAAAATACACATACCGTTGTAATCGGGCGAGTTTCTGCTGCCAGATGCAACAGGAATTTCACGAGTTCGTCAATTCGTTCGCGAGATATGGGAGTTTGAATTTAAGGAATGCTTGAGAAACCATCAAAATTATCGCAAGTCTGATACTCGAAACCAATAACTACAAAGGCCTTGGGGAAAAATACACGTACCGTTGTAATCGGGCGAGTTTCTGCTTTCAGATGCAACAGGTATTTCCCGAGTTCGTCAATCCGTTCGCGAGATATGGGAGTTTGAAGTTAAGGAATGTTTGAGAAACCACCAAAATTATCGCAAGTCTGATACTCGAAACCAATAACTACAAAGGCCTAGGGGAAAAATACACGTACCGTTGTAATCGGGCGAGTTTCTACTTTCAGATGCAACAGGAATTTCTCGAGTTCGTCATTCCGTTCGCGAGATATGGGAGTTTGAAGTTAAGGAATGGTAGAGAAACCATCAAAATTTTCGCAAGTCTCATACTCGAAACCAATAACTACAAAGGCATAGGGGAAAAATGCACATACCTTTGTAATCGGGCGAGTTTCCACTTCCAGATGCAACAGGAATTTCTAGAGTTCGTCATTCCGTTCGCGAGATATGGGAGTTTGAAGTTAAGGAATGGTTGAGAAACCATCAAAATTTTCGCAATTCTGATGCTAGAAACCAATAACTACAATGGCCTAGGGGAAAAATACACATACCGTTGTAATCGGGCGAGTTTCTGCTTTCAGATGCAACAGGAATTTCTCGAGTTCGTCAATCCGTTCGCGAGATATGGGAGTTTGAAGTTAAGGAATGGTTGAGAAATCATCAAAATTTTCGCAAGCCTGATATACGAATCCAACAACTACAAATGCCTAGGGGAAAAATACACGTACCGTTGTAATCGGGCGAGTTTCTGCTTTCAGATGCAATAGGAAATTCTCGAGTTTGTCAATCCGTTCGCGAGATATGGTAGTTTGAAGTTAAGGAATGGTTGAGAAACCATCAAAATTTTCGCAAGTCTGATACTCGAAACCAATAACTACAATGGCCTAGGGGAAAAATACACATACCGTTGTAATCGGGCGAGTTTCTGCTGCCAGATGCAACAGGAATTTCACGAGTTCGTCAATTCGTTCGCGAGATATGGGAGTTTGAATTTAAGGAATGCTTGAGAAACCATCAAAATTATCGCAAGTCTGATACTCGAAACCAATAACTACAAAGGCCTTGGGGAAAAATACACGTACCGTTGTAATCGGGCGAGTTTCTGCTTTCAGATGCAACAGGTATTTCCCGAGTTCGTCAATCCGTTCGCGAGATATGGGAGTTTGAAGTTAAGGAATGTTTGAGAAACCACCAAAATTATCGCAAGTCTGATACTCGAAACCAATAACTACAAAGGCCTAGGGGAAAAATACACGTACCGTTGTAATCGGGCGAGTTTCTGCTTTCAGATGCAATAGGAAATTCTCGAGTTCGTCATTCCGTTCGCGAGATATGGGAGTTTGAAGTTAAGGAATGGTTGAGAAACCATCAAAATTTTCGCAAGTCTGATACTCGAAACCAATAACTACAATGGCCTAGGGGAAAAATACACATACCGTTGTAATCGGGCGAGTTTCTGCTGTCAGATGCAACAGGAATTTCACGAGTTCGTCAAATCGTTCGCGAGGTATGGGAGTTTGAAGTTAAGGAATGCTTGAGAAACCATCAAAATCATCGCAAGTCTGATACTCGAAACCAATAACTACAAAGGCCTAGGGGAAAAATACACGTACCGTTGCAATCGGGCGAGTTTCTGCTTTCAGATGCAATAGGAAATTCTCGAGTTCGTCATTCCGTTCGCGAGATATGGGAGTTTGAAGTTAAGGAATGGTTGAGAAACCATCAAAATTTTCGCAAGTCTCATACTCGAAACCAATAATTACAAAGGCATAGGGGAAAAATGCACATACCTTTGTAATCGGGCGAGTTTCCACTTCCAGATGCAACAGGAATTTCTCGAGTTCGTCATTCCGTTCGCGAGATATGGGAGTTTGAAGTTAAGGAACGGTTGAGAAACCATCAAAACTTTCGCAATTCTGATACTCGAAACCAATAAATACTATGGCCTAGGGCAAAAATGCACATACCGTTGAAATCGGACGAGTTTCTGCTTTCTGATGCAACAGGTATTTCTCGAGTTCGTCAATCCGTTCGCGACATATGGGAGTTTGAAGTTAAGGAATGTTTGAGAAACCATCAAAATTATCGCAAGTCTGATACTCGAAACCAATAACTACAAAGGCCTAGGGGAAAAATACACGTACCGTTGTAATCGGGCGAGTTTCTGCTTTCAGATGCAATAGGAAATTCTCGAGTTCGTCAATCCGTTCGCGAGATATGGGAGTTTGAAGTTAAGGAATGCTTGAGAAACCATCAACATTTTCGCAACTCTGATACTCGAAACCAATAACTACAATGGCATAGGGGGAAAATACACACACCATTGTAATCGTGCGAGTTTCTACTTTCAGATGCAACAGGAATTTCTCGAGTTCGTCATTCCGTTCGCGAGATATGGGAGTTTGAAGTTAAGGAATGGTAGAGAAACCATCAAAATTTTCGCAAGTCTCATACTCGAAACCAATAACTACAAAGGCATAGGGGAAAAATGCACATACCTTTGTAATCGGGCGAGTTTCCACTTCCAGATGCAACAGGAATTTCTCGAGTTCGTCATTCCGTTCGCGAGATATGGGAGTTTGAAGTTAAGGAATGGTTGAGAAACCATCAAAATTTTCGCAATTCTGATGCTAGAAACCAATAACTACAATGGCCTAGGGGAAAAATACACATACCGTTGTAATCGGGCGAGTTTCTGCTTTCAGATGCAACAGGAATTTCTCGAGTTCGTCAATCCGTTCGCCAGATATGGGAGTTTGAATTTAAGGAATGGTTGAGAAATCATCAAAATTTTCGCAAGCCTGATATACGAATCCAACAACTACAAATGCCTAGGGGAAAAATACACGTACCGTTGTAATCGGGCGAGTTTCTGCTTTCAGATGCAATAGGAAATTCTCGAGTTTGTCAATCCGTTCGCGAGATATGGTAGATTGAAGTTAAGGAATGGTTGAGAAACCATCAAAATTTTCGCAAGTCTGATACTCGAAACCAATAACTACAATGGCCTAGGGGAAAAATACACATACCGTTGTAATCGGGCGAGTTTCTGCTGTCAGATGCAACAGGAATTTCACGAGTTCGTCAATTCGTTCGCGAGATATGGGAGTTTGAATTTAAGGAATGCTTGAGAAACCATCAAAATTATCGCAAGTCTGATACTCGAAACCAATAACTACAAAGGCCTAGGGGAAAAATACACGTACCGTTGTAATCGGGCGAGTTTCTGCTTTCAGATGCAACAGGTATTTCCCGAGTTCGTCAATCCGTTCGCGAGATATGGGAGTTTGAAGTTAGGGAATGTTTGAGAAACCATCAAAATTATCGCAAGTCTGATACTCGAAACCAATAACTACAAAGGCCTAGGGGAAAAATACACGCACCGTTGTAATCGGGCGTGTTTCTGCTTTCAGATGCAATAGGAAATTCTCGAGTTCGTCATTCCGTTCGCGAGATATGGGAGTTTGAAGTTAAGGAATGGTTGAGAAACCATCAAAATTTTCGCAAGTCTGATACTCGAAACCAATAACTACAATGGCCTAGGGGAAAAATACACATACCGTTGTAATCGGGCGAGTTTCTGCTGTCAGATGCAACAGGAATTTCACGAGTTCGTCAATTCGTTCGCGAGGTATGGGAGTTTGAAGTTAAGGAATGCTTGAGAAACCATCAAAATCATCGCAAGTCTGATACTCGAAACCAATAACTACAAAGGCCTAGGGGAAAAATACACGTACCGTTGTAATCGTGCGAGTTTCTGCTGTCAGATGCAGCAGGAATTTCACGAGTTCGTCAATTCGTTCGCGAGATATGGGAGTTTGAAGTTAAGGAACGGTTGAGAAACCATCAAAACTTTCGCAATTCTGATACTCGAAACCAATAAATACTATGGCCTAGGGCAAAAATGCACATACCGTTGAAATCGGACGAGTTTCTGCTTTCTGATGCAACAGGTATTTCTCGAGTTCGTCAATCCGTTCGCGAGATATGGGAGTTTGAAGTTAAGGAATGTTTGAGAAACCATCAAAATTATCGCAAGTCTGATACTCGAAACCAATAACTACAAAGGCCTAGGGGAAAAATACACGTACCGTTGTAATCGGGCGAGTTTCTGCTTTCAGATGCAATAGGAAATTCTCGAGTTCGTCAATCCGTTCGCGAGATATGGGAGTTTGAAGTTAAGGAATGCTTGAGAAACCATCAACATTTTCGCAACTCTGATACTCGAAACCAATAACTACAATGGCCTAGGGGGAAAATACACACACCATTGTAATCGGGCGAGTTTCCACTTCCAGATGCAACAGGAATTTCTCGAGTTCGTCATTCCGTTCGCGAGATATGGGAGTTTGAAGTTAAGGAATGGTTGAGAAACCATCAAAATTTTCGCAATTCTGATGCTAGAAACCAATAACTACAATGGCCTAGGGGAAAAATACACATACCGTTGTAATCGGGCGAGTTTCTGCTTTCAGATGCAACAGGAATTTCTCGAGTTCGTCAATCCGTTCGCGAGATATGGGAGTTTGAAGTTAAGGAATGGTTGAGAAATCATCAAAATTTTCGCAAGCCTGATATACGAATCCAACAACTACAAATGCCTAGGGGAAAAATACACGTACCGTTGTAATCGGGCGAGTTTCTGCTGTCAGATGCAACAGGAATTTCACGAGTTCGTCAATCCGTTCGCGAGATATGGTAGTTTGAAGTTAAGGAACGGTTGAGAAACCATCAAAACTTTCGCAATTCTGATACTCGAAACCAATAAATACTATGGCCTAGGGCAAAAATGCACATACCGTTGAAATCGGACGAGTTTCTGCTTTCTGATGCAACAGGTATTTCTCGAGTTCGTCAATCCGTTCGCGAGATATGGGAGTTTGAAGTTAAGGAATGTTTGAGAAACCATCAAAATTATCGCAAGTCTGATACTCGAAACCAATAACTACAAAGGCCTAGGGGAAAAATACACGTACCGTTGTAATCGGGCGAGTTTCTGCTTTCAGATGCAATAGGAAATTCTCGAGTTCGTCATTCCGTTCGCGAGATATGGGAGTTTGAAGTTAAGGAATGGTAGAGAAACCATCAAAATTTTCGCAAGTCTCATACTGGAAACCAATAACTACAAAGGCATAGGGGAAAAATGCACATACCTTTGTAATCGGGCGAGTTTCCACTTCCAGATGCAACAGGAATTTCTCGAGTTCGTCATTCCGTTCGCGAGATATGGGAGTTTGAAGTTAAGGAATGGTTGAGAAACCATCAAAATTTTCGCAATTCTGATGCTAGAAACCAATAACTACAATGGCCTAGGGGAAAAATACACATACCGTTGTAATCGGGCGAGTTTCTGCTTTCAGATGCAACAGGAATTTCTCGAGTTCGTCAATCCGTTCGCGAGATATGGGAGTTTGAAGTTAAGGAATGGTTGAGAAATCATCAAAATTTTCGCAAGCCTGATATACGAATCCAACAACTACAAATGCCTAGGGGAAAAATACACGTACCGTTGTAATCGGGCGAGTTTCTGCTTTCAGATGCAATAGGAAATTCTCGAGTTTGTCAATCCGTTCGCGAGATATGGTAGTTTGAAGTTAAGGAATGGTTGAGAAACCATCAAAATTTTCGCAAGTCTGATACTCGAAACCAATAACTACAATGGCCTAGGGGAAAAATACACATACCGTTGTAATCGGGCGAGTTTCTGCTGTCAGATGCAACAGGAATTTCACGAGTTCGTCAATTCGTTCGCGAGATATGGGAGTTTGAATTTAAGGAATGCTTGAGAAACCATCAAAATTATCGCAAGTCTGATACTCGAAACCAATAACTACAAAGGCCTAGGGGAAAAATACACGTACCGTTGCAATCGGGCGAGTTTCTGCTTTCAGATGCAACAGGTATTTCCCGAGTTCGTCAATCCGTTCGCGAGATATGGGAGTTTGAAGTTAGGGAATGTTTGAGAAACCATCAAAATTATCGCAAGTCTGATACTCGAAACCAATAACTACAAAGGCCTAGGGGAAAAATACACGTACCGTTGTAATCGGGCGTGTTTCTGCTTTCAGATGCAATAGGAAATTCTCGAGTTCGTCATTCCGTTCGCGAGATATGGGAGTTTGAAGTTAAGGAATGGTTGAGAAACCATCAAAATTTTCGCAAGTCTGATACCCGAAAACAATAACTACAATGGCCTAGGGGAAAAATACACATACCGTTGTAATCGGGCGAGTTTCTGCTGTCAGATGCAACAGGAATTTCACGAGTTCGTCAATTCGTTCGCGAGGTATGGGAGTTTGAAGTTAAGGAATGCTTGAGAAACCATCAAAATCATCGCAAGTCTGATACTCGAAACCAATAACTACAAAGGCCTAGGGGAAAAATACACGTACCGTTGCAATCGGGCGAGTTTCTGCTTTCAGATGCAATAGGAAATTCTCGAGTTCGTCATTCCGTTCGCGAGATATGGGAGTTTGAAGTTAAGGAATTGTTGAGAAACCATCAAAATTTTCGCAAGTCTCATACTCGAAACCAATAATTACAAAGGCATAGGGGAAAAATGCACATACCTTTGTAATCGGGCGAGTTTCCACTTCCAGATGCAACAGGAATTTCTCGAGTTCGTCATTCCGTTCGCGAGATATGGGAGTTTGAAGTTAAGGAACGGTTGAGAAACCATCAAAACTTTCGCAATTCTGATACTCGAAACCAATAAATACTATGGCCTAGGGCAAAAATGCACATACCGTTGAAATCGGACGAGTTTCTGCTTCCTGATGCAACAGGTATTTCTCGAGTTCGTCAATCCGTTCGCGAGATATGGGAGTTTGAAGTTAAGGAATGTTTGAGAAACCATCAAAATTATCGAAAGTCTGATACTCGAAACCAATAACTACAAAGGCCTAGGGGAAAAATACACGTACCGTTGTAATCGGGCGTGTTTCTGCTTTCAGATGCAATAGGAAATTCTCGAGTTCGTCAATCCGTTCGCGAGATATGGGAGTTTGAAGTTAAGGAATGGTTGAAAAACCATCACAATTTTGGCAAGTCTGATACTCGAAACCAATAACTACTCTGGCCTAGGGCAAAAATACACGTACCGTTGTAATCGGGCGAGTTTCTGCTTTCAGATGCAATCGGAAATTCTCGAGTTCGTCAATCCGTTCGCGAGATATGGGAGTTTGAAGTTAAGGAATGCTTGAGAAACCATCAAAATTTTCGCAACTCTGATACTCGAAACCAATAACTACAATGGCCTAGGGGGAAAATACACACACCATTGTAATCGTGCGAGTTTCTACTTTCAGATGCAACAGGAATTTCTCGAGTTCGTCAGTCCGTTCGCGAGATATGGGAGTTTGAAGTTAAGGAATCGTTGAGAAACCATCAAAATTTTCGCAATTCTGATGCTAGAAACCAATAACTACAATGGCCTAGGGGAAAAATACACATACCGTTGTAATCGGGCGAGTTTCTGCTTTCAGATGCAACAGGAATTTCTCGAGTTCGTCAATCCGTTCGCGAGATATGGGAGTTTGAAGTTAAGGAATGGTTGAGAAACCTTCAAAATTTTCGCTGGTCTGATACTCGGAACCAATAACTGGAATGGCCTAGGTCAAAAATACACGTGCCGTTGTAATCGGGCGTGTTTCTGCTTTCAGATGCAATAGGAAATTCTCGAGTTCGTCAATCCGTTCGCGAGATATGGTAGTTTGAAGTTAAGGAATGGTTGAGGAACCATCAAAATTTTCGCAAGTCTGATACTCGAAACCAATAACTACAATGGCCTAGGGGAAAAATACACATACCGTTGTAATCGGGCGAGTTTCTGCTGTCAGATGCAACAGGAATTTCACGAGTTCGTCAATTCGTTCGCGAGATATGGGGGTTTGAAGTTAAGGAATGCTTGTGGAACCATCAAAATTATCGCAAGTCTGATACTCGAAACCAATAACTACAAAGGCCTAGGGGAAAAATACACGTACCGTTGTAATCGGGCGAGTTTCTGCTTTCAGATGCAATAGGAAATTCTCGAGTTCGTCAATCCGTTCGCGAGATATGGGAGTTTGAAGTTAAGGAATGGTTGAAAAACCATCACAATTTTGGCAAGTCTGATACTCGAAACCAATAACTACTATGGCCTAGGGGGAAAGTACACACACCATTGTAATCGTGCGAGTTTCTACTTTCAGATGCAACAGGAATTTCTCGAGTTCGTCAGTCCGTTCGCGAGATATGGGAGTTTGAATTTAAGGAATGGTAGAGAAACCATCAAAATTTTCGCAAGTCTCATACTCGAAAACAATAACTACAAAGGCATAGGGGAAAAATGCACATACCTTTGTAATCGGGCGAGTTTCCACTTCCAGATGCAACAGGAATTTCTCGAGTTCGTCATTCCGTTCGCGAGATATGGGAGTTTGAATTTATGGAACGGTTGAGAAACCATCAAAATTTTCGCAATTCTGATACTCGAAACCAATAACTACTATGGCCTAGGGCAAAAATGCACATACCGTTGAAATCGGACGGGTTTCTGCTTTCAGATGCAACAGGTATTTCTCGAGTTCGTCAATCCGTTCGCGAGATATGGTAGTTTGAAGTTAAGGAATGGTTGAGAAACCATCAAAATTTTCGCAAGTCTGATACTCGAAACCAATAACTACAATGGCCTAGGGGAAAAATACACATACCGTTGTAATCGGGCGAGTTTCTGCTGTCAGATGCAACAGGAATTTGACGAGTTCGTCAATTCGTTCGCGAGATATGGGGGTTTGAAGTTAAGGAATGCTTGTGGAACCATCAAAATTATCGCAAGTCTGATACTCGAAACCAATAACTACAAAGGCCTAGGGGAAAAATACACGTACCGTTGTAATCGGGCGAGTTTCTGCTTTCAGATGCAATAGGAAATTCTCGAGTTCGTCAATCCGTTCGCGAGATATGGGAGTTTGAAGTTAAGGAATGGTTGAAAAACCATCACAATTTTGGCAAGTCTGATACTCGAAACCAATAACTACTATGGCCTAGGGCAAAAATACACGTACTGTTGTAATCGGGCGAGTTTCTGCTTTCAGATGCAATAGGAAATTCTCGAGTTCGTCAATCCGTTCGCGAGATATGGGCGTTTGAAGTTAAGGAATGCTTGAGAAACCATCAAAATTTTCGCAACTCTGATACTCGAAACCAATAACTACAATGGCCTAGGGGAAAAATACACGTACCGTTGTAATCGGGCGTGTTTCTGCTTTCAGATGCAATAGGAAATTCTCGAGTTCGTCAATCCGTTCGCGAGATATGGGAGTTTGAAGATAAGGAATGGTTGAAAAACCATCACAATTTTGGCAAGTCTGATACTCGAAACCAATAACTACTATGGCCTAGGGCAAAAATACACGTACCGTTGTAATCGGGCGAGTTTCTGCTTTCAGATGCAATAGGAAATTCTCGAGTTCGTTAATCCGTTCGCGAGATATGGGAGTTTGAAGTTAAGGAATGCTTGAGAAACCATCAAAATTTTCGCAACTCTGATACTCGAAACCAATAACTACAATGGCCTAGGGGGAAAGTACACACACCATTGTAATCGTGCGAGTTTCTACTTTCAAATGCAACAGGAATTTCTCGAGTTCGTCAGTCCGTTCGCGAGATATGGGAGTTTGAATTTAAGGAATGGTAGAGAAACCATCAAAATTTTCGCAAGTCTCATACTCGAAAACAATAACTACAAAGGCATAGGGGAAAAATGCACATACCTTTGTAATCGGGCGAGTTTCCACTTCCAGATTCAACAGGAATTTCTCGAGTTCGTCATTCCGTTCGCGAGATATGGGAGTTTGAAGTTAAGGAATCGTTGAGAAACCATCAAAATTTTCGCAATTCTGATGCTAGAAACCAATAACTACAATGGCCTAGGGGAAAAATACACATACCGTTGTAATCGGGCGAGTTTCTGCTGTCAGATGCAACAGGAATTTCACGAGTTCGTCAATTCGTTCGCGAGATATGGGGGTTTGAAGTTAAGGAATGCTTGTGGAACCATCAAAATTATCGCAAGTCTGATACTCGAAACCAATAACTACAAAGGCCTAGGGGAAAAATACACGTACCGTTGTAATCGGGTGAGTTTCTGCTTTCAGATGCAATAGGAAATTCTCGATTTCGTAAATCCGTTCGCGAGATATGGGAGTTTGAAGTTAAGGAATGGTTGAAAAACCATCACAATTTTGGCAAGTCTGATACTCGAAACCAATAACTACTATGGCCTAGGGCAAAAATACACGTACTGTTGTAATCGGGCGAGTTTCTGCTTTCAGATGCAATAGGAAATTCTCGAGTTCGTCAATCCGTTCGCGAGATATGGGAGTTTGAAGTTAAGGAATGCTTGAGAAACCATCAAAATTTTCGCAACTCTGATACTCGAAACCAATAACTACAATGGCCTAGGGGGAAAATACACACACCATTGTAATCATGCGAGTTTCTACTTTCAGATGCAACAGGAATTTCACGAGTTCGTCAATTCGTTCGCGAGATATGGGAGTTTGAAGTTAAGGAATGCTTGAGAAACCATCAAAATTATCGCAAGTCTGACACTCGAAACCAATAACTACAAAGGCCTAGGGGAAAAATACACGTACCGTTGTAATCGGGCGAGTTTCTGCTTTCAGATGCAATAGGAAATTCTCGAGTTCGTCAATCCGTTCGCGAGATATGGGAGTTTGAAGTTAAGGAATGGTAGAGAAACCATCAAAATTTTCGCAAGTCTCATACTCGAAACCAATAACTACAAAGGCATAGGGGAAAAATGCACATACCTTTGTAATCGGGGGAGTTTCCACTTCCAGATGCAACAGGAATTTCTCGAGTTCGTCATTCCGTTCGCGAGATATGGGAGTTTGAAGTTAAGGAATGGTTGAGAAACCATCAAAATTTTCGCAAGTCTCATACTCGAAACCAGTAACTACAAAGGCATAGGGGAAAAATGCACATACCTTTGTAATCGGGGGAGTTTCCACTTCCAGATGCAACAGGAATTTCTCGAGTTCGTCATTCCGTTCGCGAGATATGGGAGTTTGAAGTTAAGGAATGGTTGAGAAACCATCAAAATTTTCGCAAGTCTGATACTCGAAACCAATAACTACAATGGCCTAGGGGAAAAATACACATACCATTGTAATCGGGCGAGTTTCTGCTGTCAGATGCAACAGGAATTTCACGAGTTCGTCAATTCGTTCGCGAGATATGGGAGTTTGAAGTTAAGGAATGCTTGAGAAACCATCAAAATTATCGCAAGTCTGACACTCGAAACCAATAACTACAAAGGCCTAGGGGAAAAATACACGTACCGTTGTAATCGGGCGAGTTTCTGCTTTCAGATGCAATAGGAAATTCTCGAGTTCGTCAATCCGTTCGCGAGATATGGGAGTTTGAAGTTAAGGAATGGTTGAAAAACCATCACAATTTTGGCAAGTCTGATGCCCGAAACCAATAACTACTATGGCCTAGGGCAAAAATACACGTACCGTTGTAATCGGGCGAGTTTCTGCTTTCAGATGCAATAGGAAATTCTCGAGTTCGTCAATCCGTTCGCGAGATATGGGAGTTTGAAGTTAAGGAATGCTTGAGAAACCATCAAAATTTTCGCAATTCTGATGCTAGAAACCAATAACTACAATGGCCTAGGGGAAAAATACACATACCGTTGTAATCGGGCGAGTTTCTGCTTTCAGATGCAACAGGAATTTCCCGAGTTCGTCAATCCGTTCGCGAGATATGGGAGTTTGAAGTTAAGGAATGGTTGAGAAATCATCAAAATTTTCGCAAGCCTGATACACGAATCCAATAACTACAAATGCCTAGGGGAAAAATACACGTACCGTTGTAATCGGGCTAGTTTCTGCTTTCAGATGCAATAGGAAATTCTCGAGTTTGTCAATCCGTTCGCGAGATGTGGTAGTTTGAAGTTAAGGAATGGTTGAGAAACCATCAAAATTTTCGCAATTCTGATACTCGAAACCAATAACTACAATGGCCTAGGGGAAAAATACACATACCGTTGTAATCGGGCGACTTTCTGCTGTCAGATGCAACAGGAATTTCACGAGTTCGTCAATTCGTTCGCGAGATATGGGAGTTTGAAGTTAAGGAATGCTTGAGAAACCATCAAAATTATCGCAAGTTGATACTCGAAACCAATAACTACAAAGGCCTAGGGGAAAAATAGACGTACCGTTGTAATCGGGCGAGTTTCTGCTTTCAGATGCAATAGGAAATTCTCGAGTTCGTCAATCCGTTCGCGAGATATGGGAGTTTGAAGTTAAGGAATGGTTGAAAAACCATCACAATTTTGGCAAGTCTGATACTCGAAACCAATAACTACTATGGCCTAGGGCAAAAATACACGTACCGTTGTAATCGGGCGAGTTTCTGCTTTCAGATGCAATAGGAAATTCTCGAGTTCGTCAATCCGTTCGCGAGATATGGGAGTTCGAAGTTAAGGAATGCTTGAGAAACCATCAAAATTTTCGCAACTCTGATACTCGAAACCAATAACTACAATGGCCTAGGGGGAAAATACACACACCATTGTAATCGTGCGAGTTTCTACTTTCAGATGCAACAGGAATTTCTCGAGTTCGTCATTCCGTTCGCGAGATATGGGAGTTTGAAGTTAAGGAATGGTTGAGAAACCATCAAAATTTTCGCAAGTCTCATACTCGAAACTAATAATTACAAAGGCATAGGGGAAAAATGCACATACCATTGTAATCGGGCGAGTTTCCACTTCCAGATGCAACAGGAATTTCTCGAGTTCGTCATTCCGTTCGCGAGATATGGGAGTTTGAAGTTAAGGAACGGTTGAGAAACCATCAAAATTTTCGCAATTCTGATACTCGAAACCAATAACTACTATGGCCTAGGGCAAAAATGCACATACCGTTGAAATCGGACGAGTTTCTGCTTTCTGATGCAACAGGTATTTCTCGAGTTCGTCAATCCGTTCGCGAGATATGGGAGTTTGAAGTTAAGGAATGTTTGAGAAACCATCAAAATTATCGCAAGTCTGATACTCGAAACCAATAACTACAAAGGCCTAGGGGAAAAATACACGTACCGTTGTAATCGGGCGTGTTTCTGCTTTCAGATGCAATAGGAAATTCTCGAGTTCGTCAATCCGTTCGCGAGATATGGGAGTTTGAAGTTAAGGAATGGTTGAAAAACCATCACAATTTTGGCAAGTCTGATACTCGATACCAATAACTACTATGGCCTAGGGCAAAAATACACGTACCGTTGTAATCGGGCGAGTTTCTGCTTTCAGATGCAATAGGAAATTCTCGAGTTCGTCAATCCGTTCGCGAGATATGGGAGTTTGAAGTTAAGGAATGCTTGAGAAACCATCAAAATTTTCGCAAGTCTGATACTCGAAACCAATAACTACAATGGCCTAGGGGAAAAATACACATACCGTTGTAATCGGGCGAGTTTCTGCTGTCAGATGCAACAGGAATTTCACGAGTTCGTCAATTCGTTCGCGAGATATGGGGGCTTGAAGTTAAGGAATGCTTGTGGAACCATCAAAATTATCGCAAGTCTGATACTCGAAACCAATAACTACAAAGGCCTAGGGGAAAAATACACGTACCGTTGTAATCGGGCGAGTTTCTGCTTTCAGATGCAATAGGAAATTCTCGAGTTCGTCAATCCGTTCGCGAGATATGGGAGTTTGAAGTTAAGGAATGGTTGAAAAACCATCACAATTTTGGCAAGTCTGATACTCGAAACCAATAACTACTATGGCCTAGGGCAAAAATACACGTACTGTTGTAATCGGGCGAGTTTCTGCTTTCAGATGCAATAGGAAATTCTCGAGTTCGTCAATCCGTTCGCGAGATATGGGAGTTTGAAGTTAAGGAATGCTTGGGAAACCATCAAAATTTTCGCAACTCTGATACTCGAAATCAATAACTACAATGGCCTAGGGGGAAAATACCCACACCATTGTAATCATGCGAGTTTCTACTTTCAGATGCAACAGGAATTTCTCGAGTTCGTCATTCCGTTCGCGAAATATGGGAGTTTGAAGTTAAGGAATGGTTGAGAAATCATCAAAATTTTCGCAAGCCTGATACACGAATCCAATAACTACAAATGCCTAGGGGAAAAATACACGTACCGTTGTAATCGGGCGAGTTTCTGCTTTCAGATGCAATAGGAAATTCTCGAGTTTGTCAATCCGTTCGCGAGATATGGTAGTTTGAAGTTAAGGAATGGTTGAGGAACCATCAAAATTTTCGCATGTCTGATACTCGAAACCAATAACTACAATGGCCTAGGGGAAAAATACACATACCGTTGTAATCGGGCGACTTTCTGCTGTCAGATGCAACAGGAATTTCACGAGTTCGTCAATTCGTTCGCGAGATATGGGGGCTTGAAGTTAAGGAATGCTTGTGGAACCATCAAAATTATCGCAAGTCTGATACTCGAAACCAATAACTACAAAGGCCTAGGGGAAAAATACACGTACCGTTGTAATCGGGCGAGTTTCTGCTTTCAGATGCAATAGGAAATTCTCGAGTTCGTCAATCCGTTCGCGAGATATGGGAGTTTGAAGTTAAGGAATGGTTGAAAAACCATCACAATTTTGGCAAGTCTGATACTCGAAACCAATAACTACTATGGCCTAGGGCAAAAATACACGTACTGTTGTAATCGGGCGAGTTTCTGCTTTCAGATGCAATAGGAAATTCTCGAGTTCGTCAATCCGTTCGCGAGATATGGGAGTTTGAAGTTAAGGAATGCTTGGGAAACCATCAAAATTTTCGCAACTCTGATACTCGAAATCAATAACTACAATGGCCTAGGGGGAAAATACCCACACCATTGTAATCATGCGAGTTTCTACTTTCAGATGCAACAGGAATTTCTCGAGTTCGTCATTCCGTTCGCGAAATATGGGAGTTTGAAGTTAAGGAATGGTTGAGAAATCATCAAAATTTTCGCAAGCCTGATACACGAATCCAATAACTACAAATGCCTAGGGGAAAAATACACGTACCGTTGTAATCGGGCGAGTTTCTGCTTTCAGATGCAATAGGAAATTCTCGAGTTTGTCAATCCGTTCGCGAGATATGGTAGTTTGAAGTTAAGGAATGGTTGAGGAACCATCAAAATTTTCGCATGTCTGATACTCGAAACCAATAACTACAATGGCCTAGGGGAAAAATACACATACCGTTGTAATCGGGCGACTTTCTGCTGTCAGATGCAACAGGAATTTCACGAGTTCGTCAATTCGTTCGCGAGATATGGGGGCTTGAAGTTAAGGAATGCTTGTGGAACCATCAAAATTATCGCAAGTCTGATACTCGAAACCAATAACTACAAAGGCCTAGGGGAAAAATACACGTACCGTTGTAATCGGGCGAGTTTCTGCTTTCAGATGCAATAGGAAATTCTCGAGTTCGTCAATCCGTTCGCGAGATATGGGAGTTTGAAGTTAAGGAATGGTTGAAAAACCATCACAATTTTGGCAAGTCTGATACTCGAAACCAATAACTACTATGGCCTAGGGCAAAAATACACGTACTGTTGTAATCGGGCGAGTTTCTGCTTTCAGATGCAATAGGAAATTCTCGAGTTCGTCAATCCGTTCGCGAGATATGGGAGTTTGAAGTTAAGGTATGGTTGAAAAACCATCACAATTTTGGCAAGTCTGATACTCGATACCAATAACTACTATGGCCTAGGGCAAAAATACACGTACCGTTGTAATCGGGCGAGTTTCTGCTTTCAGATGCAATAGGAAATTCTCGAGTTCGTCAATCCGTTCGCGAGATATGGGAGTTTGAAGTTAAGGAATGCTTGAGAAACCATCAAAATTATCGCAAGTCTGACACTCGAAACCAATAACTACAAAGGCCTAGGGGAAAAATACACGTACCGTTGTAATCGGGCGAGTTTCTGCTTTCAGATGCAATAGGAAATTCTCGAGTTCGTCAATCCGTTCGCGAGATATGGGAGTTTGAAGTTAAGGAATGGTAGAGAAACCATCAAAATTTTCGCAAGTCTCATACTCGAAACCAATAACTACAAAGGCATAGGGGAAAAATGCACATACCTTTGTAATCGGGGGAGTTTCCACTTCCAGATGCAACAGGAATTTCTCGAGTTCGTCATTCCGTTCGCGAGATATGGGAGTTTGAAGTTAAGGAATGGTTGAGAAACCATCAAAATTTTCGCAAGTCTCATACTCGAAACCAGTAACTACAAAGGCATAGGGGAAAAATGCACATACCTTTGTAATCGGGGGAGTTTCCACTTCCAGATGCAACAGGAATTTCTCGAGTTCGTCATTCCGTTCGCGAGATATGGGAGTTTGAAGTTAAGGAATGGTTGAGAAACCATCAAAATTTTCGCAAGTCTGATACTCGAAACCAATAACTACAATGGCCTAGGGGAAAAATACACATACCATTGTAATCGGGCGAGTTTCTGCTGTCAGATGCAACAGGAATTTCACGAGTTCGTCAATTCGTTCGCGAGATATGGGAGTTTGAAGTTAAGGAATGCTTGAGAAACCATCAAAATTATCGCAAGTCTGACACTCGAAACCAATAACTACAAAGGCCTAGGGGAAAAATACACGTACCGTTGTAATCGGGCGAGTTTCTGCTTTCAGATGCAATAGGAAATTCTCGAGTTCGTCAATCCGTTCGCGAGATATGGGAGTTTGAAGTTAAGGAATGGTTGAAAAACCATCACAATTTTGGCAAGTCTGATGCCCGAAACCAATAACTACTATGGCCTAGGGCAAAAATACACGTACCGTTGTAATCGGGCGAGTTTCTGCTTTCAGATGCAATAGGAAATTCTCGAGTTCGTCAATCCGTTCGCGAGATATGGGAGTTTGAAGTTAAGGAATGCTTGAGAAACCATCAAAATTTTCGCAATTCTGATGCTAGAAACCAATAACTACAATGGCCTAGGGGAAAAATACACATACCGTTGTAATCGGGCGAGTTTCTGCTTTCAGATGCAACAGGAATTTCCCGAGTTCGTCAATCCGTTCGCGAGATATGGGAGTTTGAAGTTAAGGAATGGTTGAGAAATCATCAAAATTTTCGCAAGCCTGATACACGAATCCAATAACTACAAATGCCTAGGGGAAAAATACACGTACCGTTGTAATCGGGCTAGTTTCTGCTTTCAGATGCAATAGGAAATTCTCGAGTTTGTCAATCCGTTCGCGAGATGTGGTAGTTTGAAGTTAAGGAATGGTTGAGAAACCATCAAAATTTTCGCAATTCTGATACTCGAAACCAATAACTACAATGGCCTAGGGGAAAAATACACATACCGTTGTAATCGGGCGACTTTCTGCTGTCAGATGCAACAGGAATTTCACGAGTTCGTCAATTCGTTCGCGAGATATGGGAGTTTGAAGTTAAGGAATGCTTGAGAAACCATCAAAATTATCGCAAGTTGATACTCGAAACCAATAACTACAAAGGCCTAGGGGAAAAATAGACGTACCGTTGTAATCGGGCGAGTTTCTGCTTTCAGATGCAATAGGAAATTCTCGAGTTCGTCAATCCGTTCGCGAGATATGGGAGTTTGAAGTTAAGGAATGGTTGAAAAACCATCACAATTTTGGCAAGTCTGATACTCGAAACCAATAACTACTATGGCCTAGGGCAAAAATACACGTACCGTTGTAATCGGGCGAGTTTCTGCTTTCAGATGCAATAGGAAATTCTCGAGTTCGTCAATCCGTTCGCGAGATATGGGAGTTCGAAGTTAAGGAATGCTTGAGAAACCATCAAAATTTTCGCAACTCTGATACTCGAAACCAATAACTACAATGGCCTAGGGGGAAAATACACACACCATTGTAATCGTGCGAGTTTCTACTTTCAGATGCAACAGGAATTTCTCGAGTTCGTCATTCCGTTCGCGAGATATGGGAGTTTGAAGTTAAGGAATGGTTGAGAAACCATCAAAATTTTCGCAAGTCTCATACTCGAAACTAATAATTACAAAGGCATAGGGGAAAAATGCACATACCATTGTAATCGGGCGAGTTTCCACTTCCAGATGCAACAGGAATTTCTCGAGTTCGTCATTCCGTTCGCGAGATATGGGAGTTTGAAGTTAAGGAACGGTTGAGAAACCATCAAAATTTTCGCAATTCTGATACTCGAAACCAATAACTACTATGGCCTAGGGCAAAAATGCACATACCGTTGAAATCGGACGAGTTTCTGCTTTCTGATGCAACAGGTATTTCTCGAGTTCGTCAATCCGTTCGCGAGATATGGGAGTTTGAAGTTAAGGAATGTTTGAGAAACCATCAAAATTATCGCAAGTCTGATACTCGAAACCAATAACTACAAAGGCCTAGGGGAAAAATACACGTACCGTTGTAATCGGGCGTGTTTCTGCTTTCAGATGCAATAGGAAATTCTCGAGTTCGTCAATCCGTTCGCGAGATATGGGAGTTTGAAGTTAAGGAATGGTTGAAAAACCATCACAATTTTGGCAAGTCTGATACTCGATACCAATAACTACTATGGCCTAGGGCAAAAATACACGTACCGTTGTAATCGGGCGAGTTTCTGCTTTCAGATGCAATAGGAAATTCTCGAGTTCGTCAATCCGTTCGCGAGATATGGGAGTTTGAAGTTAAGGAATGCTTGAGAAACCATCAAAATTTTCGCAAGTCTGATACTCGAAACCAATAACTACAATGGCCTAGGGGGAAAATACACATACCGTTGTAATCGGGCGAGTTTCTGCTGTCAGATGCAACAGGAATTTCACGAGTTCGTCAATTCGTTCGCGAGATATGGGGGCTTGAAGTTAAGGAATGCTTGTGGAACCATCAAAATTATCGCAAGTCTGATACTCGAAACCAATAACTACAAAGGCCTAGGGGAAAAATACACGTACCGTTGTAATCGGGCGAGTTTCTGCTTTCAGATGCAATAGGAAATTCTCGAGTTCGTCAATCCGTTCGCGAGATATGGGAGTTTGAAGTTAAGGAATGGTTGAAAAACCATCACAATTTTGGCAAGTCTGATACTCGAAACCAATAACTACTATGGCCTAGGGCAAAAATACACGTACTGTTGTAATCGGGCGAGTTTCTGCTTTCAGATGCAATAGGAAATTCTCGAGTTCGTCAATCCGTTCGCGAGATATGGGAGTTTGAAGTTAAGGAATGCTTGGGAAACCATCAAAATTTTCGCAACTCTGATACTCGAAATCAATAACTACAATGGCCTAGGGGGAAAATACCCACACCATTGTAATCATGCGAGTTTCTACTTTCAGATGCAACAGGAATTTCTCGAGTTCGTCATTCCGTTCGCGAAATATGGGAGTTTGAAGTTAAGGAATGGTTGAGAAATCATCAAAATTTTCGCAAGCCTGATACACGAATCCAATAACTACAAATGCCTAGGGGAAAAATACACGTACCGTTGTAATCGGGCGAGTTTCTGCTTTCAGATGCAATAGGAAATTCTCGAGTTTGTCAATCCGTTCGCGAGATATGGTAGTTTGAAGTTAAGGAATGGTTGAGGAACCATCAAAATTTTCGCATGTCTGATACTCGAAACCAATAACTACAATGGCCTAGGGGAAAAATACACATACCGTTGTAATCGGGCGAGTTTCTGCTGTCAGATGCAACAGGAATTTCACGAGTTCGTCAATTCGTTCGCGAGATATGGGAGTTTGAAGTTAAGGAATGCTTGAGAAACCATCAAAATTTTCGCAACTCTGATACTCGAAACCAATAACTACAATGGCCTAGGGGGAAAATACACACACCATTGTAATCGTGCGAGTTTCTACTTTCAGATGCAACAGGAATTTCTCGAGTTCGTCAATCCGTTCGCGAGATATGGGAGTTTGAAGTTAAGGAATGGTTGAGAAACCTTCAAAATTTTCGCTGGTCTGATACTCGAAACCAATAACTGGAATGGCCTAGGTCAAAAATACACGTGCCGTTGTAATCGCGCGTGTTTCTGCTTTCAGATGCAATAGGAAATTCTCGAGTTCGTCAATCCGTTCGCGAGATATGGTAGTTTGAAGTTAAGGAATGGTTGAGAAACCATCAAAATTTTCGCAAGTCTGATACTCGAAACCAATAACTACAATGCCCTAGGGGAAAAATACACATACCGTTGTAATCGGGCGAGTTTCTGCTGTCAGATGCAACAGGAATTTCACGAGTTCGTCAATTCGTTCGCGAGATATGGGAGTTTGAAGTTAAGGAATGCTTGAGAAACCATCAAAATTATCGCAATTTGGATGCTGGAAACGAATAACTGGAATTGCCTAGGGGAAAAGTACACAGACCATTAAAATCGGGCGAGTTTCTACTTTCAGATGCAACAGGAATTTCTCGAGTTCGTCATTCCGTTCGCGAGATATGTGAGTTTGAAGTTAAGCAATGGTTGATAAACCATCACAATTTTCGGAAGTCTGATACTCGAAACCAATAACCACTATGGCCTAGGGCAAAAATACACATACCGTTGTAATCGGGCGAGTTTCTGCTTTCAGATGCAATAGAAAATTCTCGAGTTCGTCAATCCGATCGCGCGATATGGAAGTTTGAAGTTAAGGAATGCTTGAGAAACCATCAAAATTTTCGCTGGTCTGATACTCGAAACCAACAACTGGAATGGCCTAGGGGAAAAGTACACACACCGTTGTATTCGGGCGAGTTTCTGCTTTCAGATGCAATAGGAAATTCTCGAGCTCGTCAATCCGTTCGCGAGATATGGGAGTTGGAAATTAAGGAATGGTTGAGAAACCATCAAAATTTTCGCAAGTCTGATACGCGAAACCAATAACTACAATGGCCTAGGGGAAAAATACACATACCGTTGTAATCGGGCGGGTTTCTGCTTTCAGATGCAATAGGAAATTCTCGAGTTCGTCAATCTGTTCGCGAGATATGGAAGTGTGAAGTTAAGGAATGGTTGAGAAACCTTCAAAATTTTCGCAATTCTGATGCTAGAAACCAATAACTACAATGGCCTAGGGGAAAAATACACATACCGTTGTAATCGGGCGAGTTTCTACTTTCACATGCAACAGGAACTTCTCGAGTTCGTCAATCCGTTCGCGGGATATGGGAGTTTGAAGTTAAGGAATGGTTGAGAAACCATCAAAATTTTCGCAACTCTGATACTCGAAACCAATAACTACAATGGCCTAGGGGGAAAATACACACACCATTGTAATCGTGCGAGTTTCTACTTTCAGATGCAACAGGAATTTCTCGAGTTCGTCGTTCCGTTCGCGAGATATTGGAGTTTGAAGTTAAGGAATGGTAGAGAAACCATCATAATTTTCGCAAGTCTCATACTCGAAACCAATAACTACAAAGGCCTAGGGGAAAAATACACATACGGTTGTAATCGGGCGACTTTCTACTTTCACATGCAACAGGAACTTCTCGAGTTCGTCAATCTGTTCGCGAGATATGGAAGTGTGAAGTTAAGGAATGGTTGAGAAACCATCAAAATTTTCGCAAGTCTGATACTCGAAACCAATAACTACAATGGCCTAGGGAAAAATACACATACCGTTGTAATCGGGCGAGTTTCTGCTGTCAGATGCAACAGGAATTTCACGAGTTCGTCAATTCGTTCGCGAGATATGGGGGCTTGAAGTTAAGGAATGCTTGTGGAACCATCAAAATTATCGCAAGTCTGATACTCGAAACCAATAACTACAAAGGCCTAGGGGAAAAATACACGTACCGTTGTAATCGGGCGAGTTTCTGCTTTCAGATGCAATAGGAAATTCTCGAGTTCGTCAATCCGTTCGCGAGATATGGTAGTTTGAAGTTAAGGAATGGTTGAGGAACCATCAAAATTTTCGCAAGTCTGATACTCGAAACCAATAACTACAATGGCCTAGGGGAAAAATACACATACCGTTGTAATCGGGCGAGTTTCTGCTGTCAGATGCAACAGGAATTTCACGAGTTCGTCAATTCGTTCGCGAGATATGGGAGTTTGAAGTTAAGGAATGCTTGAGAAACCATCAAAATTTTCGCAACTCTGATACTCGAAACCAATAACTACAATGGCCTAGGGGGAAAATACACACACCATTGTAATCGTGCGAGTTTCTACTTTCAGATGCAACAGGAATTTCTCGAGTTCGTCAATCCGTTCGCGAGATATGGGAGTTTGAAGTTAAGGAATGGTTGAGAAACCTTCAAAATTTTCGCTGGTCTGATACTCGAAACCAATAACTGGAATGGCCTAGGTCAAAAATACACGTGCCGTTGTAATCGGGCATGTTTCTGCTTTCAGATGCAATAGGAAATTCTCGAGTTCGTCAATCCGTTCGCGAGATATGGTAGTTTGAAGTTAAGGAATGGTTGAGAAACCATCAAAATTTTCGCAAGTCTGATACTCGAAACCAATAACTACAATGCCCTAGGGGAAAAATACACATACCGTTGTAATCGGGCGAGTTTCTGCTGTCAGATGCAACAGGAATTTCACGAGTTCGTCAATTCGTTCGCGAGATATGGGAGTTTGAAGTTAAGGAATGCTTGAGAAACCATCAAAATTATCGCAATTTGGATGCTGGAAACGAATAACTGGAATTGCCTAGGGGAAAAGTACACAGACCATTAAAATCGGGCGAGTTTCTACTTTCAGATGCAACAGGAATTTCTCGAGTTCGTCATTCCGTTCGCGAGATATGTGAGTTTGAAGTTAAGCAATGGTTGATAAACCATCACAATTTTCGGAAGTCTGATACTCGAAACCAATAACCACTATGGCCTAGGGCAAAAATACACATACCGTTGTAATCGGGCGAGTTTCTGCTTTCAGATGCAATAGAAAATTCTCGAGTTCGTCAATCCGATCGCGCGATATGGAAGTTTGAAGTTAAGGAATGCTTGAGAAACCATCAAAATTTTCGCTGGTCTGATACTCGAAACCAACAACTGGAATGGCCTAGGGGAAAAGTACACACACCGTTGTATTCGGGCGAGTTTCTGCTTTCAGATGCAATAGGAAATTCTCGAGCTCGTCAATCCGTTCGCGAGATATGGGAGTTGGAAATTAAGGAATGGTTGAGAAACCATCAAAATTTTCGCAAGTCTGATACGCGAAACCAATAACTACAATGGCCTAGGGGAAAAATACACATACCGTTGTAATCGGGCGGGTTTCTGCTTTCAGATGCAATAGGAAATTCTCGAGTTCGTCAATCTGTTCGCGAGATATGGAAGTGTGAAGTTAAGGAATGGTTGAGAAACCTTCAAAATTTTCGCAATTCTGATGCTAGAAACCAATAACTACAATGGCCTAGGGGAAAAATACACATACCGTTGTAATCGGGCGAGTTTCTGCTTTCAGATGCAACAGGAATTTCTCGAGTTCGTCATTCCGTTCGCGAGATATGGGAGTTTGAAGTTAAGGAATGGTTGAGAAACCATCAAAATTTTCGCAATTCTGATGCTAGAAACCAATAACTACAATGGCCTAGGGGAAAAATACACATACCGTTGTAATCGGGCGAGTTTCTGCTTTCAGATGCAACAGGAATTTCTCGAGTTCGTCAATCCGTTCGCGAGATATGGGAGTTTGAAGTTAAGGAATGGTTGAGAAACCTTCAAAATTTTCGCTGGACTGATACTGGAAACCAATAACTGGAATGGCCTAGGTCAAAAATACACGTACCGTTGTAATCGGGCGTGTTTCTGCTTTCAGATGCAATAGGAAATTCTCGAGTTCGTCAATCCGTTCGCGAGATATGGTAGTTTGAAGTTAAGGAATGGTTGAGAAACCATCAAAAGTTTCGCAAGTCTGATACTCGAAACCAATAACTACAATGGCCTAGGGGAAAAATACACATACCGTTGTCATCGGGCGAGTTTCTGCTGTCAGATGCAACAGGAATTTCTCGAGTTCGTCATTCCGTTCGCGAGATATGGGAGTTTGAAGTTAAGGAATGGATGAGAAACCATCAAAATTTTCGCAAGTCTGATACACGAAACCAATAACTACAAAGGCCTAGGGGAAAAATACACATACGGTTGTAATCGGGCGACTTTCTACTTTCACATGCAACAGGAACTTCTCGAGTTCGTCAATCCGTTCGCGGGATATGGGAGTTTGAAGTTAAGGAATGGTTGAGAAACCATCAAAATTTTCGCAACTCTGATACTCGAAACCAATAACTACAATGGCCTAGGGGGAAAATACACACACCATTGTAATCGTGCGAGTTTCTACTTTCAGATGCAACAGGAATTTCTCGAGTTCGTCGTTCCGTTCGCGAGATATTGGAGTTTGAAGTTAAGGAATGGTAGAGAAACCATCATAATTTTCGCAAGTCTCATACTCGAAACCAATAACTACAATGGCCTAGGGGAAAAATACACATACCCTTGTAATCGGGCGAGTTTCTGCTTTCAGATGCAACAGGAATTTCTCGAGTTCGTCAATCCGTTCGCGAGATATGGGAGTTCGAAGTTAAGGAATGCTTGAGAAACCATCAAAATTTTCGCAACTCTGATACTCGAAACCAATAACTACAATGGCCTAGGGGGAAAATACACAC
Source organism: Ptiloglossa arizonensis (assembly GCF_051014685.1). Lineage (NCBI taxonomy): Eukaryota > Metazoa > Arthropoda > Insecta > Hymenoptera > Colletidae > Ptiloglossa > Ptiloglossa arizonensis. The sequence goes on from NW_027478935.1 coordinate 187,056, forward strand.
ACCATTGTAATCGTGCGAGTTTCTACTTTCAGATGCAACAGGAATTTCTCGAGTTCGTCAATCCGTTCGCGAGATATGGGAGTTTGAAGTTAAGGAATGGTTGAGAAACCTTCAAAATTTTCGCTGGTCTGATACTCGAAACCAATAACTGGAATGGCCTAGGTCAAAAATACACGTGCCGTTGTAATCGGGCGTGTTTCTGCTTTCAGATGCAATAGGAAATTCTCGAGTTCGTCAATCCGTTCGCGAGATATGGTAGTTTGAAGTTAAGGAATGGTTGAGAAACCATCAAAATTTTCGCAAGTCTGATACTCGAAACCAATAACTACAATGCCCTAGGGGAAAAATACACATACCGTTGTAATCGGGCGAGTTTCTGCTGTCAGATGCAACAGGAATTTCACGAGTTCGTCAATTCGTTCGCGAGATATGGAGTTTGAAGTTAAGGAATGCTTGAGAAACCATCAAAATTATCGCAATTTGGATGCTAGAAACGAATAACTGGAATTGCCTAGGGGAAAAGTACACAGACCATTAAAATCGGGCGAGTTTCTACTTTCAGATGCAACAGGAATTTCTCGAGTTCGTCATTCCGTTCGCGAGATATGTGAGTTTGAAGTTAAGCAATGGTTGATAAACCATCACAATTTTCGGAAGTCTGATACTCGAAACCAATAACCACTATGGCCTAGGGCAAAAATACACATACCGTTGTAATCGGGCGAGTTTCTGCTTTCAGATGCAATAGAAAATTCTCGAGTTCGTCAATCCGATCGCGCGATATGGAAGTTTGAAGTTAAGGAATGCTTGAGAAACCATCAAAATTTTCGCTGGTCTGATACTCGAAACCAACAACTGGAATGGCCTAGGGGAAAAGTACACACACCGTTGTATTCGGGCGAGTTTCTGCTTTCAGATGCAATAGGAAATTCTCGAGCTCGTCAATCCGTTCGCGAGATATGGGAGTTGGAAATTAAGGAATGGTTGAGAAACCATCAAAATTTTCGCAAGTCTGTTACGCGAAACCAATAACTACAATGGCCTAGGGGAAAAATACACATACCGTTGTAATCGGGCGGGTTTCTGCTTTCAGATGCAATAGGAAATTCTCGAGTTCGTCAATCTGTTCGCGAGATATGGAAGTGTGAAGTTAAGGAATGGTTGAGAAACCTTCAAAATTTTCGCAAGTCTGATACTCGAAACCAATAACTGGAATGGCCTAGGGGAAAAGTACACATACCGTTGTAATCGGGCGAGTTTCCACTTCCAGATGCAACAGGAATTTCTCGAGTTCGTCATTCCGTTCGCGAGATATGGGAGTTTGAAGTTAAGGAATGGTTGAGAAACCATCAAAATTTTCGCAATTCTGATGCTAGAAACCAATAACTACAATGGCCTAGGGGAAAAATACACATACCGTTGTAATCGGGCGAGTTTCTGCTTTCAGATGCAACAGGAATTTCTCGAGTTCGTCAATCCGTTCGCGAGATATGGGAGTTTGAAGTTAAGGAATGGTTGAGAAACCTTCAAAATTTTCGCTGGACTGATACTGGAAACCAATAACTGGAATGGCCTAGGTCAAAAATACACGTACCGTTGTAATCGGGCGTGTTTCTGCTTTCAGATGCAATAGGAAATTCTCGAGTTCGTCAATCCGTTCGCGAGATATGGTAGTTTGAAGTTAAGGAATGGTTGAGAAACCATCAAAAGTTTCGCAAGTCTGATACTCGAAACCAATAACTACAATGGCCTAGGGGAAAAATACACATACCGTTGTCATCGGGCGAGTTTCTGCTGTCAGATGCAACAGGAATTTCTCGAGTTCGTCATTCCGTTCGCGAGATATGGGAGTTTGAAGTTAAGGAATGGATGAGAAACCATCAAAATTTTCGCAAGTCTGATACACGAAACCAATAACTACAAAGGCCTAGGGGAAAAATACACATACGGTTGTAATCGGGCGACTTTCTACTTTCACATGCAACAGGAACTTCTCGAGTTCGTCAATCCGTTCGCGGGATATGGGAGTTTGAAGTTAAGGAATGGTTGAGAAACCATCAAAATTTTCGCAACTCTGATACTCGAAACCAATAACTACAATGGCCTAGGGGGAAAATACACACACCATTGTAATCGTGCGAGTTTCTACTTTCAGATGCAACAGGAATTTCTCGAGTTCGTCGTTCCGTTCGCGAGATATTGGAGTTTGAAGTTAAGGAATGGTAGAGAAACCATCATAATTTTCGCAAGTCTCATACTCGAAACCAATAACTACAATGGCCTAGGGGAAAAATACACATACCCTTGTAATCGGGCGAGTTTCTGCTTTCAGATGCAACAGGAATTTCTCGAGTTCGTCAATCCGTTCGCGAGATATGGGAGTTCGAAGTTAAGGAATGCTTGAGAAACCATCAAAATTTTCGCAACTCTGATACTCGAAACCAATAACTACAATGGCCTAGGGGGAAAATACACACACCATTGTAATCGTGCGAGTTTCTACTTTCAGATGCAACACGAATTTCTCGAGTTCGTCATTCCGTTCGCGAGATATGGGAGTTTGAAGTTAAGGAATGGTTGAGAAACCATCAAAATTTTCGCAAGTCTCATACTCGAAACTAATAATTACAAAGGCATAGGGGAAAAATGCACATACCATTGTAATCGGGCGAGTTTCCACTTCCAGATGCAACAGGAATTTCTCGAGTTCGTCATTCCGTTCGCGAGATATGGGAGTTTGAAGTTAAGGAACGGTTGAGAAACCATCAAAATTTTCGCAATTCTGATACTCGAAACCAATAACTACTATGGCCTAGGGCAAAAATGCACATACCGTTGAAATCGGACGAGTTTCTGCTTTCTGATGCAACAGGTATTTCTCGAGTTCGTCAATCCGTTCGCGAGATATGGGAGTTTGAAGTTAAGGAATGTTTGAGAAACCATCAAAATTATCGCAAGTCTGATACTCGAAACCAATAACTACAAAGGCCTAGGGGAAAAATACACGTACCGTTGTAATCGGGCGTGTTTCTGCTTTCAGATGCAATAGGAAATTCTCGAGTTCGTCAATCCGTTCGCGAGATATGGGAGTTTGAAGTTAAGGAATGGTTGAAAAACCATCACAGTTTTGGCAAGTCTGATACTCGATACCAATAACTACTATGGCCTAGGGCAAAAATACACGTACCGTTGTAATCGGGCGAGTTTCTGCTTTCAGATGCAATAGGAAATTCTCGAGTTCGTCAATCCGTTCGCGAGATATGGGAGTTTGAAGTTAAGGAATGCTTGAGAAACCATCAAAATTTTCGCAAGTCTGATACTCGAAACCAATAACTACAATGGCCTAGGGGAAAAATACACATACCGTTGTAATCGGGCGAGTTTCTGCTGTCAGATGCAACAGGAATTTCACGAGTTCGTCAATTCGTTCGCGAGATATGGGGGCTTGAAGTTAAGGAATGCTTGTGGAACCATCAAAATTATCGCAAGTCTGATACTCGAAACCAATAACTACAAAGGCCTAGGGGAAAAATACACGTACCGTTGTAATCGGGCGAGTTTCTGCTTTCAGATGCAATAGGAAATTCTCGAGTTCGTCAATCCGTTCGCGAGATATGGGAGTTTGAAGTTAAGGAATGGTTGAAAAACCATCACAATTTTGGCAAGTCCGATACTCGAAACCAATAACTACTATGGCCTAGGGCAAAAATACACGTACTGTTGTAATCGGGCGAGTTTCTGCTTTCAGATGCAATAGGAAATTCTCGAGTTCGTCAATCCGTTCGCGAGATATGGGAGTTTGAAGTTAAGGAATGCTTGGGAAACCATCAAAATTTTCGCAACTCTGATAATCGAAACCAATAACTACAATGGCCTAGGGGGAAAATACCCACACCATTGTAATCATGCGAGTTTCTACTTTCAGATGCAACAGGAATTTCTCGAGTTCGTCATTCCGTTCGCGAGATATGGGAGTTTGAAGTTAAGGAATGGTTGAGAAATCATCAAAATTTTCGCAAGCCTGATACACGAATCCAATAACTACAAATGCCTAGGGGAAAAATACACGTACCGTTGTAATCGGGCGAGTTTCTGCTTTCAGATGCAATAGGAAATTCTCGAGTTTGTCAATCCGTTCGCGAGATATGGTAGTTTGAAGTTAAGGAATGGTTGAGGAACCATCAAAATTTTCGCAAGTCTGATACTCGAAACCAATAACTACAATGGCCTAGGGGAAAAATACACATACCGTTGTAATCGGGCGAGTTTCTGCTGTCAGATGCAACAGGAATTTCACGAGTTCGTCAATTCGTTCGCGAGATATGGGAGTTTGAAGTTAAGGAATGCTTGAGAAACCATCAAAATTATCGCAATTTGGATGCTAGAAACGAATAACTGGAATTGCCTAGGGGAAAGTACACAGACCATTAAAATCGGGCGAGTTTCTACTTTCAGATGCAACAGGAATTTCTGGAGTTCGTCATTCCGTTCGCGAGATATGTGAGTTTGAAGTTAAGGAATGGTTGATAAACCATCACAATTTTCGCAAGTCTGATACTCGAAACCAATAACTACAATGGCCTAGGGGAAAAAAAAACATACCGTTGTAATCGGGCGAGTTTCTGCTGTCAGATGCAACAGGAATTTCACGAGTTCGTCAATTCGTTCGCGAGATATGGGGGCTTGAAGTTAAGGAATGCTTGTGGAACCATCAAAATTATCGCAAGTCTGATACTCGAAACCAATAACTACAAAGGCCTAGGGGAAAAATAAACGTACCGTTGTAATCGGGCGAGTTTCTGCTTTCAGATGCAATAGGAAATTCTCGAGTTCGTCAATCCGTTCGCGAGATATGGGAGTTTGAAGTTAAGGAATGGTTGAAAAACCATCACAATTTTGGCAAGTCTGACACTCGAAACCAATAACTACTATGGCCTAGGGCAAAAATACACGTACCGTTGTAATCGGGCGAGTTTCTGCTTTCAGACGCAATAGGAAATTCTCGAGTTCGTCAATCCGTTCGCGAGATATGGGAGTTTGAAGTTAAGGAATGGTTGAGAAATCATCAAAATTTTCGCAAGCCTGATACACGAATCCAATAACTACAAATGCCTAGGGGAAAAATACACGTACCGTTGTAATCGGGCGAGTTTCTGCTTTCAGATGCAATAGGAAATTCTCGAGTTTGTCAATCCGTTCGCGAGATATGGTAGTTTGAAGTTAAGGAATGGTTGAGGAACCATCAAAATTTTCGCAAGTCTGATACTCGAAACCAATAACTACAATGGCCTAGGGGAAAAATACACATACCGTTGTAATCGGGCGAGTTTCTGCTGTCAGATGCAACAGGAATTTCACGAGTTCGTCAATTCGTTCGCGAGATATGGGAGTTTGAAGTTAAGGAATGCTTGAGAAACCATCAAAATTTTCGCAACTCTGATACTCGAAACCAATAACTACAATGGCCTAGGGGGAAAATACACACACCATTGTAATCGTGCGAGTTTCTACTTTCAGATGCAACAGGAATTTCTCGAGTTCGTCAATCCGTTCGCGAGATATGGGAGTTTGAAGTTAAGGAATGGTTGAGAAACCTTCAAAATTTTCGCTGGTCTGATACTCGAAACCAATAACTGGAATGGCCTAGGTCAAAAATACACGTGCCGTTGTAATCGGGCGTGTTTCTGCTTTCAGATGCAATAGGAAATTCTCGAGTTCGTCAATCCGTTCGAGAGATATGGTAGTTTGAAGTTAAGGAATGGTTGAGAAACCATCAAAATTTTCGCAAGTCTGATACTCGAAACCAATAACTACAATGCCCTAGGGGAAAAATACACATACCGTTGTAATCGGGCGAGTTTCTGCTGTCAGATGCAACAGGAATTTCAGGAGTTCGTCAATTCGTTCGCGAGATATGGGAGTTTGAAGTTAAGGAATGCTTGAGAAACCATCAAAATTATCGCAATTTGGATGCTAGAAACGAATAACTGGAATTGCCTAGGGGAAAAGTACACAGACCATTAAAATCGGGCGAGTTTCTACTTTCAGATGCAACAGGAATTTCTCGAGTTCGTCATTCCGTTCGCGAGATATGTGAGTTTGAAGTTAAGGAATGGTTGATAAACCATCACAATTTTCGCAAGTCTGATACTCGAAACCAATAACTACAATGGCCTAGGGGAAAAATACACATACCGTTGTAATCGGGCGAGTTTCTGCTGTCAGATGCAACAGGAATTTCACGAGTTCGTCAATTCGTTCGCGAGATATGGGGGCTTGAAGTTAAGGAATGCTTGTGGAACCATCAAAATTATCGCAAGTCTGATACTCGAAACCAATAACTACAAAGGCCTAGGGGAAAAATACACGTACCGTTGTAATCGGGCGAGTTTCTGCTTTCAGATGCAATAGGAAATTCTCGAGTTCGACAATCCGTTCGCGAGATATGGGAGTTTGAAGTTAAGGAATGGTTGAAAAACCATCACAATTTTGGCAAGTCTGATACTCGAAACCAATAACTACTATGGCCTAGGGCAAAAATACACGTACTGTTGTAATCGGGCGAGTTTCTGCTTTCAGATGCAATAGGAAATTCTCGAGTTCGTCAATCCGTTCGCGAGATATGGGAGTTTGAAGTTAAGGAATGCTTGGGAAACCATCAAAATTTTCGCAACTCTGATACTCGAAACCAATAACTACAATGGCCTAGGGGGAAAATACCCACACCATTGTAATCATGCGAGTTTCTACTTTCAGATGCAACAGGAATTTCTCGAGTTCGTCATTCCGTTCGCGAGATATGGGAGTTTGAAGTTAAGGAATGGTTGAGAAATCATCAAAATTTTCGCAAGCCTGATACACGAATCCAATAACTACAATGGCCTAGGGGAAAAATACACATACCGTTGTAATCGGGCGAGTTTCTGCTGTCAGATGCAACAGGAATTTCACGAGTTCGTCAATTCGTTCGCGAGATATGGGGGCTTGAAGTTAAGGAATGCTTGTGGAACCATCAAAATTTTCGCAAGCCTGATACACGAATCCAATAACTACAAATGCCTAGGGGAAAAATACACGTACCGTTGTAATCGGGCGAGTTTCTGCTTTCAGATGCAATAGGAAATTCTCGAGTTTGTCAATCCGTTCGCGAGATATGGTAGTTTGAAGTTAAGGAATGGTTGAGGAACCATCAAAATTTTCGCAAGTCTGATACTCGAAACCAATAACTACAATGGCCTAGGGGAAAAATACACATACCGTTGTAATCAGGCGAGTTTCTGCTGTCAGATGCAACAGGAATTTCACGAGTTCGTCAATTCGTTCGCGAGATATGGGAGTTTGAAGTTAAGGAATGCTTGAGAAACCATCAAAATTTTCGCAACTCTGATACTCGAAACCAATAACTACAATGGCCTAGGGGGAAAATACACACACCATTGTAATCGTGCGAGTTTCTACTTTCAGATGCAACAGGAATTTCTCGAGTTCGTCAATCCGTTCGCGAGATATGGGAGTTTGAAGTTAAGGAATGGTTGAGAAACCTTCAAAATTTTCGCTGGTCTGATACTCGAAACCAATAACTGGAATGGCCTAGGTCAAAAATACACGTGCCGTTGTAATCGGGCGTGTTTCTGCTTTCAGATGCAATAGGAAATTCTCGAGTTCGTCAATCCGTTCGCGAGATATGGTAGTTTGAAGTTAAGGAATGGTTGAGAAACCATCAAAATTTTCGCAAGTCTGATACTCGAAACCAATAACTACAATGCCCTAGGGGAAAAATACACATACCGTTGTAATCGGGCGAGTTTCTGCTGTCAGATGCAACAGGAATTTCACGAGTTCGTCAATTCGTTCGCGAGATATGGGAGTTTGAAGTTAAGGAATGCTTGAGAAACCATCAAAATTATCGCAATTTGGATGCTAGAAACGAATAACTGGAATTGCCTAGGGGAAAAGTACACAGACCATTAAAATCGGGCGAGTTTCTACTTTCAGATGCAACAGGAATTTCTCTAGTTCGTCATTCCGTTCGCGAGATATGTGAGTTTGAAGTTAAGGAATGGTTGATAAACCATCACAATTTTCGGAAGTCTGATACTCGAAACCAATAACCACTATGGCCTAGGGCAAAAATACACATACCGTTGTAATCGGGCGTGTTTCTGCTTTCAGATGCAATAGGAAATTCTCGAGTTCGTCAATCCGTTCGCGAGATATGGTAGTTTGAAGTTAAGGAATGGTTCAGAAACCATCAAAAGTTTCGCAAGTCTGATACTCGAAACCAATAACTACAATGGCCTAGGGGAAAAATACACATACCGTTGTCATCGGGCGAGTTTCTGCTGTCAGATGCAACAGGAATTTCTCGAGTTCGTCATTCCGTTCGCGAGATATGGGAGTTTGAAGTTAAGGAATGGATGAGAAACCATCAAAATTTTCGCAAGTCTGATACACGAAACCAATAACTACAAAGGCCTAGGGGAAAAATACACATACGGTTGTAATCGGGCGACTTTCTACTTTCACATGCAACAGGAACTTCTCGAGTTCGTCAATCCGTTCGCGGGATATGGGAGTTTGAAGTTAAGGAATGGTTGAGAAACCATCAAAATTTTCGCAACTCTGATACTCGAAACCAATAACTACAATGGCCTAGGGGGAAAATACACACACCATTGTAATCGTGCGTGTTTCTACTTTCAGATGCAACAGGAATTTCTCGAGTTCGTCGTTCCGTTCGCGAGATATTGGAGTTTGAAGTTAAGGAATGGTAGAGAAACCATCATAATTTTCGCAAGTCTCATACTCGAAACCAATAACTACAATGGCCTAGGGGAAAAATACACATACCCTTGTAATCGGGCGAGTTTCTGCTTTCAGATGCAACAGGAATTTCTCGAGTTCGTCAAACCGTTCGCGAGATATGGGAGTTTGAGTTAAGGAATGGTTGAGAAACCTTCAAAATTTTCGCTGGTCTGATACTCGAAACCAATAACTGGAATGGCCTAGGTCAAAAACACACGTACCGTTGTAAACGGGCGTGTTTCTGCTTTCAGATGCAATAGGAAATTCTCGAGTTCGTCAATTGGTTCGCGAGATATGGGAGTTTGAAGTTAAGGAATGCTTGAGAAACCATCAAAATTATCGCAATTCGGATGCTAGAAACGAATAACTGGAATTGCCTAGGGGAAAAGTACTCAGACCATTAAAATCGGGCGAGTTTCTACTTTCAGATGCAACAGGAATTTCTCGAGTTCGTCATTCCGTTCGCGAGATATGGGAGTTTGAAGTTAAGGAATGGTTGAGAAACCATCACAATTTTCGCAAGTCTGATACTCGAAACTAATAACCACTATGGCCTAGGGCAAAAATACACATACCGTTGTAATCGGGCGAGTTTCTGCTTTCAGATGCAATAGGAAATTCTCGAGTTCGTCAATCCGATCGCGAGATATGGAAGTTTGAAGTTAAGGAATGCTTGAGAAACCATCAAAATTTTCGCAAGTCTGATACTCGAAACCAATAACTGGAATGGCCTAGGGGAAAAGTACACATACCATTGTAATCGGGCGAGTTTCTACTTTCAGATGCAACAGGAATTTCTCGAGTTCGTCAATCCGTTCGCGAGATATGGAAGTTTGAAGTTAAGGAATGCTTGAGAAACCATCAAAATTCTCGCTGGTCTGATACTCGAAACCAACAACTGGAATGGCCTAGGGGAAAAGTACACACACCGTTGTAATCGGGCGAGTTTCTGCTTTTAGATGCGGTAGGAAATTCTCGAGTTCGTCAATCCGTTCGCGAGATATGGAAGTGTGAAAATAAGGAATGGTTGAGAAACCATCAAAATTTTCGCAAGTCTGATACGCGAAACCAATAACTACAAATGCCTAGGGGAAAAATACACATACCGTTGTAATCGGGCGAAATTCTACTTTCACATGCAACAGGAATTTCTCGCGTTCGTCAATCCGTTCGCGAGATATGGAAGTTTGAATTTAAGGAATGCTTGAGAAACCATCAAAATTTTCGCTGGTCTGATACTCGAAACCAATAACTGGAATGGCCTAGGGGAAAGGTACACACACCATTGTAATTGGGCGAGTTTCTACTTTCAGATGCAACAGGAATTTCTCGAGTTCGTCATTCCGTTCGCGAGATATGGGAGTTTGAAGTTAAGGAATGGTAGAGAAACCATCAAAATTTTCGCAAGTCTCATACACGAAACCAATAACTACAAAGGCATAGGGGAAAAATGCACATACCTTTGTAATCGGGCGAGTTTCCACTTCCAGATGCAACAGGAATTTCTCGAGTTCGTCATTCCGTTCGCGAGATTTGGGAGTTTGAAGTTAAGGAATGGTTGAGAAACCATCAAAATTTTCGGAATTCTGATGCTAGAAACCAATAACTACAATAGCCTAGGGGAAAAATACACATACCTTTGTAATCGGGCGAGTTTCTGCTTTCAGATGCAACAGGAATTTCTCGAGTTCGTCAATCCGTTCGCGAGATATGGGAGTTTGAAGTTAAGGAATGGTTGAGATACCTTCAAAATTTTCGCTGGTCTGATACTCGAAACCAATAACTGGAATGGCCTAGGTCAAAAATACACGTACCGTTGTAATCGGGCGTGTTTCTGCTTTCAGATGCAATAGGAAATTCTCGAGTTCGTCAATTCGTTCGCGAGATATGGGAGTTTGAAATTAAGGAATGCTTGAGAAACCATCAAAATTATCGCAATTCGGATGCTAGAAACGAATAACTGGAATTGCCTAGGGGAAAAGTACACAGACCATTAAAATCGGGCGAGTATCTACTTTCAGATGCAACAGGAACTTCTCGAGTTCGTCATTCCGTTCGCGAGATATGGGAGTTTGAAGTTAAGGAATGGTTGATAAACCATCACAATTTTCGGAAGTCTGATACTCGAAACCAATAACCACTATGGCCTAGGGCAAAAATACACATACCGTTGTAATCGGGCGTGTTTCTGCTTTCAGATGCAATAGGAAATTCTCGAGTTCGTCAATCCGTTCGCGAGATATGGTAGTTTGAAGTTAAGGAATGGTTCAGAAACCATCAAAAGTTTCGCAAGTCTGATACTCGAAACCAATAACTACAATGGCCTAGGGGAAAAATACACATACCGTTGTCATCGGGCGAGTTTCTGCTTTCAGATGCAATAGGAAATTCTCGAGTTCGTCAATCCGTTCGCGAGATATGGTAGTTTGAAGTTAAGGAATGGTTGAGAAACCATCAAAATTTTCGCAAGTCTGATACTCGAAACCAATAACTACAATGCCCTAGGGGAAAAATACACATACCGTTGTAATCGGGCGAGTTTCTGCTGTCAGATGCAACAGGAATTTCACGAGTTCGTCAATTCGTTCGCGAGATATGGGAGTTTGAAGTTAAGGAATGCTTGAGAAACCATCAAAATTATCGCAATTTGGATGCTAGAAACGAATAACTGGAATTGCCTAGGGGAAAAGTACACAGACCATTAAAATCGGGCGAGTTTCTACTTTCAGATGCAACAGGAATTTCTCTAGTTCGTCATTCCGTTCGCGAGATATGTGAGTTTGAAGTTAAGGAATGGTTGATAAACCATCACAATTTTCGGAAGTCTGATACTCGAAACCAATAACCACTATGGCCTAGGGCAAAAATACACATACCGTTGTAATCGGGCGTGTTTCTGCTTTCAGATGCAATAGGAAATTCTCGAGTTCGTCAATCCGTTCGCGAGATATGGTAGTTTGAAGTTAAGGAATGGTTCAGAAACCATCAAAAGTTTCGCAAGTCTGATACTCGAAACCAATAACTACAATGGCCTAGGGGAAAAATACACATACCGTTGTCATCGGGCGAGTTTCTGCTGTCAGATGCAACAGGAATTTCTCGAGTTCGTCATTCCGTTCGCGAGATATGGGAGTTTGAAGTTAAGGAATGGATGAGAAACCATCAAAATTTTCGCAAGTCTGATACACGAAACCAATAACTACAAAGGCCTAGGGGAAAAATACACATACGGTTGTAATCGGGCGACTTTCTACTTTCACATGCAACAGGAACTTCTCGAGTTCGTCAATCCGTTCGCGGGATATGGGAGTTTGAAGTTAAGGAATGGTTGAGAAACCATCAAAATTTTCGCAACTCTGATACTCGAAACCAATAACTACAATGGCCTAGGGGGAAAATACACACACCATTGTAATCGTGCGAGTTTCTACTTTCAGATGCAACAGGAATTTCTCGAGTTCGTCGTTCCGTTCGCGAGATATTGGAGTTTGAAGTTAAGGAATGGTAGAGAAACCATCATAATTTTCGCAAGTCTCATACTCGAAACCAATAACTACAATGGCCTAGGGGAAAAATACACATACCCTTGTAATCGGGCGAGTTTCTGCTTTCAGATGCAACAGGAATTTCTCGAGTTCGTCAAACCGTTCGCGAGATATGGGAGTTTGAGTTAAGGAATGGTTGAGAAACCTTCAAAATTTTCGCTGGTCTGATACTCGAAACCAATAACTGGAATGGCCTAGGTCAAAAACACACGTACCGTTGTAAACGGGCGTGTTTCTGCTTTCAGATGCAATAGGAAATTCTCGAGTTCGTCAATTGGTTCGCGAGATATGGGAGTTTGAAGTTAAGGAATGCTTGAGAAACCATCAAAATTATCGCAATTCGGATGCTAGAAACGAATAACTGGAATTGCCTAGGGGAAAAGTACTCAGACCATTAAAATCGGGCGAGTTTCTACTTTCAGATGCAACAGGAATTTCTCGAGTTCGTCATTCCGTTCGCGAGATATGGGAGTTTGAAGTTAAGGAATGGTTGAGAAACCATCACAATTTTCGCAAGTCTGATACTCGAAACTAATAACCACTATGGCCTAGGGCAAAAATACACATACCGTTGTAATCGGGCGAGTTTCTGCTTTCAGATGCAATAGGAAATTCTCGAGTTCGTCAATCCGATCGCGAGATATGGAAGTTTGAAGTTAAGGAATGCTTGAGAAACCATCAAAATTTTCGCAAGTCTGATACTCGAAACCAATAACTGGAATGGCCTAGGGGAAAAGTACACATACCATTGTAATCGGGCGAGTTTCTACTTTCAGATGCAACAGGAATTTCTCGAGTTCGTCAATCCGTTCGCGAGATATGGAAGTTTGAAGTTAAGGAATGCTTGAGAAACCATCAAAATTCTCGCTGGTCTGATACTCGAAACCAACAACTGGAATGGCCTAGGGGAAAAGTACACACACCGTTGTAATCGGGCGAGTTTCTGCTTTTAGATGCGGTAGGAAATTCTCGAGTTCGTCAATCCGTTCGCGAGATATGGAAGTGTGAAAATAAGGAATGGTTGAGAAACCATCAAAATTTTCGCAAGTCTGATACGCGAAACCAATAACTACAAATGCCTAGGGGAAAAATACACATACCGTTGTAATCGGGCGAAATTCTACTTTCACATGCAACAGGAATTTCTCGCGTTCGTCAATCCGTTCGCGAGATATGGAAGTTTGAATTTAAGGAATGCTTGAGAAACCATCAAAATTTTCGCTGGTCTGATACTCGAAACCAATAACTGGAATGGCCTAGGGGAAAGGTACACACACCATTGTAATTGGGCGAGTTTCTACTTTCAGATGCAACAGGAATTTCTCGAGTTCGTCATTCCGTTCGCGAGATATGGGAGTTTGAAGTTAAGGAATGGTAGAGAAACCATCAAAATTTTCGCAAGTCTCATACACGAAACCAATAACTACAAAGGCATAGGGGAAAAATGCACATACCTTTGTAATCGGGCGAGTTTCCACTTCCAGATGCAACAGGAATTTCTCGAGTTCGTCATTCCGTTCGCGAGATTTGGGAGTTTGAAGTTAAGGAATGGTTGAGAAACCATCAAAATTTTCGGAATTCTGATGCTAGAAACCAATAACTACAATAGCCTAGGGGAAAAATACACATACCTTTGTAATCGGGCGAGTTTCTGCTTTCAGATGCAACAGGAATTTCTCGAGTTCGTCAATCCGTTCGCGAGATATGGGAGTTTGAAGTTAAGGAATGGTTGAGATACCTTCAAAATTTTCGCTGGTCTGATACTCGAAACCAATAACTGGAATGGCCTAGGTCAAAAATACACGTACCGTTGTAATCGGGCGTGTTTCTGCTTTCAGATGCAATAGGAAATTCTCGAGTTCGTCAATTCGTTCGCGAGATATGGGAGTTTGAAATTAAGGAATGCTTGAGAAACCATCAAAATTATCGCAATTCGGATGCTAGAAACGAATAACTGGAATTGCCTAGGGGAAAAGTACACAGACCATTAAAATCGGGCGAGTATCTACTTTCAGATGCAACAGGAACTTCTCGAGTTCGTCATTCCGTTCGCGAGATATGGGAGTTTGAAGTTAAGGAATGGTTGATAAACCATCACAATTTTCGGAAGTCTGATACTCGAAACCAATAACCACTATGGCCTAGGGCAAAAATACACATACCGTTGTAATCGGGCGTGTTTCTGCTTTCAGATGCAATAGGAAATTCTCGAGTTCGTCAATCCGTTCGCGAGATATGGTAGTTTGAAGTTAAGGAATGGTTCAGAAACCATCAAAAGTTTCGCAAGTCTGATACTCGAAACCAATAACTACAATGGCCTAGGGGAAAAATACACATACCGTTGTCATCGGGCGAGTTTCTGCTGTCAGATGCAACAGGAATTTCTCGAGTTCGTCATTCCGTTCGCGAGATATGGGAGTTTGAAGTTAAGGAATGGATGAGAAACCATCAAAATTTTCGCAAGTCTGATACACGAAACCAATAACTACAAAGGCCTAGGGGAAAAATACACATACGGTTGTAATCGGGCGACTTTCTACTTTCACATGCAACAGGAACTTCTCGAGTTCGTCAATCCGTTCGCGGGATATGGGAGTTTGAAGTTAAGGAATGGTTGAGAAACCATCAAAATTTTCGCAACTCTGATACTCGAAACCAATAACTACAATGGCCTAGGGGGAAAATACACACACCATTGTAATCGTGCGAGTTTCTACTTTCAGATGCAACAGGAATTTCTCGAGTTCGTCGTTCCGTTCGCGAGATATTGGAGTTTGAAGTTAAGGAATGGTAGAGAAACCGTCATAATTTTCGCAAGTCTCATACTCGAAACCAATAACTACAATGGCCTAGGGGAAAAATACACATACCCTTGTAATCGGGCGAGTTTCTGCTTTCAGATGCAACAGGAATTTCTCGAGTTCGTCAAACCGTTCGCGAGATATGGGAGTTTGAGTTAAGGAATGGTTGAGAAACCTTCAAAATTTTCGCTGGTCTGATACTCGAAACCAATAACTGGAATGGCCTAGGTCAAAAACACACGTACCGTTGTAAACGGGCGTGTTTCTGCTTTCAGATGCAATAGGAAATTCTCGAGTTCGTCAATTGGTTCGCGAGATATGGGAGTTTGAAGTTAAGGAATGCTTGAGAAACCATCAAAATTATCGCAATTCGGATGCTAGAAACGAATAACTGGAATTGCCTAGGGGAAAAGTACCCAGACCATTAAAATCGGGCGAGTTTCTACTTTCAGATGCAACAGGAATTTCTCGAGTTCGTCATTCCGTTCGCGAGATATGGGAGTTTGAAGTTAAGGAATGGTTGAGAAACCATCACAATTTTCGCAAGTCTGATACTCGAAACTAATAACCACTATGGCCTAGGGCAAAAATACACATACCGTTGTAATCGGGCGAGTTTCTGCTTTCAGATGCAATAGGAAATTCTCGAGTTCGTCAATCCGATCGCGAGATATGGAAGTTTGAAGTTAAGGAATGCTTGAGAAACCATCAAAATTTTCGCAAGTCTGATACTCGAAACCAATAACTGGAATGGCCTAGGGGAAAAGTACACATACCATTGTAATCGGGCGAGTTTCTACTTTCAGATGCAACAGGAATTTCTCGAGTTCGTCAATCCGTTCGCGAGATATGGAAGTTTGAAGTTAAGGAATGCTTGAGAAACCATCAAAATTCTCGCTGGTCTGATACTCGAAACCAACAACTGGAATGGCCTAGGGGAAAAGTACACACACCGTTGTAATCGGGCGAGTTTCTGCTTTTAGATGCGGTAGGAAATTCTCGAGTTCGTCAATCCGTTCGCGAGATATGGAAGTGTGAAAATAAGGAATGGTTGAGAAACCATCAAAATTTTCGCAAGTCTGATACGCGAAACCAATAACTACAAATGCCTAGGGGAAAAATACACATACCGTTGTAATCGGGCGAAATTCTACTTTCACATGCAACAGGAATTTCTCGCGTTCGTCAATCCGTTCGCGAGATATGGAAGTTTGAATTTAAGGAATGCTTGAGAAACCATCAAAATTTTCGCTGGTCTGATACTCGAAACCAATAACTGGAATGGCCTAGGGGAAAGGTACACACACCATTGTAATTGGGCGAGTTTCTACTTTCAGATGCAACAGGAATTTCTCGAGTTCGTCATTCCGTTCGCGAGATATGGGAGTTTGAAGTTAAGGAATGGTAGAGAAACCATCAAAATTTTCGCAAGTCTCATACACGAAACCAATAACTACAAAGGCATAGGGGAAAAATGCACATACCTTTGTAATCGGGCGAGTTTCCACTTCCAGATGCAACAGGAATTTCTCGAGTTCGTCATTCCGTTCGCGAGATTTGGGAGTTTGAAGTTAAGGAATGGTTGAGAAACCATCAAAATTTTCGGAATTCTGATGCTAGAAACCAATAACTACAATAGCCTAGGGGAAAAATACACATACCTTTGTAATCGGGCGAGTTTCTGCTTTCAGATGCAACAGGAATTTCTCGAGTTCGTCAATCCGTTCGCGAGATATGGGAGTTTGAAGTTAAGGAATGGTTGAGATACCTTCAAAATTTTCGCTGGTCTGATACTCGAAACCAATAACTGGAATGGCCTAGGTCAAAAATACACGTACCGTTGTAATCGGGCGTGTTTCTGCTTTCAGATGCAATAGGAAATTCTCGAGTTCGTCAATTCGTTCGCGAGATATGGGAGTTTGAAATTAAGGAATGCTTGAGAAACCATCAAAATTATCGCAATTCGGATGCTAGAAACGAATAACTGGAATTGCCTAGGGGAAAAGTACACAGACCATTAAAATCGGGCGAGTATCTACTTTCAGATGCAACAGGAACTTCTCGAGTTCGTCATTCCGTTCGCGAGATATGGGAGTTTGAAGTTAAGGAATGGTTGAGAAACCATCACAATTTTCGCAAGTCTGATACTCGAAACCAATAACTACAATGGCCTAGGAGAAAAATACACATACCGTTGTAATCGGGCGGGTTTCTGCTTTCAGATGCAATAGGAAATTCTCGAGTTCATCAATCTGTTCGCGAGATATGCTAGTGTGAAGTTAAGGAATGGTTGAGAAACCATCAAAATTTTCGCAAGTCAGATACTCGAAACCAATAACTGGAATGGCCTAGCGGAAAAGTACACATACCATTGTAATCGGGCGAGTTTCCACTTTCAGGTGCAACAGGAATTCCTCGAGTTCGTCAATCCGTTCGCGAGATATGGAAGTTTGAAGTTGAGGAATGCTTGAGAAACCATCAAAATTCTCGCTGGTCTGATACTCGAAACCAACAACTGGAATGGCCTAGGGGAAAAGTACACACACCGTTGTATTCGGGCGAGTTTCTGCTTTCAGAAGCAATAGGAAATTCTCGAGCTCGTCAATCCGTTCGCGAGAGATGGGAGTTGGAAATTAAGGAATGGTTGAGAAACCATCAAAATTATCGCAAGTCTGATACTCGAAACCAATAACTACAATGGCCTAGGGGAAAAATACACACACCGTTGTAATCGGGCGGGTTTCTGCTTTCAGATGCAATAGGAAATTCTCGAGTTCGTCAATCTGTTCGCGAGATATGGAAGTTTGAAGTTGAAGAATGCTTGAGAAACCATCAAAATTCTCGCTGGTCTGATACTCGAAACCAACATCTGGAATGGCCTAGGGGAAAAGCACACACACCGTTGTATTCGGGCGAGTTTCTGCTTTCAGAAGCAATAGGATATTCTCGAGCTCGTCAATCCGTTCGCGAGAGATGGGAGTTGGAAAGTAAGGAATGGTTGAGAAACCATCAAAATTATCGCAAGTCTGATACTCGAAACCAATAACTACAATGGCCTAGGGGAAAAATACACATACCGTTGTAATCGGGCGGGTTTCTGCTTTCAGATGCAATAGGTAATTCTCGAGTTCGTCAATCTGTTCGCGAGATATGGAAGTGTGAAGTTAAGTAATGGTTGAGAAACCATCAAAATTTTCGCAAGTCAGATACTCGAAACCAATATCTGGAATGGCCTAGGGGAAAAGTACACATACCATTGTAATCGGGCGAGTTTCTACTTTCAGATGCAACAGGAATTCCTCGAGTTCGTCAATCCGTTCGCGAGATATGGAAGATTGAAGTTAAGGAATGCTTGAGAAACCATCAAAATTCTCGCTGGTCTGATACTCGAAACCAACAACTGGAATGGCCTAGGGGAAAAGTACACACACCGTTGTAATCGGGTGAGTTTCTGCTTTCAGAAGCAATAGGCAATTCTCGAGATCGTCAATCCGTTCGCGAGAGATGGGAGTTGGAAATTAAGGAATGGTTGAGAAACCAACAAAATTTTCGCAAGTCTGATACTCTAAACCAATAACTACAATGGCCTAGGGGAAAAATACACATACCGTTGTAATCGGGCGGGTTTCTGCTTTCGGATGCAATAGGCAATTCTCGAGATCGTCAATCCGTTCGCGAGATATGGAAGTGTGAAAATAACGAATGGTTGAGAAACCATCAAAATTTTCGCAAGTCTGATGCTCGAAACCAATATCTGGAATGGCCTAGGGGAAAAGTACACATACCATTGTAATCGGGCGAGTTTCTACTTTCAGATGCAACAGGAATTCCTCGAGTTCGTCAATCCGTTCGCGAGATATGGAAGATTGAAGTTAAGGAATGCTTGAGAAACCATCAAAATTCTCGCTGGTCTGATACTCGAAACCAACAACTGGAATGGCCTAGGGGAAAAGTACACATACCATTGTAATCGGGCGGGTTTCTGCTTTCAGATGCAATAGGCAATTCTCGAGATCGTCAATCCGTTCGCGAGATATGGAAGTGTGAAAATAAGGAATGGTTGAGAAACCATCAAAATTATCGCAAGTCTGATACTCGAAACCAATAACTACAATGGCCTAGGGGAAAAATACACATACCGTTGTAATCGGGCGGGTTTCTGCTTTCAGATGCAATAGGAAATTCTCGAGTTCGTCAATCTGTTCGCGAGATATGGAAGTTTGAATTTGAGGAATGCTTGAGAAACCATCAAAATTCTCGCTGGTCTGATACTCGAAACCAACAACTGGAATGGCCTAGGGGAAAAGTACACACACCGTTGTATTCGGGCGAGTTTCTGCTTTCAGAAGCAATAGGAAATTCTCGAGCTCGTCAATCCGTTCGCGAGAGATGGGAGTTGGAAATTAACGAATGGTTGAGAAACCATCAAAATTATCGCAAGTCTGATACTCGAAACCAATAACTGGAATGTCCTAGGGGAAAAATACACATACCGTTGTAATCGGGCGGGTTTCTGCTTTCAGATGCAATAGGAAATTCTCGAGTTCGTCAATCTGTTCGCGAGATATGGAAGTGTGAAGTTAAGGAATGGTTGAGAAACCATCAAAATTTTCGCAAGTCAGATACTCGAAACCAATATCTGGAATGGCCTAGGGGAAAAGTACACATACCATTGTAATCGGGCGAGTTTCTACTTTCAGATGCAACAGGAATTCCTCGAGTTCGTCAATCCGTTCGCGAGATATGGAAGTTTGAAGTTAAGGAATGCTTGAGAAACCATCAAAATTCTCGATGGTCTGATACTCGAAACCAACAACTGGAATGGCCTAGGGGAAAAGTACACACACCGTTGTAATCGGGCGAGTTTCTGCTTTCAGAAGCAATAGGAAATTCTCGAGCTCGTCAATCTGTTCGCGAGAGATGGGAGTTGGAAATTAAGGAATGGTTGAGAAACCATCAAAATTTTCGCAAGTCTGATACTCGAAACCAATAACTACAATGGCCTAGGGGAAAAATACACATACCGTTGTTATCGGGCGGGTTTCTGCTTTCAGATGCAATAGGCAATTCTCGAGATCGTCAATCCGTTCGCGAGATATGGAAGTGTGAAAATAGGGAATGGTTGAGAAACCATCAAAATTTTCGCAAGTCTGATACTCGAAAACAATAACTACAATGGCCTAGTGGAAAAATACACATACCGTTGTAATCGGGCGGGTTTCTGCTTTCAGATGCAATAGGCAATTCTCGAGATCGTCAATCCGTTCGCGAGATATGGAAGTGTGAAAATAAGGAATGGTTGAGAACCCATCAAAATCTTCGCAAGTCTGATACTCGAAACCAATAACTACAAAGGCCTAGGGGAAAAATACGCATACGCTTGTAATCGGGCGAACTTCAACTTTCACATGCAACAGGAATTTCTCGCGTTCGTCAATCCGTTCGCGAGAAATGGGAGTTGGAAATTAAGGAATGGTTGAGAAACCATCAAAATTATCGCAAGTCTGATACTCGAAACCAATAACTACAATGGCCTAGGGGAAAAATACACATACCGTTGTAATCGGGCGGGTTTCTGCTTTCAGATGCAATAGGAAATTCTCGAGTTCGTCAATCTGTTCGCGAGATATGGAAGTTTGAAGTTGAGGAATGCTTGAGAAACCATCAAAATTCTCGCTGGTCTGATACTCGAAACCAACAACTGGAATGGCCTAGGGGAAAAGTACACACACCGTTGTATTCGGGCGAGTTTCTGCTTTCAGAAGCAATAGGAAATTCTCGAGCTCGTCAATCCGTTCGCGAGAGATGGGAGTTGGAAGTTAAGGAATGGTTGAGAAACCATCAAAATTATCGCAAGTCTGATACTCGAAACCAATAACTACAATGGCCTAGGGGAAAAATACACATACCGTTGTAATCGGGCGGGTTTCTGCTTTCAGATGCAATAGGAAATTCTCGAGTTCGTCAATCTGTTCGCGAGATATGGAAGTGTGAAGTTAAGGAATGGTTGAGAAACCATCAAAATTTTCGCAATTCAGATACTCGAAACCAATATCTGGAATTGCCTAGGGGAAAAGTACACATACCATTGTAATCGGGCGAGTTTCTACTTTCAGATGCAACAGGAATTCCTCGAGTTCGTCAATCCGTTCGCGAGATATGGAAGTTTGAAGTTAAGGAATGCTTGAGAATCCATCAAAATTCTCGCTGGTCTGATACTCGAAACCAACAACTGGAATGGCCTAGGGGAAAAGTACACACACCGTTGTAATAGGGCGAGTTTCTGCTTTCAGAAGCAATAGGAAATTCTCTAGCTCGTCAATCTGTTCGCGAGAGATGGGAGTTGGAAATTAAGGAATGGTTGAGAAACCATCAAAATTTTCGCAAGTCTGATACTCGAAACCAATAACTGGAATGTCCTAGGGGAAAAATACACATACCGTTGTAATCGGGCGGGTTTCTGCTTTCAGATGCAATAGGCAATTCTCGAGATCGTCAATCCGTTCGCGAGATATGGAAGTGTGAAAATAGGGAATGGTTGAGAAACCATCAAAATTTTCGCAAGTCTGATACTCGAAACCAATAACTACAATGGCCTAGTGGAAAAATACACATACCGTTGTAATCGGGCGGGTTTCTGCTTTCAGATGCAATAGGCAATTCTCGAGATCGTCAATCCGTTCGCGAGATATGGAAGTGTGAAAATAAGGAATGGTTGAGAAACCATCAAAATCTTCGCAAGTCTGATACTCGAAACCAATAACTACAAAGGCCTAGGGGAAAAATACGCATACGCTTGTAATCGGGCGAACTTCAACTTTCACATGCAACAGGAATTTCTCGCGTTCGTCAATCCGTTCGCGAGAAATGGGAGTTGGAAATTAAGGAATGGTTGAGAAACCATCAAAATTATCGCAAGTCTGATACTCGAAACCAATAACTACAATGGCCTAGGGGAAAAATACACATAGCGTTGTAATCGGGCGGGTTTCTGCTTTCAGATGCAATAGGAAATTCTCGAGTTCGTCAATCTGTTCGCGAGATATGGAAGTTTGAAGTTGAGGAATGCTTGAGAAACCATCAAAATTCTCGCTGGTCTGATACTCGAAACCAACAACTGGAATGGCCTAGGGGAAAAGTACACACACCGTTGTATTCGGGCGAGTTTCTGCTTTCAGAAGCAATAGGAAATTCTCGAGCTCGTCAATCCGTTCGCGAGAGATGGGAGTTGGAAGTTAAGGAATGGTTGAGAAACCATCAAAATTATCGCAAGTCTGATACTCGAAACCAATAACTACAATGGCCTAGGGGAAAAATACACATACCGTTGTAATCGGGCGGGTTTCTGCTTTCAGATGCAATAGGAAATTCTCGAGTTCGTCAATCTGTTCGCGAGATATGGAAGTGTGAAGTTAAGGAATGGTTGAGAAACCATCAAAATTTTCGCAAGTCAGATACTCGAAACCAATATCTGGAATTGCCTAGGGGAAAAGTACACACACCGTTGTAATCGGGCGAGTTTCTACTTTCAGATGCAACAGGAATTCCTCGAGTTCGTCAATCCGTTCGCGAGATATGGAAGTTTGAAGTTAAGGAATGCTTGAGAATCCATCAAAATTC
The DNA here is from genome assembly GCF_051014685.1 of Ptiloglossa arizonensis. Taxonomy (NCBI): domain Eukaryota; kingdom Metazoa; phylum Arthropoda; class Insecta; order Hymenoptera; family Colletidae; genus Ptiloglossa; species Ptiloglossa arizonensis. Next base: position 209,827 of record NW_027478935.1, read on the forward strand.
TCGCTGGTCTGATACTCGAAACCAACAACTGGAATGGCCTAGGGGAAAAGTACACACACCGTTGTAATAGGGCGAGTTTCTGCTTTCAGAAGCAATAGGAAATTCTCTAGCTCGTCAATCTGTTCGCGAGAGATGGGAGTTGGAAATTAAGGAATGGTTGAGAAACCATCAAAATTTTCGCAAGTCTGATACTCGAAACCAATAACTGGAATGTCCTAGGGGAAAAATACACATACCGTTGTAATCGGGCGGGTTTCTGCTTTCAGATGCAATAGGAAATTCTCGAGTTCGTCAATCTGTTCGCGAGATATGGAAGTGTGAAGTTAAGGAATGCTTGAGAAACCATCAAAATTCTCGCTGGTCTGATACTCGAAACCAACAACTGGAATGGCCTAGGGGAAAAGTACACACACCGTTGTAATCGGGCGAGTTTCTGCTTTCAGAAGCAATAGGAAATTCTCGAGCTCGTCAATCTGTTCGCGAGAGATGGGAGTTGGAAATTAAGGAATGGTTGAGAAACCATCAAAATTTTCGCAAGTCTGATACTCAAAACCAATAACTACAAATGCCTAGGGGAAAAATACACATACCGTTGTAATCGGGCGAGATTCTACTTTCACATGCAACAGGAACTTCTCGCGTTCGTCAATCCGTTCGCGAGATATGGAAGTGTGAAGTTAAGGAATGGTTGAGAAACCATCAAAATTTTCGCAAGTCTGATACTCGAAACCAGTAACTACAAAGGCCTAGAGGAAAAATACACATACCGTTGTAATCGGGCGAGTTTCTACTTCCACATGCAACAGGAATTTCTCGAGTTCGTCAATCCGTTCGCGAGATATGGGAGTTTGAAGTTGAGGAATGGTTGAGAAACCATCAAAATTTTCGCAAGTCTGATACTCGAATCCAATAACTACTATTGCCTAGGGCAAAAATACACATACCGTTGTAATCGGGCGCGTTTCTGCTTTCAGATGCAATAGGAAATTCTCGAGTTCGTCAATCCGTTCGCGAGATATGGGAGTTTGAAGTTAAGGTATGGTTGAGAGACCATCAAAATTTTCGCAAGTCTGATACTCGAAACCAGTAACTACAAAGGCCTAGAGGAAAAATACACATACCGTTGTAATCGGGCGAGTTTCTACTTCCACATGCAACAGGAAATTATCGAGTTCGGCATTCCGTTCGCGAGATATGGGAGTGTGAAGTTAAGGAATGGTTGAGAAACCATCAAAATTTTCGCAAGTCTGATACTCGAAACCCATAACTGGAATGGCCTAGGGGAAAAGTACACAAACCATTGTATTCGGGCGAGTTTCTGCTTTCAGATGCAACAGGAATTTCTCGAGTGCGTCAATCCGTTCGCGAGATATGGGAGTTTGAAGTTAAGGAATGGTTGAGAAACCATCAAAATTTTCGCAAGTCTGATACTCGAAACCAATAACAACAAAGGCTTAGGGGGAAAACACACATACCTTTGTAATCGGGCGAGTTTCTACTTTGAGGTGCAACAGGAATTTTTCGAGTTCGTCATTCCGTTCGCGAGATATGGGAGTTTGAAGTTAAGGAATGGTTTAGAAACCATCACAATTTTCGCAAGTCTGATACTCGAAACCAATAACCACTATGGCCTAGGGCAAAAATACACATACCGTTGTAATCGGGCGAGTTTCTCCTTTCAGATGCAATAGGAATTTCTCGAGTTCGTCAATCCGTTCGCGAGATATGGATGTTTGAAGTTAAGGAATGCTTGAGAAACCATCAAAATTTTCGCTGGTCTGATACTCGAAACCAATAACTACAATGGCCTAGGGGAAAAATACACATACAGTTGTAATCGGGCGCGTTTCTACTTTCAGATGCAACAGGAATTTCTCGAGTTCGTCAATCCGTTCGCGAGATATGGAAGTTTGAAGTTAAGGAATGCTTGAGAAACCATCAAAATTTTCGCTGGTCTGATACTCGAATCCAATAACTACAATGGCCTAGGGGAAAAATACACATACCGTTGTAATCGGGCGCGTTTCTACTTTCAGATGCATCAGAAATTTCTGGAGTTCGTCAATCCGTTCGCGTGATATGGGAGTTTGAAGTTAAGGAATGGTTGAGAAACCATCAAAATTTTCGCAAGTCTGATACTCGAAACCAATAACTACAATGGCCTAGGGGAAAAATACACATACCGTTGTAATCGGGCGAGTTTCTACTTTCAGATGCAACAGGAATTTCTCGAGTTCGTCAATCCGTTCGCGGGATATGGGAATTTGAAGTTAAGGAATGGTTGAGAAACAATCAAAATTTTCGCTGGTCTGATACTCGAAACCGATACCTGGAATGGCCTAGGGGAAAAGTACACACACCATTGCAATCGGGCGAGATTCTACTTTCACATGCAACAGGAATATCTCGAGTTCGTCAATGCGTTCGCGAGATATGGAAGTTTGAAGTTAAGGAATGCTTGAGAAATAATCAAAATTTTCGCTGGTCTGATACTCGAATCCAATAACTACAATGGCCTAGGGGAAAAATACACATACCGTTGTAATCGGGCGAGTTTCTACTTCCAGATGCAGCAGGAATTTCTCGAGTTCGTCAATCCGTTCGCGGGATATGGGAATTTGAAGTTAAGGAATGGTTGAGAAACCATCAAAATTTTCGCTGGTCTGATACTCGAAACCAATAACTGGCATGGCCTAGGGTAAAAGTACACACACCATTGCAATCGGGCGAGTTTCTACTTTCAGACCCAACAGGAATTTCTCGAGTTCGTCAATCCGTTCGCGAGATATGGGAGTTTAAAATTAAGGAATGGTTGAGAAATCATCAAAATTTTCGCAAGTCTGATACTCGAAACCAATAACTACAATGGCCTAGGGGAAAAATACACATACCGTTGTAATCGGGCGAGTTTCTACTCTCAGATGCAACAGGAATTTCTCGAGTTCGTCAACCCGTTCGCGAGATATGGGAGTTTGAAGTTAAGGAATGGTTGGGAAACCATCAAAATTTTCGCAAGTCTGAAACTCGAAACCAATAACTACAATGGCCTAGGGGAAAAATACACATACCGTTGTAATCGGGCGAGTTTCTACTTTCAGATGCAACAGGAATTTCTCGAGTTCGTCAATCCGTTCGCGAGATATGGGAGTTTGAAGTTAAGGATCGGTTGAGAAACCATCAAAATTTTCGCAAGTCTGTTACTCGAAACCAATAACTACAAAGGCCTAGGGGAAAAATACACATAACGTTGTAATCGGGCGAGTTTCTACTTCCGCATGCAACAGGAATTTCTCGAGTTCATCAATCCGTTCGCGAGATATGGAAGTTTGAAGTTAAGGAATGGTTGAGAAACCATCAAAATTTTCGCAAGTCTGATACTCGAAACCAATAACTACTAAATGCCTAGGGGAAAAATACACATACCGTTGTAATCGGGCGAGTTTCTGCTTTCAGATGCAATAGGAAATTCTCGAGTTCGTCAATCCGTTCGCGAGATATGGAAGTTAGAAGTTAAGGCATGCTTGAGAAACCATCAAAATTATCGCAATTCGGATGCTAGAAACGAATAACTGGAATTGCCTAGGGGAAAAGTACACAGAACATTAAAATCGGGCGAGTTTCTACTTTCAGATGCAACAGGAATTTCTCGAGTTCGTCATTCCGTTCGCGAGATATGGGAGTTTGAAGTTAAGGAATGGTTGAGAAACCATCAAAATTTTCGCTGGTCTGATACTCGAAATCAATAACTACTATGGCCTAGGGGAAAAATACACATACCGTTGTAATCGGGCGAGTTTCTCCTTTCAGATGCAATAGGAAATTCTCGAGTTTGTCAATCCGTTCGCGAGATATGGGAGTTTGAAGTTAAGGAATGGTTGAGAAACCATCAAAATTTTCGCAAGTCCGATACTCGAAACCAATAACTACAAAGGCCTAGGGGGAAAACACACATACCGTTGTAATCGGGCGAGTTTCTACTTTCATATGCAACAGGAATTTCTCGAGTTCGTCAATCCGTTCGCGAGATATGGGAGTTTGAAGTTAAGGAATGATTGAGAAACCATCAAAATTTTCGCAAGTCCGATACTCGAAAACAATAACTACAAAGGCCTAGGGGGAAAACACACATACCGTTGTAATCGGGCGAGTTTCTGCTTTCATATGCAACAGGAATTTCTCGAGTTCGTCAATCCGTTCGCGAGATATGGGAGTTCGAAGTTAAGGAATGGTTGAGAAACCATCAAAATTTCCGCTGGACTGTTACTCGAATCCAATAACTACAATGGCCTAGGGGAAAAATACACATACCGTTGCAATCGGGCGAGTTTCTACTTTGAGATGCAACAGGAATTTCTCGAGTTCGTCAATCCGTTCGCAAGATATGGGAGTTTGAAATTAAGGAATGGTTGAGAAACCATCAAAATTTTCGCAAGTCTGATACGCGAAACCAATAACTACAATGGCCTAGGGGAAAAATACACATACCGTTGTAATCGGGCGAGTTTCTACTGTCAGATGCAACAGGAATTTCTCGAGTTCGTCAATCCGTTCGCGAGATATGGGAGTTTCAAATTAAGGAATGGTTGAGAAACCTTCAAAATTTTCGCAAGTCTGGTACTCGAAACCAATAACTACAAAGGCCTATGGGGAAAATACACATACCGTTGTAATCGGGCGAGTTTCTACTTTCAGATGCAACAGGAATTTCTCGAGTTCGTCAATCCGTTCGCGAGATATGGAAGTTTGAAGTTAAGGAATGCTTGAGAAACCATCAAAATTTTCGCTGGTCTGATACTCGAAATCAATAACTACTATGGCCTAGGGGAAAAATACACATACCGTTGTAATCGGGCGAGTTTCTACTTTCAGGTGCAACAGGAATTTCTGGAGTTCGTCAATCCGTTCGCGAGATATGGGAGTTTGAAGTTAAGGAATGGTTGAGAAACCATCAAAATTTTCGCAAGTCTGATACTCGAAACCAATAACTACAATGGCCTAGGGGAAAAATACACATACCGTTGTAATCGGGCGAGTTTCTGCTTTCAGAAGCAATAGGAAATTCTCGAGTTTGTCAATCCGTTCGCGAGATATGGAAGTGTGAAGTTAAGGAATGGTTGAGAAACCATCAAAATTTTCGCTAGTCTGATACTCGAAACCAATAACTGGAATGGCCTAGGGGAAAAGTACACATACCATTGTAATCGGGCGAGTTTCTACTTTCAGATGCAACAGGAATTTGTCGAGGACGTCAATCCGTTCGCGAGAAATGGGAGTTTGAAGTTAAGGAATGGTTGAGAAATCATCAAAATTTTCGCAAGTCTGATACTCGAATCCAATAACTACTATGGCCTAGGGCAAAAATACACATACCATTGTAATCGGGCGAGTTTCTGCTTTCAGATGCAATAGGAAATTCTCGAGTTCGTCAATCCGTTCGCGAGATATGGAAGTTTGAGGTTAAGGAATGCTTGAGAAACCATCAAAATTTTCGCTGGTCTGATACTCGAAACCAACAACTGGAATGGCCTAGGGGAAAAGTACACACACCGTTGTAATCGGGCGAGTTTCTGCTTTCAGATGCAATAGGAAATTCTCGTGTTCGTCAATCCGTTCGCGAGAAATGGAACTGTGAAGATAAGGAATGGTTGAGAAACCATCAAAATTTTCGCAAGTCTGATACTCGAAACCAATAACTACAAAGGCCTATTGGAAAAATACACATACCGTTGTAATCGGGCGACATTCTACTTCCACATGCAACAGGAATTTCTCGAGTTCGTCAATCCGTTCGCGAGATATGGGAGTTTGAAGTTAAGGAATGGTTGAGAAACCATCAAAATTTTCGCTGGTTTGATACTCGAAACCAATAACGGGAATGGCCTAGGGGGAACACACACACACCATTGTAATCGGGCGAGGTTCTACTTTCAGATACAACAGGAATTTCTCGAGTTCGTCAATCCGTTCGCGAGATATGGGAGTTTGAAGTTATGGAATGGTTGAGAAACCATCAAAATTTTCGCAAGTCTGATACTCGAAACCAATAACTACAAAGGCCTAGGGGGAAAACACACAAATCTTTGTAATCGGGCTAGTTTCTACTTTCAGATGCAACAGGAATTTCTCGCGTTCGTCATTCCGTTCGCGAAATATGGGAGTTTGAAGTTAAGGAATGGTTGAGAAACCATCAAAATTTTCGCTGGTCTGATACTCGAAACCAATAACTGGAATGGCCTAGGGGAAAAGTACTCATACCATTGTAATCGGGCGCGTTTCTACTTTCAGATGCAACAGGAATTTCTCGAGTTCGTCAATCCGTTCGCGAGAAATGGGAGTTTGAATTTAAGGAATGGTTGAGAAACCATCAAAATTTTCACTGCTCTGATACTCGAAACCAATAACTACTATGGCCTAGGGCAAAAATGCACATACCGTTGTAATCGGGCGAGTTTCTGCTTCAATATGCAACAGGAATTTCTCGAGTTCGTCAATCCGTTCGCGAGAAATGGGAGTTTGAAGTTAAGGAATGGTTGAGAAATCATCAAAATTATCGCAAGTCTGATACTCGAAACCAATAACTACAAAGGCCTAGGGGAAAAATACACATACCGTTGTAATCGGGCGAGTTTCTACTTCCAGATACAACAGGAATTTCTCGAGTTCGTCAATCCGTTCGCGAGATATGGGAGTTTGAAGTTAAGGAATGGTTGAGAAACCATCAAATTTTCGCTGGTCTAATACGCGAAACCAATAACTGGAATGGCCTAGGGGAAAAGTACACACACCATTGTAATCGGGCGGGTTTCTACTTTCAGATACAATAGGAATTTCTCGAGTTCGTCAATCCGATCGTGGGATATGGTAATTTGCAGTTAAGGAATGGCTGAGAAATTATCAAAATTTTCGCAAGTCTGATACTCGAATCCAATAAATATTATGGCCTAGGGCAAAAATACACATACCATTGTAATCTGGCGGGTTTCTACTTTCAGATGAAATAGGAATTTCTCGAGTTCGTCATTCCGTTCGCGAAATATGGGAGTGAGAAGTTAAGGAATGGTTGAGAAACCATAAAAATTTTCACTGGTCTGATACTCGAAACCAATAACTGGAATGGCCTAGGGGAAAGTACACACACCATTGTATTCGGGCGAGTTTCTACTTTCAGGTGCAACAGGAATTTCTGGAGTTCGTCAATCCGTTCGCGAGATATGGGAGTTTGAAGTTAAGGAATGGTTGAGAAACCATCAAAATTTTCGCAAGTCTGATACTCGAAACCAATAACTACAATGACCTAGGGGAAAAATACACATACCGTTGTAATCGGGCGCGTTTCTACTTTCAGATGCAACAGGAATTTCTCGAGTTCGTCAATCCGTTCGCGAGATATGAGAGTTTGAATTTAAGGAATTGTTGAGAAACCATCAAAATTTTCGCAATTCTGATGCTAGAAACGAATAACTACAAAGGCCTAGGGGAAAATACACATACCGTTGTAATCGGGCGAGTTTCTTCTTTCAGATGCAACAGGAATTTCTCGCGTTCGTCAATCCGTTCGCGAGATATGGGAGTTTGAAGTTAAGGGATGGTTGAGAAACCATCAAAATTTGCGCAAGTCTGATACTCGAAACCAATAACTGGAGTGGCCTAGGGGAAAAGGACACATACCGTTGAAATCGGGCGACTTTCTACTTTCACATGCAACAGGAATTTGTCGAGGACGTCATTCCGTTCGCGAGAAATGGGAGTTTGAAGTTAAGGAATGGTTGAGAAATCATCAAAATTTTCGCAAGTCTGATACTCGAAACCAATAACTACAATGGCCTAGGGGAAAAATACACATACCGTTGTAATCGGGCGAGTTTCTGCTTTCAGATGCAATAGGAAATTCTCGAGTTGGTCAATCCGTTCGCGAGATATGGAAGTGTGAAGTTAAGGAATGGTTGAGAAACCATCAAAATTTTCGCTAGTCTGACACTCGAAACCAATAACTGGAATGGCCTAGGAGAAAGTACACACACCATTGTATTCGGGCGAGTTTCTACTTTCAGGTGCAACAGGAATTTCTGGAGTTCGTCAATCCGTTCGCGAGATATGGGAGTTTGAAGTTAAGGAATGGTTGAGAAACCATCAAAATTTTCGCAAGTCTGATACTCGAAACCAATAACTACAATGGCCTAGGGGAAAAATACACATACCGTTGTAATCGGGCGAGTTTCTGCTTTCAGAAGCAATAGGAAATTCTCGAGTTGGTCAATCCGTTCGCGAGATATGGAAGTGTGAAGTTAAGGAATGGTTGAGAAACCATCAAAATTTTCGCTAGTCTGATACTCGAAACCAATAACTGGAATGGCCTAGGGGAAAAGTACACATACCAATGTAATCGGGCGAGTTTCTACTTTCAGATGCAACAGGAATTTGTCGAGGACGTCAATCCGTTCGCGAGAAATGGGAGTTTGAAGTTAAGGAATGGTTGAGAAATCATCAAAATTTTCGCAAGTCTGATACTCGAATCCAATAACTACTATGGCCTAGGGCAAAAATACACATACCATTGTAATCGGGCGAGTTTCTGCTTTCAGATGCAATAGGAAATTCTCGAGTTCGTCAATCCGTTCGCGAGATATGGAAGTTTGAGGTTAAGGAATGCTTGAGAAACCATCAAAATTTTCGCTGGTCTGATACTCGAAACCAACAACTGGAATGGCCTAGGGGAAAAGTACACACACCGTTGTAATCGGGCGAGTTTCTGCTTTCAGATGCAATAGGAAATTCTCGTGTTCGTCAATCCGTTCGCGAGAAATGGAACTGTGAAGATAAGGAATGGTTGAGAAACCATCAAAATTTTCGCAAGTCTGATACTCGAAACCAATAACTACAAAGGCCTATTGGAAAAATACACATACCGTTGTAATCGGGCGACATTCTACTTCCACATGCAACAGGAATTTCTCGAGTTCGTCAATCCGTTCGCGAGATATGGGAGTTTGAAGTTAAGGAATGGTTGAGAAACCATCAAAATTTTCGCTGGTTTGATACTCGAAACCAATAACGGGAATGGCCTAGGGGGAACACACACACACCATTGTAATCGGGCGAGGTTCTACTTTCAGATACAACAGGAATTTCTCGAGTTCGTCAATCCGTTCGCGAGATATGGGAGTTTGAAGTTATGGAATGGTTGAGAAACCATCAAAATTTTCGCAAGTCTGATACTCGAAACCAATAACTACAAAGGCCTAGGGGGAAAACACACAAATCTTTGTAATCGGGCTAGTTTCTACTTTCAGATGCAACAGGAATTTCTCGCGTTCGTCATTCCGTTCGCGAAATATGGGAGTTTGAAGTTAAGGAATGGTTGAGAAACCATCAAAATTTTCGCTGGTCTGATACTCGAAACCAATAACTGGAATGGCCTAGGGGAAAAGTACTCATACCGTTGTAATCGGGCGAGTTTCTGCATTCAGATGCAATAGGAAATTCCCGAGTTCGTCAATCCGTTCGCGAGATATGGGAGTTGGAAGTTAAGGAATGGTTGAGAAATCATCAAAATTTTCGCAAGTCTGATACTCGAATCCAATAACTACACTGGCCTAGGGCAAAAATACACATACCGTTGTAATCGGGCGAGTTCCTACTTTGAGATGCAACAGGAATTTGTCGAGTTCGTTAATCCGTTCGCGAGATATGGGAGTTTGAAGTTAAGGAATGCTTGAGAAACCATCAAAATTTTCGCTGGTCTGATACTCGAAACCAATAACTGGAATGGCCTAGGGGAAAGTACACACACCATTGTAATCGGGCGCGTTTCTACTTTCAGATGCAACAGGAATTTCTCGAGTTCGTCAATCCGTTCGCGAGAAATGGGAGTTTGAATTTAAGGAATGGTTGAGAAACCATCAAAATTTTCACTGCTCTGATACTCGAAACCAATAACTACTATGGCCTAGGGCAAAAATGCACATACCGTTGTAATCGGGCGAGTTTCTGCTTTCATATGCAACAGGAATTTCTCGAGTTCGTCAATCCGTTCGCGAGAAATGGGAGTTTGAAGTTAAGGAATGGTTGAGAAATCATCAAAATTATCGCAAGTCTGATACTCGAATCCAATAACTACTATGGCCTAGGGCAAAAATACTCATACCGTTGTAATCGGGCGAGTTGCTGCTTTCAGATGCAATAGGAAATTCTCGAGTTCGTCAATCCGTTCGCGAGAAATGGAAGTGTGAAAAAAAGGAGTGGTTTAGAAACCATCAAAATTTTCGCAAGTCTGATACTCGAAACCAATAACTACAAAGGCCTAGGGGAAAAATACACATACCGTTGTAATCGGGCGAGTTTCTACTTCCAGATACAACAGGAATTTCTCGAGTTCGTCAATCCGTTCGCGAGATATGGGAGTTTGAAGTTAAGGAATGGTTGAGAAACCATCAAATTTTCGCTGGTCTAATACGCGAAACCAATAACTGGAATGGCCTAGGGGAAAAGTACACACACCATTGTAATCGGGCGGGTTTCTACTTTCAGATACAATAGGAATTTCTCGAGTTCGTCAATCCGATCGTGGGATATGGTAATTTGCAGTTAAGGAATGGCTGAGAAATCATCAAAATTTTCGCAAGTCTTTACTCGAATCCAATAAATATTATGGCCTAGGGCAAAAATACACATACCATTGTAATCTGGCGGGTTTCTACTTTCAGATGAAATAGGAATTTCTCGAGTTCGTCATTCCGTTCGCGAAATATGGGAGTGAGAAGTTAAGGAATGGTTGAGAAACCATAAAAATTTTCACTGGTCTGATACTCGAAACCAATAACTGGAATGGCCTAGGGGAAAGTACACACACCATTGTATTCGGGCGAGTTTCTACTTTCAGGTGCAACAGGAATTTCTGGAGTTCGTCAATCCGTTCGCGAGATATGGGAGTTTGAAGTTAAGGAATGGTTGAGAAACCATCAAAATTTTCGCAAGTCTGATACCCGAAACCAATAACTACAATGACCTAGGGGAAAAATACACATACCGTTGTAATCGGGCGCGTTTCTACTTTCAGATGCAACAGGAATTTCTCGAGTTCGTCAATCCGTTCGCGAGATATGAGAGTTTGAATTTAAGGAATTGTTGAGAAACCATCAAAATTTTCGCAATTCTGATGCTAGAAACGAATAACTACAAAGGCCTAGGGGAAAATACACATACCGTTGTAATCGGGCGAGTTTCTTCTTTCAGATGCAACAGGAATTTCTCGCGTTCGTCAATCCGTTCGCGAGATATGGGAGTTTGAAGTTAAGGGATGGTTGAGAAACCATCAAAATTTGCGCAAGTCTGATACTCGAAACCAATAACTGGAGTGGCCTAGGGGAAAAGGACACATACCGTTGAAATCGGGCGACTTTCTACTTTCACATGCAACAGGAATTTGTCGAGGACGTCATTCCGTTCGCGAGAAATGGGAGTTTGAAGTTAAGGAATGGTTGAGAAATCATCAAAATTTTCGCAAGTCTGATACTCGAAACCAATAACTACAATGGCCTAGGGGAAAAATACACATACCGTTGTAATCGGGCGAGTTTCTGCTTTCAGATGCAATAGGAAATTCTCGAGTTGGTCAATCCGTTCGCGAGATATGGAAGTGTGAAGTTAAGGAATGGTTGAGAAACCATCAAAATTTTCGCTAGTCTGACACTCGAAACCAATAACTGGAATGGCCTAGGAGAAAGTACACACACCATTGTATTCGGGCGAGTTTCTACTTTCAGGTGCAACAGGAATTTCTGGAGTTCGTCAATCCGTTCGCGAGATATGGGAGTTTGAAGTTAAGGAATGGTTGAGAAACCATCAAAATTTTCGCAAGTCTGATACTCGAAACCAATAACTACAATGGCCTAGGGGAAAAATACACATGCCGTTGTAATCGGGCGAGTTTCTGCTTTCAGAAGCAATAGGAAATTCTCGAGTTGGTCAATCCGTTCGCGAGATATGGAAGTGTGAAGTTAAGGAATGGTTGAGAAACCATCAAAATTTTCGCTAGTCTGATACTCGAAACCAATAACTGGAATGGCCTAGGGGAAAAGTACACATACCAATGTAATCGGGCGAGTTTCTACTTTCAGATGCAACAGGAATTTGTCGAGGACGTCAATCCGTTCGCGAGAAATGGGAGTTTGAAGTTAAGGAATGGTTGAGAAATCATCAAAATTTTCGCAAGTCTGATACTCGAATCCAATAACTACTATGGCCTAGGGCAAAAATACACATACCGTTGTAATCGGGCGAGTTTCTGCTTTCAGATGCAATAGGAAATTCTCGAGTTCGTCAATCCGTTCGCGAGATATGGAAGTTTGAGGTTAAGGAATGCATGAGAAACCATCAAAATTTTCGCTGGTCTGATACTCGAAACCAACAACTGGAATGGCCTAGGGGAAAAGTACACACACCGTTGTAATCGGGCGAGTTTCTGCTTTCAGATGCAATAGGAAATTCTCGTGTTCGTCAATCCGTTCGCGAGAAATGGAACTGTGAAGATAAGGAATGGTTGAGAAACCATCAAAATTTTCGCAAGTCTGATACTCGAAACCAATAACTACAAAGGCCTATTGGAAAAATACACATACCGTTGTAATCGGGCGACATTCTACTTCCACATGCAACAGGAATTTCTCGAGTTCGTCAATCCGTTCGCGAGATATGGGAGTTTGAAGTTAAGGAATGGTTGAGAAACCATCAAAATTTTCGCTGGTTTGATACTCGAAACCAATAACGGGAATGGCCTAGGGGGAACACACACACACCATTGTAATCGGGCGAGGTTCTACTTTCAGATACAACAGGAATTTCTCGAGTTCGTCAATCCGTTCGCGAGATATGGGAGTTTGAAGTTATGGAATGGTTGAGAAACCATCAAAATTTTCGCAAGTCTGATACTCGAAACCAATAACTACAAAGGCCTAGGGGGAAAACACACAAATCTTTGTAATCGGGCTAGTTTCTACTTTCAGATGCAACAGGAATTTCTCGCGTTCGTCATTCCGTTCGCGAAATATGGGAGTTTGAAGTTAAGGAATGGTTGAGAAACCATCAAAATTTTCGCTGGTCTGATACTCGAAACCAATAACTGGAATGGCCTAGGGGAAAAGTACTCATACCGTTGTAATCGGGCGAGTTTCTGCTTTCAGATGCAATAGGAAATTCCCGAGTTCGTCAATCCGTTCGCGAGATATGGGAGTTGGAAGTTAAGGAATGGTTGAGAAATCATCAAAATTCTCGCAAGTCTGATTCTCGAAAACAATAACTACAAAGGCCTAGGGGAAAAGTACACATACCGTTATAAACGGGCGAGCTTCTGCTTTCTGATGCCATAGGAAATCCTCGAGTTCGTCAATCCGTTCGCGAGATATGGAAGTTTGAAGTTAAGGAATGATTGAGAAACCATCAAAATTTTCGCTGGTCTGATACTCGAAACCAACAACTGGAATGGCCTAGGGGAAAAGTACACACACCATTGCAATCGGGCGAGTTTCTACTTTGAGATGCAACAGGAATTTCTCGAGTTCGTCAATCCGTTCGCAAGATATGGGAGTTTGAAGTTAAGGAATGGTTGAGAAACCATCAAAATTTTCGCAAGTCTGATACGGGAAACCAATAACTACAATGGCCTAGGGGAAAAATACACATACCGTTGTAATCGGGCGAGTTTCTACTTTCAGATGCAACAGGAATTTCTCGAGTTCGTCAATCCGTTCGCGAGATATGGGAGTTTCAAATTAAGGAATGGTTGAGAAACCATCAAAATTTTCGCAAGTCTGGTACTCGAAACCAATAACTACAAAGGCCTAGGGGGAAAATACACATACCGTTGTAATCGGGCGAGTTTCTACTTTCAGATGCAACAGGAATTTCTCGAGTTCGTCAATCCGTTCGCGAGATATGGAAGTTTGAAGTTAAGGAATGCTTGAGAAACCATCAAAATTTTCGCTGGTCTGATACTCGAAATCAATAACTACTATGGCCTAGGGGAAAAATACACATACCGTTGTAATCGGGCGAGTTTCCCCTTTCAGATGCAATAGGAAATTCTCGAGTTTATCAATCCGTTCGCGAGATATGGGAGTTTGAAGTTAAGGAATGGTTGAGAAACCATCAAAATTTTCGCAAGTCCGATACTCGAAACCAATAACTACAAAGGCCTAGGGGGAAAATACACATACCGTTGTAATCGGGCGAGTTTCTACTTTCAGATGCAACAGGAATTTCTCGAGTTCGTCAATCCGTTCGCAAGATATGGGAGTTTCAAATTAAGGAATGGTTGAGAAACCATCAAAATTTTCGCAAGTCTGGTACTCGAAACCAATAACTACAAAGGCCTAGGGGGAAAATACACATACCGTTGTAATCGGGCGAGTTTCTACTTTCAGATGCAACAGGAATTTCTCGAGTTCGTCATTCCGTTCGCGAGATATGGAAGTTTGAAGTTAAGGAATGATTGAGAAACCATCAAAATTTTCGCTGGTCTGATACTCGAAACCAATAACTGGAATGGCCTAGGGGAAAAGTACACACACCATTGTAATCGGGCGAGCTTCTGCTTTCTGATGCCATAGGAAATTCTCGAGTTCGGCAATCCGTTCGCGAGATATGGGAGTGTTAAGTTAAGGAATGGTTGAGAAACCATCAAAATTTTCGCAAGTCTGATACTCGAAAACAATAACTACAAAGGCCTAGGGGAAAAGTACACATACCGTTATAAACGGGCGAGCTTCTGCTTTCTGATGCCATAGGAAATCCTCGAGTTCGTCAATCCGTTCGCGAGATATGGAAGTTTGAAGTTAAGGAATGATTGAGAAACCATCAAAATTTTCGCTGGTCTGATACTCGATACCAATAACTGGAATGGCCTAGGGGAAAAGTACACACACCATTGCAATCGGGCGAGTTTCTACTTTCAGATGCAACAGGAATTTCTCGAGTTCTTCAATCCGTTCTGAAGATATGGGAGTTTGAAATTAAGGAATGGTTGAGAAACCATCAAAATTTTCGCAAGTCTGATACGCGAAACCAATAACTAGAATGGCCTAGGGGAAAAATACACGTACCGTTGTAATCGGGCGAGTTTCCCCTTTCAGATGCAATAGGAAATTCTCGAGTTTATCAATCCGTTCGCGAGATATGGGAATTTGAAGTTAAGGAATGGTTGAGAAACCATCAAAATTTTCGCAAGTCCGATACTCGAAACCAATAACTGCAAAGGCCTAGGGGGAAAATACACATACCGTTGTAATCGGGCGAGTTTCTACTTTCAGATGCAACAGGAATTTCTCGAGTTCGTCAATCCGTTCGCGAGATATGGGAGCTTGAAGTTATGGAATGCTTGAGAAACCATCACAATTTTCGAAAGTTTGACACTCGAAACCAATAACTACCACGGCCCAGGGCAAAAATACACATACCGTTGTAATCGGGCGAGTTTCTGCTTTCAGATGCAACAGGAATTTCTCGCGTTCGTCAATCCGTTCGCGAGATATGGGAGTTTGATGTTAAGGGATGGTTGAGAAACCATCAAAATTTGCGCAAGTCTGATACTCGAAACCAATAACTGGAGTGGCCTAGGGGAAAAGGACACATACCGTTGAAATCGGGCGACTTTCTACTTTCACATGCAACAGGAATTTGTCGAGGACGTCAATCCGTTCGCGAGAAATGGGAGTTTGAAGTTAAGGAATGGTTGAGAAATCATCAAAATTTTCGCAAGTCTGATACTCGAAACCAATAACTACAATGGCCTAGGGGAAAAATACACATACCGTTGTAATCGGGCGAGTTTCTGCTTTCAGATGCAATAGGAAATTCTCGAGTTGGTCAATCCGTTCGCGAGATATGGAAGTGTGAAGTTAAGGAATGGTTGAGAAACCATCAAAATTTTCGCTAGTCTGATACTCGAAACCAATAACTGGAATGGCCTAGGGGAAAGTACACACACCATTGTATTCGGGCGAGTTTCTACTTTCAGGTGCAACAGGAATTTCTGGAGTTCGTCAATCCGTCCGCGAGATATGGGAGTTTGAAGTTAAGGAATGGTTGAGAAACCATCAAAATTTTCGCAAGTCTGATACTCGAAACCAATAACTACAATGGCCTAGGGGAAAAATACACATACCGTTGTAATCGGGCGAGCTTCTGCTTTCAGATGCAATAGGAAATTCTCGAGTTGGTCAATCCGTTCGCGAGATATGGAAGTGTGAAGTTAAGGAATGGTTGAGAAACCATCAAAATTTTCGCTAGTCTGATACTCGAAACCAATAACTGGAATGGCCTAGGGGAAAAGTACACATACCATTGTAATCGGGCGAGTTTCTACTTTCAGATGCAACAGGAATTTGTCGAGGACGTCAATCCGTTCGCGAGAAATGGGAGTTTGAAGTTAAGGAATGGTTGAGAAATCATCAAAATTTTCGCAAGTCTGATACTCGAATCCAATAACTACTATGGTCTAGGGCAAAAATACACATACCATTGTAATCGGGCGAGTTTCTGCTTTCAGATGCAATAGGAAATTCTCGAGTTCGTCAATCCGTTCGCGAGATATGGAAGTTTGAGGTTAAGGAATGCTTGAGAAACCATCAAAATTTTCGCTGGTCTGATACTCGAAACCAACAACTGGAATGGCCTAGGGGAAAAGTACACACACCGTTGTAATCGGGCGAGTTTCTGCTTTCAGATGCAATAGGAAATTCTCGTGTTCGTCAATCCGTTCGCGAGAAATGGAACTGTGAAGATAAGGAATGGTTGAGAAACCATCAAAATTTTCGCAAGTCTGATACTCGAAACCAATAACTACAAAGCCCTATGGGAAAAATACACATACCGTTGTAATCGGGCGACATTCTACTTCCACATGCAACAGGAATTTCTCGAGTTCGTCAATCCGTTCGCGAGATATGGGAGTTTGAAGTTAAGGAATGGTTGAGAAACCATCAAAATTTTCGCAAGTCTGATACTCGAAACCAATAACTACAAAGGCCTAGGGGGAAAACACACATATCTTTGTAATCGGGCTAGTTTCTACTTTCAGATGCAACAGGAATTTCTCGCGTTCGTCAATCCGTTCGCGAGATATGGAAGTGTGAAGTTAAGGAATGGTTGAGAAACCATCAAAATTTTCGCTAGTCTGATACTCGAAACCAATAACTGGAATGGCCTAGGGGAAAAGTACACATACCATTGTAATCGGGCGAGTTTCTACTATCAGATGCAACAGGAATTTCTCGAGGTCGTCAATCCGTTCACGAGAAATGGGAGTTTGAAGTTAAGGAATGGTTGAGAAACCATCAAAATTTTCGCAAGTCTGATACTCGAAACCAATAACAACAAAGGCCTAGGGGGAAAACACACATATCTTTGTAATCGGGCTAGTTTCTACTTTCAGATGCAACAGGAATTTCTCGCGTTCGTCAATCCGTTCGCGAGATATGGAAGTGTGAAGTTAAGGAATGGTTGAGAAACCATCAAAATTTTCGCTAGTCTGATACTCGAAACCAATAACTGGAATGGCCTAGGGGAAAAGTACACATACCATTGTAATCGGGCGAGTTTCTACTATCAGATGCAACAGGAATTTCTCGAGGTCGTCAATCCGTTCGCGAGAAATGGGAGTTTGAAGTTAAGGAATGGTTGAGAAATCATCAAAATTTCCGCAAGTCTGATACTCGAAACCAATAACTACTATGGCCTAGGGCAAAAATACACATACCATTGTAATCGGGCGAGTTTCTGCTTTCAGATGCAATAGGAAATTCTCGAGTTCGTCTATCCGTTCGCGAGATATGGAAGTGTGAAGTTAAGGAATGCTTGAGAAACCATCAAAATTTTCGCTGGTCTGATACTCGAAACAAATAACTACAAAGGCCGAGGGGAAAAATACACATACCGTTGTAATCGGGCGAGTTTCTACTTCCACATGCAACAGGAATTTCTCGAGTTCGTCAATCCGTTCGCGAGATATGGGAGTTTGAAGTTAAGGAATGGTTGAGAAACCATCAAATTCTCGCTGGTCTAATACGCGAAACCAATAACTTTTATGGCCTAGGGCAAAAATACACATACCGTTGTAATCGGGCGAGTTTCTGCTTTCAGATGCAATAGGAAATTCTCGAGTTCGTCAATCCGTCCGCGAGATATGGAAGTTTGAAGTTAAGGAATGATTGAGAAACCATCAAAATTTTCGCAAGTCTGATACTCGAAACCAATAACTGGAATGGCCTAGGGGAAAAGTACACACACCATTGTAATCTGGCGGGTTTCTACTTTCAGATGCAATAGGAATTTCTCGAGTTCGTCATTCCGTTCGCGAAATATGGGAGTTTGAAGTTAAGGAATGGTTGAGAAACCATCAAAATTTTCGCAAGTCTGATACTCGAAACCAATAACTACAATGGCCTAGGGGAAAAATACACATACCGTTGTAATCGGGCGAGCTTCTGCTTTCAGATGCAATAGGAAATTCTCGAGTTGGTCAATCCGTTCGCGAGATATGGAAGTGTGAAGTTAAGGAATGGTTGAGAAACCATCAAAATTTTCGCTAGTCTGATACTCGAAACCAATAACTGGAATGGCCTAGGGGAAAGTACACACACCATTGTATTCGGGCGAGTTTCTAATTTCAGGTGCAACAGGAATTTCTGGAGTTCGTCAATCCGTCCGCGAGATATGGGAGTTTGAAGTTAAGGAATGGTTGAGAAACCATCAAAATTTTCGCAAGTCTGATACTCGAAACCAATAACTACAATGGCCTAGGGGAAAAATACACATACCGTTGTAATCGGGCGAGCTTCTGCTTTCAGATGCAATAGGAAATTCTCGAGTTGGTCAATCCGTTCGCGAGATATGGAAGTGTGAAGTTAAGGAATGGTTGAGAAACCATCAAAATTTTCGCTAGTCTGATACTCGAAACCAATAACTGGAATGGCCTAGGGGAAAAGTACACATACCATTGTAATCGGGCGAGTTTCTACTTTCAGATGCAACAGGAATTTGTCGAGGACGTCAATCCGTTCGCGAGAAATGGGAGTTTGAAGTTAAGGAATGGTTGAGAAATCATCAAAATTTTCGCAAGTCTGATACTCGAATCCAATAACTACTATGGTCTAGGGCAAAAATACACATACCATTGTAATCGGGCGAGTTTCTGCTTTCAGATGCAATAGGAAATTCTCGAGTTCGTCAATCCGTTCGCGAGATATGGAAGTTTGAGGTTAAGGAATGCTTGAGAAACCATCAAAATTTTCGCTGGTCTGATACTCGAAACCAACAACTGGAATGGCCTAGGGGAAAAGTACACACACCGTTGTAATCGGGCGAGTTTCTGCTTTCAGATGCAATAGGAAATTCTCGTGTTCGTCAATCCGTTCGCGAGAAATGGAACTGTGAAGATAAGGAATGGTTGAGAAACCATCAAAATTTTCGCAAGTCTGATACTCGAAACCAATAACTACAAAGCCCTATGGGAAAAATACACATACCGTTGTAATCGGGCGACATTCTACTTCCACATGCAACAGGAATTTCTCGAGTTCGTCAATCCGTTCGCGAGATATGGGAGTTTGAAGTTAAGGAATGGTTGAGAAACCATCAAAATTTTCGCAAGTCTGATACTCGAAACCAATAACTACAAAGGCCTAGGGGGAAAACACACATATCTTTGTAATCGGGCTAGTTTCTACTTTCAGATGCAACAGGAATTTCTCGCGTTCGTCAATCCGTTCGCGAGATATGGAAGTGTGAAGTTAAGGAATGGTTGAGAAACCATCAAAATTTTCGCTAGTCTGATACTCGAAACCAATAACTGGAATGGCCTAGGGGAAAAGTACACATACCATTGTAATCGGGCGAGTTTCTACTATCAGATGCAACAGGAATTTCTCGAGGTCGTCAATCCGTTCACGAGAAATGGGAGTTTGAAGTTAAGGAATGGTTGAGAAACCATCAAAATTTTCGCAAGTCTGATACTCGAAACCAATAACAACAAAGGCCTAGGGGGAAAACACACATATCTTTGTAATCGGGCTAGTTTCTACTTTCAGATGCAACAGGAATTTCTCGCGTTCGTCAATCCGTTCGCGAGATATGGAAGTGTGAAGTTAAGGAATGGTTGAGAAACCATCAAAATTTTCGCTAGTCTGATACTCGAAACCAATAACTGGAATGGCCTAGGGGAAAAGTACACATACCATTGTAATCGGGCGAGTTTCTACTATCAGATGCAACAGGAATTTCTCGAGGTCGTCAATCCGTTCGCGAGAAATGGGAGTTTGAAGTTAAGGAATGGTTGAGAAATCATCAAAATTTCCGCAAGTCTGATACTCGAAACCAATAACTACTATGGCCTAGGGCAAAAATACACATACCATTGTAATCGGGCGAGTTTCTGCTTTCAGATGCAATAGGAAATTCTCGAGTTCGTCTATCCGTTCGCGAGATATGGAAGTGTGAAGTTAAGGAATGCTTGAGAAACCATCAAAATTTTCGCTGGTCTGATACTCGAAACAAATAACTACAAAGGCCGAGGGGAAAAATACACATACCGTTGTAATCGGGCGAGTTTCTACTTCCACATGCAACAGGAATTTCTCGAGTTCGTCAATCCGTTCGCGAGATATGGGAGTTTGAAGTTAAGGAATGGTTGAGAAACCATCAAATTCTCGCTGGTCTAATACGCGAAACCAATAACTTTTATGCCCTAGGGCAAAAATACACATACCGTTGTAATCGGGCGAGTTTCTGCTTTCAGATGCAATAGGAAATTCTCGAGTTCGTCAATCCGTCCGCGAGATATGGAAGTTTGAAGTTAAGGAATGATTGAGAAACCATCAAAATTTTCGCAAGTCTGATACTCGAAACCAATAACTGGAAAGGCCTAGGGGAAAAGTACACACACCATTGTAATCTGGCGGGTTTCTACTTTCAGATGCAATAGGAATTTCTCGAGTTCGTCATTCCGTTCGCGAAATATGGGAGTTTGAAGTTAAGGAATGGTTGAGAAACCATCAAAATTTTCGCTGGTCTGATACTCGAAACCAATAACTGGAATGGCCTAGGGGAAAAGTACTCATACCATTGTAATCGGGCGCGTTTCTACTTTCAGATGCAACAGGAATTTCTCGAGTTCGTCAATCCGTTCGCGAGATATGGGATTTTGAAGGTAAGGAATGGTTGAGAAACAATCAAAATTTTCGCAAGTCTGGCACTCGAAACCAAATAACTACAAATGCCTAGGGGAAAAATACACATACCATTTGATCGGGCGAGATTCTACTTTCACATGCAACCGGAATTTCTCGAGTTCGTCAATCCGTTCGCGAGATATGGGAGTTTGAAGTTAAGGAATGCTTGAGAAACCATCAAAATTTTCGCAAGTCTGATACTCGAATCCAATAACTACACTGGCCTAGGGCAAAAATACACATACCGTTGTAATCGGGCGAGTTCCTACTTTCAGATGCAACAGGAATTTGTCGAGTTCGTCAATCCGTTCGCGAGATATGGGAGTTTGAAGTTAAGGAATGCTTGAGAAACCATCAAAATTTTCGCTGGTCTGATACTCGAAACCAATAACTGGAATGGCCTAGGGGAAAGTACACACACCATTGTATTCGGGCGAGTTTCTACTTTCAGGTGCAACAGGAATTTCTCGAGGTCGTCAATCCGTTCGCGAGAAATGGGAGTTTGAAGTTAAGGAATGGTTGAGAAATCATCAAAATTTTCGCAAGTCTGATACTCGAATCCAATAACTACTATGGCCTAGGGCAAAAATACACATACCATTGTAATCGGGCGAGTTTCTGCTTTCAGATGCAATAGGAAATTCTCGAGTTCGTCTATCCATTCGCGAGATATGGAAGTGTGAAGTTAAGGAATGCTTGAGAAACCATCAAAATTTTCGCTGGTCTGATACTCGAAACCAACAACTGGAATGGTCTAGGGGAAAAGTACACACACCGTTGTAATCGGGCGAGTTTCTGCTTTCAGATGCAATAGGAAATTCTCGTGTTCGTCAATCCGTTCGCGAGAAATGAAAGTGTGAAAATAAGGAATGGTTGAGAAACCATCAAAATTTTCGCAAGTCTGATACTCGAAACCATTAACTGGAATGGCCTAGGGGAAAAGTACACATACCATTGTAATCGGGCGAGTTTCTACTTTCAGAAGCAACAGGAATTTCTCGAGTTCGTCAATCCGTTCGCGAGAAATGGGAGTTTGAAGTTAAGGAATGGTTGAGAAACCATCAAAATTTTCACTGCTCTGATACTCGAAACCAATAACTACTATGGCCTAGGGCAAAAATGCACATACCGTTGTAATCGGGCGAGTTTCTGCTTTCATATGCAACAGGAATTTCTCGAGTTCGTCAATCCGTTCGCGAGAAATGGAAGTGTGAAAATAAGGAGTGGTTGAGAAACCATCAAAATTTTCGCAAGTCTGATACTCGAAACCAATAACTACAAAGGCCTAGGGGAAAAATACACATACCGCTGTAATCGGGCGAGTTTCTACTTCCACATGCAACAGGAATTTCTCGAGTTCGTCAATCCGTTCGCGAGATATGGGAGTTTGAAGTTAAGGAATGCTTGAGAAACCATCAAAATTTTCGCTGGTCTGATACTCGAAACCAATAACTGGAATGGCCTAGGGCAAAAATACACATACCGTTGTAATCGGGCGAGTTTCTGCTCTCAGATGCAATAGGAAATTCTCGAGTTCGTCAATCCGTCCGCGAGATATGGAAGTTTGAATTTAAGGAATGATTGAGAAACCATCAAAATTTTTGCAAGTCTGATACTCGAAACCAATAACTGGAATGGCCTAGGGGAAAAGTACACACACCATTGTAATCTGGCGGGTTTCTACTTTCAGATGCAATAGGAATTTCTCGAGTTCGTCATTCCGTTCGCGAAATATGGGAGTTTGAAGTTAAGGAATGGTTGAGAAACCATCAAAATTTTCTTTGGTCTGATACTCGAAACCAATAACTGGCATGGCCTAGGGGAAAAGTACTCATACCATTGTAATTGGGCGAGTTTCTACTTTCAGATGCAAGAGGAATTTCTCGAGTTCGTCAATCCGTTCGCGAGATATGGGGGTTTGAAGTTAAGGAATGGTTGAGAAACCATCAAAATTTTCGCAAATGTGATACTCGAAACCAATAACTACAAAGGCCTAGGGGAAAAATACACATACCGTTGTAATCGGGCGAGTTTCTACTTCCACATGCAACAGGAATTTCTCGAGTTCGTCAATCCGTTCGTGAGATATGGGATTTTGAAGGTAAGGAATGGTTGAGAAACCATCAAAATTTTCGCAAGTCTGATACTCGAATCCAATAACTACACTGGCCTAGGGCAAAAATACACATACCGTTGTAATCGGGCGAGTTCCTACTTTCAGATGCAACAGGAATTTGTCGAGTTCGTCAATCCGTTCGCGAGATATGGGAGTTTGAAGTTAAGGAATGCTTGAGAAACCATCAAAATTTTCGCTGGTCTGATACTCGAAACCAATAACTGGAATGGCCTAGGGGAAAGTACACACACCATTGTATTCGGGCGAGTTTCTACTTTCAGGTGCAACAGGAATTTCTCGAGGTCGTCAATCCGTTCGCGAGAAATGGGAGTTTGAAGTTAAGGAATGGTTGAGAAATCATCAAAATTTTCGCAAGTCTGATACTCGAATCCAATAACTACTATGGCCTAGGGCAAAAATACACATACCATTGTAATCGGGCGAGTTTCTGCTTTCAGATGCAATAGGAAATTCTCGAGTTCGTCTATCCATTCGCGAGATATGGAAGTGTGAAGTTAAGGAATGCTTGAGAAACCATCAAAATTTTCGCTGGTCTGATACTCGAAACCAACAACTGGAATGGTCTAGGGGAAAAGTACACACACCGTTGTAATCGGGCGAGTTTCTGCTTTCAGATGCAATAGGAAATTCTCGTGTTCGTCAATCCGTTCGCGAGAAATGAAAGTGTGAAAATAAGGAATGGTTGAGAAACCATCAAAATTTTCGCAAGTCTGATACTCGAAACCATTAACTGGAATGGCCTAGGGGAAAAGTACACATACCATTGTAATCGGGCGAGTTTCTACTTTCAGAAGCAACAGGAATTTCTCGAGTTCGTCAATCCGTTCGCGAGAAATGGGAGTTTGAAGTTAAGGAATGGTTGAGAAACCATCAAAATTTTCACTGCTCTGATACTCGAAACCAATAACTACTATGGCCTAGGGCAAAAATGCACATACCGTTGTAATCGGGCGAGTTTCTGCTTTCATATGCAACAGGAATTTCTCGAGTTCGTCAATCCGTTCGCGAGAAATGGAAGTGTGAAAATAAGGAGTGGTTGAGAAACCATCAAAATTTTCGCAAGTCTGATACTCGAAACCAATAACTACAAAGGCCTAGGGGAAAAATACACATACCGCTGTAATCGGGCGAGTTTCTACTTCCACATGCAACAGGAATTTCTCGAGTTCGTCAATCCGTTCGCGAGATATGGGAGTTTGAAGTTAAGGAATGCTTGAGAAACCATCAAAATTTTCGCTGGTCTGATACTCGAAACCAATAACTGGAATGGCCTAGGGCAAAAATACACATACCGTTGTAATCGGGCGAGTTTCTGCTCTCAGATGCAATAGGAAATTCTCGAGTTCGTCAATCCGTCCGCGAGATATGGAAGTTTGAATTTAAGGAATGATTGAGAAACCATCAAAATTTTTGCAAGTCTGATACTCGAAACCAATAACTGGAATGGCCTAGGGGAAAAGTACACACACCATTGTAATCTGGCGGGTTTCTACTTTCAGATGCAATAGGAATTTCTCGAGTTCGTCATTCCGTTCGCGAAATATGGGAGTTTGAAGTTAAGGAATGGTTGAGAAACCATCAAAATTTTCTTTGGTCTGATACTCGAAACCAATAACTGGCATGGCCTAG
The DNA here is from genome assembly GCF_051014685.1 of Ptiloglossa arizonensis. Taxonomy (NCBI): domain Eukaryota; kingdom Metazoa; phylum Arthropoda; class Insecta; order Hymenoptera; family Colletidae; genus Ptiloglossa; species Ptiloglossa arizonensis. The sequence goes on from NW_027478935.1 coordinate 234,811, forward strand.
GGGAAAAGTACTCATACCATTGTAATTGGGCGAGTTTCTACTTTCAGATGCAAGAGGAATTTCTCGAGTTCGTCAATCCGTTCGCGAGATATGGGGGTTTGAAGTTAAGGAATGGTTGAGAAACCATCAAAATTTTCGCAAATGTGATACTCGAAACCAATAACTACAAAGGCCTAGGGGAAAAATACACATACCGTTGTAATCGGGCGAGTTTCTACTTCCACATGCAACAGGAATTTCTCGAGTTCGTCAATCCGTTCGTGAGATATGGGATATTGAAGGTAAGGAATGGTTGAGAAACCATCAAAATTTTCGCAAGTCTGATACTCGAAACCAAATAACTACAAATGCCTAGGGGAAAAATACACATACCATTTGATCGGGCGAGATTCTACTTTCACATGCAGCAGGAATTTCTCGAGTTCGTCAATGCATTCGCGAGATATGGGAGTTTGAAGTTAAGGAGTGGTTGAGAAATCATCAATATTTTCGCAAGTCTGATACTCGAAACCAATAACTGGAATGGCCTAGGGGTAAAGTACACATACCGTTGTAATCGGGCGAGTTTCTGCTTTCAGATGCAATAGGAAATTCCCGAGTTCGTCAATCCGTTCGCGAGATATGGGAGTTGGAAGTTAAGGAATGGTTGAGAAATCATCAAAATTTTCGCAAGTCTGATACTCGAATCCAATAACTACACTGGCCTAGGGCAAAAATACACACACCGTTGTAATCGGGCGAGTTCCTACTTTCAGATGCAACAGGAATTTGTCGAGTTCGTCAATCCGTTCGCGAGATATGGGAGTATGAAGTTAAGGATTGGTTGAGAAACCATCAAAATTTTCGCAAGTCTGATACTCGAAAACAATAACTACAAATGCCTAGGGGAAAAATACACATACCGTTCTAATCGGGCGAGTTTCTACTTTCAGATGCAACAGGAATTTCTCGAGTTCGTCAATCCGTTCTCGAGATATGGGAGTTTGAAGTTAAGGAATGCTTGAGAAACCATCAAAATTTTCGCTGGTCTGATACTCGAAACCAACAACTGGAATGGCCTAGGGGAAAAGTACAGACACCGTTGTAATCGGGCGAGTTTCTGCTTTCAGATGCAATAGGAAATTCTCGAGTTTGTCAACCCGTTTGCGAGATATGGAAGTGTGTAGTTAAGGAATGGTTGAGAAACCATCAAAATTTTCGCAAGTCTGATACTCGAAACCAATAACTGGAATGGCCTAGGGGAAAAGTACACATACCATTGTAATCGGGCGAGTTTCAACTTTCAGATGCAACAGGAATTTCTCGAGTTCGTCAATCCGTTCGCGAGAAATGGGAGTTTGAAGTTAAGGAATGGTTGAGAAACCTTCAAAATTTTCGCAAGTCTGATACACGAAACCAATAACTACAATGGCCTAGTGAAAAATACACATACCGTTGTAAACGGGCGACTTTCTACTTTCACATGCAACAGGAATTTCTCGAGTTCGTCAATCCGTTCGCGGGATATAGGAGTTTGAAGTTAAGGAATGGTTGAGAAACCATCAAAATTTTCGCTGCTATGATACTCGAACCCAATAACTGGAATGCCCTAGGGGGAAAGTACACATACCATTGTAATCGGGCGAGTTTCTACTTTCAGATGCAACAGGAATTTCTCGAGTTCGTCAATCCGTTCTCGAGATATGGGAGTTTGAAGTTAAGGAATGCTTGAGAAACCATCAAAATTTTCGCTGGTCTGATACTCGAAACCAACAACTGGAATGGCCTAGGGGAAAAGTACAGACTCCGTTGTAATCGGGCGAGTTTCTGCTTTCAGATGCCATAGGAAATTCTCGAGTTCGTCAACCCGTTTGCGAGATATGGAAGTGTGAAGTTAAGGAATGGTTGAGAAACCATCAAAATTTTCGCTGGTCTGATACTCGAAACCAACAACTGGAATGGCCTAGGGGAAAAGTACACACACCGTTGTAATCGGGCGAGTTTCTGCTTTCAGATGCAATAGGAAATTCTCGAGTTTGTCAACCCGTTTGCGAGATATGGAAGTGTGAAAATAAGGAATGGTTGAGAAACCATCAAAATTTTCGCAAATCTGATACTCGAAACCAATAACTACACAGGCCTAGGAGAAAAATACACATACCGTTGTAATAGGGCGACTTTCTACTTTCACATGCAACAGGAATTTCTCGAGTTCGTCAATCCGTTCGCGGGATATAGGAGTTTGAAGTTAAGGAATGGTTGAGAAACCATCAAAATTTTCGCTGCTATGACACTCGAACCCAATAACTGGAATGCCCTAGGGGAAAAGTACACATACCATTGTAATCGGGCGAGTTTCTACTTTCAGACGCAACAGGAATTTCTCGAGTTCGTCAATCCGTTCGCGAGATATGGGAGTTTGAAGTTAAGGAATGGTTGAGAAACCATCAAAATTTTCGCAAGTCTGATACTCGAAACCAATAACTACAAATGCCTAGGGGGAAAACACACATATCTTTGTAATCGGGCGAGTTTCTACTTTCAGATGCAACAGGAATTTCTCGAGTTCGTCAATCCGTTCGCGAGATATGGGAGTTTGAAGTTAAGGAATGGTTGAGAAACCATCACAATTTTCGCAAGTCTGATACTCGAAACCAATAACTACAAATGCCTAGGGGAAAAATACACATACCATTTGATCGGGCGAGATTCTACTTTCACATGCAACAGGAATTTCTCGAGTTCGTCAATGCGTTCGCGAGATATGGGAGTTTGAAGTTAAGGAATGGTTGAGAAACCATCAAAATTTTCACTGGTCTGATACTCGAAACCAACAACTGGAATGGTCTAGGGGAAAAGTACACACACCGTAGTAATCGGGCGAGTTTCTGCTTTTAGATGCAATAGGAAATTCTCGAGTTCGTCAATCCGTTCGCGAGATATGGAAGTGTGAAAATAAGGAATGGTTGAGAAACCATCAAAATTTTCGCAAGTCTGATACTCGAAACCAATAACTACAAATGCCTAGGGGAAAAATACACATACCGTTGAAATCGGGCGACTTTCTACTTTCACATGCAACAGGAATTTCTCGAGTTCGTCAATCCGATCGCGAGATATGGGAGTTTGAATTTAAGGAATGGTTGAGAAACCATCAAAATTTTGGCAAGTCTGATACTCGAAACCAATAACTACAAAGGCCTAGGGGGGAAACACACATATCTTTGTAATCGGGCGAGTTTCTACTTTCAGATGCAACAGGAATTTCTCGAGTTCGTCAATCCTTCCGCGAGAAATGGGGGTTTGAAGTTAAGGAATGGTTGAGAAACCATCGAAATTTTCACTGGTCTGATACTCGAAACCAACAACTGGAATGGTCTAGGGGAAAAGTACACACACCGTAGTAATCGGGCGAGTTTCTGCTTTTAGATGCAATAGGAAATTCTCGAGTTCGTCAATCCGTTCGCGAGATATGGAAGTGTGAAAATAAGGAATGGTTGAGAAACCATCAAAATTTTCGCAAGTCTGATACTCGAAACCAATAACTACAAATGCCTAGGGGAAAAATACACATACCGTTGAAATCGGGCGACTTTCTACTTTCACATGCAACAGGAATTTCTCGAGTTCGTCAATCCGATCGCGAGATATGGGAGTTTGAATTTAAGGAATGGTTGAGAAACCATCAAAATTTTGGCAAGTCTGATACTCGAAACCAATAACTACAAAGGCCTATGGGGGAAACACACATATCTTTGTAATCGGGCGAGTTTCTGCTTTCAGATGCAATAGGAAATTCTCGAGTTCGTCAACCCGTTTGCGAGATATGGAAGTGTGAAAATAAGGAATGGTTGAGAAACCATCAAAATTTTCGCAAGTCTGATACTCGAAACCAATAAATACACAGGCCTAGGAGAAAAATACACATACCGTTGTAATAGGGCGACTTTCTACTTTCACATGCAACAGGAATTTCTCGAGTTCGTCAATCCGTTCGCGGGATATAGGAGTTTGAAGTTAAGGAATGGTTGAGAAACCATCAAAATTTTCGCTGCTCTGATACTCGAACCCAATAACTGGAATGCCCTAGGGGAAAAGTACACATACCATTGTAATCGGGCGAGTTTCTACTTTAAGACGCAACAGGAATTTCTCGAGTTCGTCAATCCGTTCGCGAGATATGGGAGTTTGAAGTTAAGGAATGGTTGAGAAACCATCAAAATTTTCGCAAGTCTGATACTCGAAACCAATAACTACAAATGCCTAGGGGGAAAACACACATATCTTTGTAATCGGGCGAGTTTCTACTTTCAGATGCAACAGGAATTTCTCGAGTTCGTCAATCCGTTCGCGAGATATGGGAGTTTGAAGTTAAGGAATGGTTGAGAAACCATCACAATTTTCGCAAGTCTGATACTCGAAACCAATAACTACAAATGCCTAGGGGAAAAATACACATACCATTTGATCGGGCGAGATTCTACTTTCACATGCAACAGGAATTTCTCGAGTTCGTCAATGCGTTCGCGAGATATGGGAGTTTGAAGTTAAGGAATGGTTGAGAAACCATCAAAATTTTCACTGGTATGATACTCGAAACCAACAACAGGAATGGTCTAGGGGAAAAGTACACACACCGTAGTAATCGGGCGAGTTTCTGCTTTTAGATGCAATAGGAAATTCTCGAGTTCGTCAATCCGTTCGCGAGATATGGAAGTGTGAAAATAAGGAATGGTTGAGAAACCATCAAAATTTTCGCAAGTCTGATACTCGAAACCAATAACTACAAATGCCTAGGGGAAAAACACACATACCGTTGAAATCGGGCGACTTTCTACTTTCACATGCAACAGGAATTTCTCGAGTTCGTCAATCCGATCGCGAGATATGGGAGTTTGAATTTAAGGAATGGTTGAGAAACCATCAAAATTTTGGCAAGTCTGATACTCGAAACCAATAACTACAAAGGCCTAGAGGGGAAACACACATATCTTTGTAATCGGGCGAGTTTCTACCTTCAGATGCAACAGGAATTTCTCGAGTTCGTCAATCCGTTCGCGAGATATGGGAGTTTGAAGTTAAGGAATGGTTGAGAAACCATCACAATTTTCGCAAAACTGATACTCGAAACCAACAACTACTATGGCCTAGGGCAAAAATACACATACCGTTGAAATCGGGCGACTTTCTACTTTCACATGCAACAGGAATTTCTCGAGTTCGTCAATCCGATCGCGAGATATGGGAGTTTGAGTTTAAGGAATGGTTGAGAAACCATCAAAATTTTGGCAAGTCTGATACTCGAAACCAATAACTACAAAGGCCTAGAGGGGAAACACACATATCTTTGTAATCGGGCGAGTTTCTACTCTCAGATGCAACAGGAATTTCTCGAGTTCGTCAATCCTTCCGCTAGAAATGGGGGTTTGAAGTTAAGGAATGGTTGAGAAACCATCAAAATTTTCACTGGTCTGATACTCGAAACCAACAACTGGAATGGTCTAGGGGAAAAGTACACACACCGTAGTAATCGGGCGAGTTTCTGCTTTTAGATGCAATAGGAAATTCTCGAGTTCGTCAATCCGTTCGCGAGATATGGAAGTGTGAAAATAAGGAATGGTTGAGAAACCATCAAAATTTTCGCAAGTCTGATACTCGAAACCAATAACTACAAATGCCTAGGGGAAAAATACACATACCGTTGAAATCGGGCGACTTTCTACTTTCACATGCAACAGGAATTTCTCGAGTTCGTCAATCCGATCGCGAGATATGGGAGTTTGAATTTAAGGAATGGTTGAGAAACCATCAAAATTTTGGCAAGTCTGATACTAGAAACCAATAACTACAAAGGCCTAGGGGGGAAACACACATATCTTTGTAATCGGGCGAGTTTCTACTTTCAGATGCAACAGGAATTTCTCGAGTTCGTCAATCCGTTCGCGAGATATGGGAGTTTGAAGTTAAGGAATGGTTGAGAAACCATCACAATTTTCGCAAAACTGATACTCGAAACCAATAACTACTATGGCCTAGGGCAAAAATACACATACCGTTGTAATCGGGCGAGTTTCTACTTTCAGATGCAATAGGAGTTTTTGGGTTAGGTCTATCCGTTCGCGAGATATGGGAGTTTAAAGCTAAGAAATGGTTGGTAAGACAACAAATTTTTCGCACGTCTGCTGCTCCAAACGCTTAACAAGAATGCCCTAGGCAAAAAATGCACATACTGTTGTAATCGGGCGAGTTTCTAATTTCAGATGCAATAGGAATTTTTGGGTTAGGTCAATCCGTTCGCGAGAGATGGGAGTATGAAGCCAAGGAATGGTTGAGAAGGCAAAAAATTTTTCGCACTTCTGCTGCTCTAAACGCTTAACCAGAATGGCCTAGGGAAAAAATACACATACCGTTGTAATCAGGCGAGTTTCTACTTTCAGATGCAATAGGAATTTTTGGGTTAGGTCAATCCGTTCCCGAAATATGGGAGTTTGAATCTAAGAAATGGTTGTGAAGACAACAAACTTTTCGCAATTCTGCTGCTCCAAACGCTTAACCAGAATGGCCTAGGGAAAAAATACACGTAACGTTGTAATCGGGCGAGTTTCTACTTTCAGACGCAGCAGGAATTTTTGGGTTTTGTCAATCCGTTCGCGAGATATGGGAGTTTGAAGCCAAGAAATGGTTGAGAAGGCACAAAATTTTTCGCAATTCTGCTGCTCCAAACGCTTAACCAGAATGGCCTAGGGAAAAAATACACATACCGTTGTAATCGGGCAAGTTTCTACTTTCAGATGCAATAGGAATTTTTGGGTTAGGTCAATCCGTTCGCGAGATATGGGAGTTTGAAGCTATGAAATGGTTGAGAAGACAACAAATTTTTCGCACTTCTGCTGCTCCAAACGCTTAACAAGAATGCCCTAGGGAAAAAATGCACATACTGTTGTAATCGGGCGAGTTTCTAATTTCAGATGCAATAGGAATTTTTGGGTTAGGTCAATCCGTTCGCGAGATGTGGGAGTTTGAAGCCAAGAAATGATGGAGAAGGCAAAAAATTTTTTGCAATTCTGCTGCACCAAACGCGAAACCAGAATAGCCTGGGAAAAAGTACTCATACTGTTGTAATCGGGCGATTTTCTACTTTGAGATGCAATAGGAATTTTTGGGTTAGGTCAATCCGTTCGCGAGATATGGGAGTTTGAAGCCAAGAAATGGGTGAGAAGACAACAAATTTTTCGCAATTCTGCTGCTCCAAACGCTTAACCAGAATGGCCTAGGGAAAAAATACACGTAACGTTGTAATCGGGCGAGTTTCTACTTTCAGACGCAGCAGGAATTTTTGGGTTTGGTCAATCCGTTCGCGAGATATGGGAGTTTGAAGCTAAGAAATGGTTGAGAAGACAACAAATTTTTCGCACTTCTGCTGCTCCAAACGCTTAACCAGAATGGCCTAGGGAAAAAATACACATACCGTTGTAATCGAGCGAGTTTCTACTTTCAGATGCAATAGGAATTTTTGGGTTATGTCAATCCGTTCGCGAGATATGGGAGTTTGAAGCTAAGAAATGGTTGAGAAGACAACAAATTTTTCGCAATTCTGCTGCTCCAAACGCTTAACCAGAATGGCCTAGGGAAAAAATACACGTAACGTTGTAATCGGGCGAGTTTCTACTTTCAGACGCAGCAGGAATTTTTGGGTTTGGTCAATCCGTTCGCGAGATATGGGAGTTTGAAGCTAAGAAATGGTTGAGAAGACAACAAATTTTTCGCACTTCTGCTGCTCCAAACGCTTAACAAGAATGCCCTAGGGAAAAAATACAGTTACTGTTGTAATCGGGCGAGTTTCTAATTTCAGATGCAATAGGAATTTTTGGGTTAGGTCAATCCGTTCGCGAGAGATGGGAGTATGAAGCCAAGAAATGGTTGAGAAGGCAAAAAATTTTTCGCACTTCTGCTGCTCCAAACGCTTAACCAGAATGGCCTAGGGAAAAAATACACATACCGTTGTAATCAGGCGAGTTTCTACTTTCAGATGCAATAGGAGTTTTTGGGTTAGGTCTAACGTTCGCGAGATATGGGAGTTTAAAGCTAAGAAATGGTTGGGAAGACAACAAATTTTTCGCACTTCTGCTGCTCCAAACGCTTAACCAGAATGGCCTAGAGAAAAAATACTCGTAACTTTGTAATCGGGCGAGTTTCTACTTTCAGATGCAGCAGGAATTTTTGGGTTTGGTATATCCGTTCGCGAGATATGGGAGTTTGAAGCCAAGAAATGGTTGAGAAGGCAAAAAATTTTTCGCAATTCTGCTGCTCCAAACGCTTAACCAGAATGGCCTTGGGAAAAAATGCACATACCGTTGCAATCGGGCGAGTTTCTAATTTCAGACGCAACAGGAATTTTTGGGTTTGGTCAATCCGTTCGCGAGATGTGGGAGTTTGAAGCCTAGAAATGGTCGAGAGGGCAAAAAATTTTTCGCAATTCTGCTGCTCCAAACGCTTAACCAGAATGGCCTAGGGAAAAAATACACATACCGTTGTAATCGAGCGAGTTTCTACTTTCAGATGCAATAGGAATTTTTGGGTTAGGTCAATCCGTTCGCGAGATATGGGAGTTTGAAGCTAAGAAATGGTTGAGAAGACAACAAATTTTTCGCAATTCTGCTGCTCCAAACGCTTAACCAGAATGGCCTAGGGAAAAAATACACGTAACGTTGTAATCGGGCGAGTTTCTACTTTCAGACGCAGCAGGAAAATTTGGGGATTGGTCAATCCGTTCGCGAGATATGGGAGTTTGAAGCCAAGAAATGGTTGAGAAGGCAAAAAATTTTTCGCAATTCTGCTGCTCCAAACGCTTAACCAGAATGGCCTAGGGAAAAAATACACATACCGTTGTAATCGGGCAAGTTTCTACTTTCAGATGCAATAGGAATTTTTGGGTTAGGTCAATCCGTTCGCGAGATATGGGAGTTTGAAGCTATGAAATGGTTGAGAAGACAACAAATTTTTCGCAATTCTGCTGCTCCAAACGCTTAACCAGATTGGCCTTGGGAAAAAATGCACATACCGTTGTAATCGGGCGAGTTTCTAATTTCAGATGCAATAGGAATTTTTGGGTTAGGTCAATCCGTTCGCGAGAGATGGGAGTATGAAGCCAAGGAATGGTTGAGAAGGCAAAAAATTTTTCGCAGTTCTGCTTCTCCAAACGCTTAACCAGAATGGCCTAGGGAAAAAGTACACATACCGTTGTAATCAGGCGAGTTTCTACTTTCAGATGCAATAGGAATTTTTGGGTTAGGTCAATCCGTTCCCGAGATATGGGAGTTTGAATATAAGAAATGGTTGTGAAGACAACAAACTTTTCGCAATTCTGCTGCTCCAAACGCTTAACCAGAATGGCCTAGGGAAAAAATACACGTAACGTTGTAATCGGGCGAGTTTCTACTTTCAGACGCAGCAGGAATTTTTGGGTTTGGTCAATCCGTTCGCGAGATATGGGAGTTTGAAGCTAAGAAATGGTTGAGAAGACAACAAATTTTTCGCACTTCTGCTGCTCCAAACGCTTAACCAGAATGGCCTAGGGAAAAAATACACATACCGTTGTAATCGAGCGAGTTTCTACTTTCAGATGCAATAGGAATTTTTGGGTTATGTCAATCCGTTCGCGAGATATGGGAGTTTGAAGCTAAGAAGTGGTTGAGAAGACAACAAATTTTTCGCAATTCTGCTGCTCCAAACGCTTAACCAGAATGGCCTAGGGAAAAAATACACGTAACGTTGTAATCGGGCGAGTTTCTACTTTCAGACGCAGCAGGAATTTTTGGGTTTGGTCAATCCGTTCGCAAGATATGGGAGTTTGAAGCTAAGAAATGGTTGAGAAGACAACAAATTTTTCGCACTTCTGCTGCTCCAAACGCTTAACAAGAATGCCCTAGGGAAAAAATACACATACTGTTGTAATCGGGCGAGTTTCTAATTTCAGATGCAATAGGAATTTTTGGGTTAGGTCAATCCGTTCGCGAGAGATGGGAGTATGAAGCCAAGAAATGGTTGAGAAGGCAAAAAATTTTTCGCACTTCTGCTGCTCCAAACGCTTAACCAGAATGGCCTAGGGAAAAAATACACATACCGTTGTAATCAGGCGAGTTTCTACTTTCAGATGCAATAGGAGTTTTTGGGTTAGGTCTAACGTTCGCGAGATATGGGAGTTTAAAGCTAAGAAATGGTTGGGAAGACAACAAATTTTTCGCACTTCTGCTGCTCCAAACGCTTAACCAGAATGGCCTAGAGAAAAAATACTCGTAACGTTGTAATCGGGCGAGTTTCTACTTTCAGATGCAGCAGGAATTTTTGGGTTTGGTAAATCCGTTCGCGAGATATGGGAGTTTGAAGCCAAGAAATGGTTGAGAAGGCAAAAAATTTTTCGCAATTCTGCTGCTCCAAACGCTTAACCAGAATGGCCTTGGGAAAAAATGCACATACCGTTGCAATCGGGCGAGTTTCTAATTTCAGACGCAACAGGAATTTTTGGGTTTGGTCAATCCGTTCGCGAGATGTGGGAGTTTGAAGCCTAGAAATGGTCGAGAGGGCAAAAAATTTTTCGCAATTCTGCTGCTCCAAACGCTTAACCAGAATGGCCTAGGGAAAAAATACACATACCGTTGTAATCGAGCGAGTTTCTACTTTCAGATGCAATAGGAATTTTTGGGTTAGGTCAATCCGTTCGCGAGATATGGGAGTTTGAAGCTAAGAAATGGTTGAGAAGACAACAAATTTTTCGCAATTCTGCTGCTCCAAACGCTTAACCAGAATGGCCTAGGGAAAAAATACACGTAACGTTGTAATCGGGCGAGTTTCTACTTTCAGACGCAGCAGGAAAATTTGGGGATTGGTCAATCCGTTCGCGAGATATGGGAGTTTGAAGCCAAGAAATGGTTGAGAAGGCAAAAAATTTTTCGCAATTCTGCTGCTCCAAACGCTTAACCAGAATGGCCTAGGGAAAAAATACACATACCGTTGTAATCGGGCAAGTTTCTACTTTCAGATGCAATAGGAATTTTTGGGTTAGGTCAATCCGTTCGCGAGATATGGGAGTTTGAAGCTATGAAATGGTTGAGAAGACAACAAATTTTTCGCAATTCTGCTGCTCCAAACGCTTAACCAGATTGGCCTTGGGAAAAAATGCACATACCGTTGTAATCGGGCGAGTTTCTAATTTCAGATGCAATAGGAATTTTTGGGTTAGGTCAATCCGTTCGCGAGAGATGGGAGTATGAAGCCAAGGAATGGTTGAGAAGGCAAAAAATTTTTCGCAGTTCTGCTTCTCCAAACGCTTAACCAGAATGGCCTAGGGAAAAAGTACACATACCGTTGTAATCAGGCGAGTTTCTACTTTCAGATGCAATAGGAATTTTTGGGTTAGGTCAATCCGTTCCCGAGATATGGGAGTTTGAATATAAGAAATGGTTGTGAAGACAACAAACTTTTCGCAATTCTGCTGCTCCAAACGCTTAACCAGAATGGCCTAGGGAAAAAATACACGTAACGTTGTAATCGGGCGAGTTTCTACTTTCAGACGCAGCAGGAATTTTTGGGTTTGGTCAATCCGTTCGCGAGATATGGGAGTTTGAAGCTAAGAAATGGTTGAGAAGACAACAAATTTTTCGCACTTCTGCTGCTCCAAACGCTTAACCAGAATGGCCTAGGGAAAAAATACACATACCGTTGTAATCGAGCGAGTTTCTACTTTCAGATGCAATAGGAATTTTTGGGTTATGTCAATCCGTTCGCGAGATATGGGAGTTTGAAGCTAAGAAGTGGTTGAGAAGACAACAAATTTTTCGCAATTCTGCTGCTCCAAACGCTTAACCAGAATGGCCTAGGGAAAAAATACACGTAACGTTGTAATCGGGCGAGTTTCTACTTTCAGACGCAGCAGGAATTTTTGGGTTTGGTCAATCCGTTCGCAAGATATGGGAGTTTGAAGCTAAGAAATGGTTGAGAAGACAACAAATTTTTCGCACTTCTGCTGCTCCAAACGCTTAACAAGAATGCCCTAGGGAAAAAATACACATACTGTTGTAATCGGGCGAGTTTCTAATTTCAGATGCAATAGGAATTTTTGGGTTAGGTCAATCCGTTCGCGAGAGATGGGAGTATGAAGCCAAGAAATGGTTGAGAAGGCAAAAAATTTTTCGCACTTCTGCTGCTCCAAACGCTTAACCAGAATGGCCTAGGGAAAAAATACACATACCGTTGTAATCAGGCGAGTTTCTACTTTCAGATGCAATAGGAGTTTTTGGGTTAGGTCTAACGTTCGCGAGATATGGGAGTTTAAAGCTAAGAAATGGTTGGGAAGACAACAAATTTTTCGCACTTCTGCTGCTCCAAACGCTTAACCAGAATGGCCTAGAGAAAAAATACTCGTAACGTTGTAATCGGGCGAGTTTCTACTTTCAGATGCAGCAGGAATTTTTGGGTTTGGTAAATCCGTTCGCGAGATATGGGAGTTTGAAGCCAAGAAATGGTTGAGAAGGCAAAAAATTTTTCGCAATTCTGCTGCTCCAAACGCTTAACCAGAATGGCCTTGGGAAAAAATGCACATACCGTTGCAATCGGGCGAGTTTCTAATTTCAGACGCAACAGGAATTTTTGGGTTTGGTCAATCCGTTCGCGAGATGTGGGAGTTTGAAGCTAAGAAATGGTTGAGAAGACAACAAATTTTTCGCAATTCTGCTGCTCCAAACGCTTAACCAGAATGGCCTAGGGAAAAAATACACGTAACGTTGTAATCGGGCGAGTTTCTACTTTCAGACGCAGCAGGAAAATTTGGGGATTGGTCAATCCGTTCGCGAGATATGGGAGTTTGAAGCCAAGAAATGGTTGAGAAGGCAAAAAATTTTTCGCAATTCTGCTGCTCCAAACGCTTAACCAGAATGGCCTAGGGAAAAAATACACATACCGTTGTAATCGGGCAAGTTTCTACTTTCAGATGCAATAGGAATTTTTGGGTTAGGTCAATCCGTTCGCGAGATATGGGAGTTTGAAGCTATGAAATGGTTGAAAAGACAACAAATTTTTCGCAATTCTGCTGCTCCAAACGCTTAACCAGATTGGCCTTGGGAAAAAATGCACATACCGTTGTAATCGGGCGAGTTTCTAATTTCAGACGCAACAGGAATTTTTGCGTTAGGTCAATCCGTTCGCGAGATATGGGAGTTTGAAGCCAAGAAATGGTTGAGAAGGCAAAAAATTTTTTGCAATTCTGCTGCACCAAACGCGAAACCAGAATAGCCTGGGAAAAAGTACTCATACTGTTGTAATCGGGCGATTTTCTACTTTGAGATGCAATAGGAATTTTTGGGTTAGGTCAATCCGTTCGCGAGAGATGGGAGTATGAAGCCAAGAAATGGTTGAGAAGGCAAAAAATTTTTCGCACTTCTGCTGCTCCAAACGCTTAACCAGAATGGCCTAGGGTAAAAATACACATACCGTTGTAATCGGGCGAGTTTCTACTTTCAGATGCAATAGCAATTTTTGGGTTAGGTCAATCCGTTCGCGAGATAAGGGAGTTTGAAGCCAAGAAATGGTTGAAAAGGCAACAAATTTTTCGCAATTCTGCTGCTCCAAACGCTTAACCAGAATGGCCTAGGGAAAAAATACACATACTGTTGTAATCGGGCGAGTTTCTATTTTCAGATGCAATAGCAATTTTTGGGTTAGGTCAATCCGTTCGCGAGATAAGGTAGTTTGAAGCCAAGAAATGGTTGAGAAGGCAACAAATTTTTCGCAATTCTGCTGCTCCAAACGCTTAACCAGAATGGCCTAGGGAAAAAATACACATACTGTTGTAATCGGGCGAGTTTCTACTTTCAGATGCAATAGGAATTTCTGGGTTAGGTCAATCCGTTCGCGAGATATGGGAGTATGAAGCCAAGAAATGGTTGAGAAGGCAAAATATTTTTCGCACTTCTGCTGCTCCAAAGGCTTAACCAGAATGGCCTAGGGAAAAAATACACATACCGTTGTAATCAGGCGAGTTTCTACTTTCAGATGCAATAGGAATTTTTGGGTTAGGTCAATCCGTTCGCGAGATATGGGAGTTTGAAGGTAAGAAATGGTTGAGAAGAGAACAAATTTTTCGCAATTCTGCTGCTCCAAACGCTTAACCAGAATGGCCTAGGGAAAAAATACACATACCGTTGTAATCGAGCGAGTTTCTACTTTCAGATGCAATAGGAATTTTTGGGTTATGTCAATCCGTTCGCGAGATATGGGAGTTTGAAGCTAAGAAATGGTTGAGAAGACAACAAATTTTTCGCAATTCTGCTGCTCCAAACGCTTAACCAGAATGGCCTAGGGAAAAAATACACGTAACGTTGTAATCGGGCGAGTTTCTACTTTCAGACGCAGCAGGAATTTTTGGGTTTGGTCAATCCGTTCGCGAGATATGGGAGTTTGAAGCTAAGAAATGGTTGAGAAGACAACAAATTTTTCGCACTTCTGCTGCTCCAAACGCTTAACAAGAATGCCCTAGGGAAAAAATACACATACTGTTGTAATCGGGCGAGTTTCTAATTTCAGATGCAATAGGAATTTTTGGGTTAGGTCAATCCGTTCGCGAGAGATGGGAGTATGAAGCCAAGAAATGGTTGAGAAGGCAAAAAATTTTTCGCACTTCTGCTGCTCCAAACGCTTAACCAGAATGGCCTAGGGAAAAAATACACATACCGTTGTAATCAGGCGAGTTTCTACTTTCAGATGCAATAGGAGTTTTTGGGTTAGGTCTAACGTTCGCGAGATATGGGAGTTTAAAGCTAAGAAATGGTTGGGAAGACAACAAATTTTTCGCACTTCTGCTGCTCCAAACGCTTAACCAGAATGGCCTAGAGAAAAAATACTCGTAACGTTGTAATCGGGCGAGTTTCTACTTTCAGATGCAGCAGGAATTTTTGGGTTTGGTAAATCCGTTCGCGAGATATGGGAGTTTGAAGCCAAGAAATGGTTGAGAAGGCAAAAAATTTTTCGCAATTCTGCTGCTCCAAACGCTTAACCAGAATGGCCTTGGGAAAAAATGCACATACCGTTGCAATCGGGCGAGTTTCTAATTTCAGACGCAACAGGAATTTTTGGGTTTGGTCAATCCGTTCGCGAGATGTGGGAGTTTGAAGCCAAGAAATGGTCGAGAGGGCAAAAAATTTTTCGCAATTCTGCTGCTCCAAACGCTTAACCAGAATGGCCTAGGGAAAAAATACACATACCGTTGTAATCGAGCGAGTTTCTACTTTCAGATGCAATAGGAATTTTTGGGTTAGGTCAATCCGTTCGCGAGATATGGGAGTTTGAAGCTAAGAAATGGTTGAGAAGACAACAAATTTTTCGCAATTCTGCTGCTCCAAACGCTTAACCAGAATGGCCTAGGGAAAAAATACACGTAACGTTGTAATCGGGCGAGTTTCTACTTTCAGACGCAGCAGGAAAATTTGGGGATTGGTCAATCCGTTCGCGAGATATGGGAGTTTGAAGCCAAGAAATGGTTGAGAAGGCAAAAAATTTTTCGCAATTCTGCTGCTCCAAACGCTTAACCAGAATGGCCTAGGGAAAAAATACACATACCGTTGTAATCGGGCAAGTTTCTACTTTCAGATGCAATAGGAATTTTTGGGTTAGGTCAATCCGTTCGCGAGATATGGGAGTTTGAAGCTATGAAATGGTTGAAAAGACAACAAATTTTTCGCAATTCTGCTGCTCCAAACGCTTAACCAGATTGGCCTTGGGAAAAAATGCACATACCGTTGTAATCGGGCGAGTTTCTAATTTCAGACGCAACAGGAATTTTTGCGTTAGGTCAATCCGTTCGCGAGATATGGGAGTTTGAAGCCAAGAAATGGTTGAGAAGGCAAAAAATTTTTTGCAATTCTGCTGCACCAAACGCGAAACCAGAATAGCCTGGGAAAAAGTACTCATACTGTTGTAATCGGGCGATTTTCTACTTTGAGATGCAATAGGAATTTTTGGGTTAGGTCAATCCGTTCGCGAGAGATGGGAGTATGAAGCCAAGAAATGGTTGAGAAGGCAAAAAATTTTTCGCACTTCTGCTGCTCCAAACGCTTAACCAGAATGGCCTAGGGAAAAAATACACATACCGTTGTAATCAGGCGAGTTTCTACTTTCAGATGCAATAGGATTTTTTGGGTTAGGTCAATCCGTTCGCGAGATAGGGGATTATGAAGCCAAGAAATGGTTGAGAAGGCAAAAAATTTTTCGCAATTCTGCTGCTCCAAACGCTTAACCAGAATGGCCTAGGGTAAAAATACACATACCGTTGTAATCGGGCGAGTTTCTACTTTCAGATGCAATAGCAATTTTTGGGTTAGGTCAATCCGTTCGCGAGATAAGGGAGTTTGAAGCCAAGAAATGGTTGAAAAGGCAACAAATTTTTCGCAATTCTGCTGCTCCAAACGCTTAACCAGAATGGCCTAGGGAAAAAATACACATACTGTTGTAATCGGGCGAGTTTCTATTTTCAGATGCTTTAGCAATTTTTGGGTTAGGTCAATCCGTTCGCGAGATAAGGTAGTTTGAAGCCAAGAAATGGTTGAGAAGGCAACAAATTTTTCGCAATTCTGCTGCTCCAAACGCTTAACCAGAATGGCCTAGGGAAAAAATACACATACTGTTGTAATCGGGCGAGTTTCTACTTTCAGATGCAATAGGAATTTCTGGGATAGGTCAATCCGTTCGCGAGATATGGGAGTATGAAGCCAAGAAATGGTTGAGAAGGCAAAATATTTTTCGCACTTCTGCTGCTCCAAAGGCTTAACCAGAATGGCCTTGGGAAAAAATACACATACCGTTGTAATCAGGCGAGTTTCTACTTTCAGATGCAATAGGAATTTTTGGGTTAGGTCAATCCGTTCGCGAGATATGGGAGTTTGAAGGTAAGAAATGGTTGAGAAGAGAACAAATTTTTCGCAATTCTGCTGCTCCAAACGCTTAACCAGAATGGCCTAGGGAAAAAATACACATACCGTTGTAATCGAGCGAGTTTCTACTTTCAGATGCAATAGGAATTTTTGGGTTATGTCAATCCGTTCGCGAGATATGGGAGTTTGAAGCTAAGAAATGGTTGAGAAGACAACAAATTTTTCGCAATTCTGCTGCTCCAAACGCTTAACCAGAATGGCCTAGGGAAAAAATACACGTAACGTTGTAATCGGGCGAGTTTCTACTTTCAGACGCAGCAGGAATTTTTGGGTTTGGTCAATCCGTTCGCGAGATATGGGAGTTTGAAGCTAAGAAATGGTTGAGAAGACAACAAATTTTTCGCACTTCTGCTGCTCCAAACGCTTAACAAGAATGCCCTAGGGAAAAAATACACATACTGTTGTAATCGGGCGAGTTTCTAATTTCAGATGCAATAGGAATTTTTGGGTTAGGTCAATCCGTTCGCGAGAGATGGGAGTATGAAGCCAAGAAATGGTTGAGAAGGCAAAAAATTTTTCGCACTTCTGCTGCTCCAAACGCTTAACCAGAATGGCCTAGGGAAAAAATACACATACCGTTGTAATCAGGCGAGTTTCTACTTTCAGATGCAATAGGAGTTTTTGGGTTAGGTCTAACGTTCGCGAGATATGGGAGTTTAAAGCTAAGAAATGGTTGGGAAGACAACAAATTTTTCGCACTTCTGCTGCTCCAAACGCTTAACCAGAATGGCCTAGAGAAAAAATACTCGTAACGTTGTAATCGGGCGAGTTTCTACTTTCAGATGCAGCAGGAATTTTTGGGTTTGGTAAATCCGTTCGCGAGATATGGGAGTTTGAAGCCAAGAAATGGTTGAGAAGGCAAAAAATTTTTCGCAATTCTGCTGCTCCAAACGCTTAACCAGAATGGCCTTGGGAAAAAATGCACATACCGTTGCAATCGGGCGAGTTTCTAATTTCAGACGCAACAGGAATTTTTGGGTTTGGTCAATCCGTTCGCGAGATGTGGGAGTTTGAAGCCAAGAAATGGTCGAGAGGGCAAAAAATTTTTCGCAATTCTGCTGCTCCAAACGCTTAACCAGAATGGCCTAGGGAAAAAATACACATACCGTTGTAATCGAGCGAGTTTCTACTTTCAGATGCAATAGGAATTTTTGGGTTAGGTCAATCCGTTCGCGAGATATGGGAGTTTGAAGCTAAGAAATGGTTGAGAAGACAACAAATTTTTCGCAATTCTGCTGCTCCAAACGCTTAACCAGAATGGCCTAGGGAAAAAATACACGTAACGTTGTAATCGGGCGAGTTTCTACTTTCAGACGCAGCAGGAAAATTTGGGGATTGGTCAATCCGTTCGCGAGATATGGGAGTTTGAAGCCAAGAAATGGTTGAGAAGGCAAAAAATTTTTCGCAATTCTGCTGCTCCAAACGCTTAACCAGAATGGCCTAGGGAAAAAATACACATACCGTTGTAATCGGGCAAGTTTCTACTTTCAGATGCAATAGGAATTTTTGGGTTAGGTCAATCCGTTCGCGAGATATGGGAGTTTGAAGCTATGAAATGGTTGAAAAGACAACAAATTTTTCGCAATTCTGCTGCTCCAAACGCTTAACCAGATTGGCCTTGGGAAAAAATGCACATACCGTTGTAATCGGGCGAGTTTCTAATTTCAGACGCAACAGGAATTTTTGCGTTAGGTCAATCCGTTCGCGAGATATGGGAGTTTGAAGCCAAGAAATGGTTGAGAAGGCAAAAAATTTTTTGCAATTCTGCTGCACCAAACGCGAAACCAGAATAGCCTGGGAAAAAGTACTCATACTGTTGTAATCGGGCGATTTTCTACTTTGAGATGCAATAGGAATTTTTGGGTTAGGTCAATCCGTTCGCGAGAGATGGGAGTATGAAGCCAAGAAATGGTTGAGAAGGCAAAAAATTTTTCGCACTTCTGCTGCTCCAAACGCTTAACCAGAATGGCCTAGGGAAAAAATACACATACCGTTGTAATCAGGCGAGTTTCTACTTTCAGATGCAATAGGATTTTTTGGGTTAGGTCAATCCGTTCGCGAGATAGGGGATTATGAAGCCAAGAAATGGTTGAGAAGGCAAAAAATTTTTCGCAATTCTGCTGCTCCAAACGCTTAACCAGAATGGCCTAGGGTAAAAATACACATACCGTTGTAATCGGGCGAGTTTCTACTTTCAGATGCAATAGCAATTTTTGGGTTAGGTCAATCCGTTCGCGAGATAAGGGAGTTTG
The DNA here is from genome assembly GCF_051014685.1 of Ptiloglossa arizonensis. NCBI lineage: Eukaryota > Metazoa > Arthropoda > Insecta > Hymenoptera > Colletidae > Ptiloglossa > Ptiloglossa arizonensis. The sequence continues at coordinate 254,021 of NW_027478935.1, forward strand.
AAGCCAAGAAATGGTTGAAAAGGCAACAAATTTTTCGCAATTCTGCTGCTCCAAACGCTTAACCAGAATGGCCTAGGGAAAAAATACACATACTGTTGTAATCGGGCGAGTTTCTATTTTCAGATGCTTTAGCAATTTTTGGGTTAGGTCAATCCGTTCGCGAGATAAGGTAGTTTGAAGCCAAGAAATGGTTGAGAAGGCAACAAATTTTTCGCAATTCTGCTGCTCCAAACGCTTAACCAGAATGGCCTAGGGAAAAAATACACATACTGTTGTAATCGGGCGAGTTTCTACTTTCAGATGCAATAGGAATTTCTGGGATAGGTCAATCCGTTCGCGAGATATGGGAGTATGAAGCCAAGAAATGGTTGAGAAGGCAAAATATTTTTCGCACTTCTGCTGCTCCAAAGGCTTAACCAGAATGGCCTTGGGAAAAAATACACATACCGTTGTAATCAGGCGAGTTTCTACTTTCAGATGCAATAGGAATTTTTGGGTTAGGTCAATCCGTTCGCGAGATATGGGAGTTTGAAGGTAAGAAATGGTTGAGAAGAGAACAAATTTTTCGCAATTCTGCTGCTCCAAACGCTTAACCAGAATGGCCTAGGGAAAAAATACACATACCGTTGTAATCGAGCGAGTTTCTACTTTCAGATGCAATAGGAATTTTTGGGTTATGTCAATCCGTTCGCGAGATATGGGAGTTTGAAGCTAAGAAATGGTTGAGAAGACAACAAATTTTTCGCAATTCTGCTGCTCCAAACGCTTAACCAGAATGGCCTAGGGAAAAAATACACGTAACGTTGTAATCGGGCGAGTTTCTACTTTCAGACGCAGCAGGAATTTTTGGGTTTGGTCAATCCGTTCGCGAGATATGGGAGTTTGAAGCTAAGAAATGGTTGAGAAGACAACAAATTTTTCGCACTTCTGCTGCTCCAAACGCTTAACAAGAATGCCCTAGGGAAAAAATACACATACTGTTGTAATCGGGCGAGTTTCTAATTTCAGATGCAATAGGAATTTTTGGGTTAGGTCAATCCGTTCGCGAGAGATGGGAGTATGAAGCCAAGAAATGGTTGAGAAGGCAAAAAATTTTTCGCACTTCTGCTGCTCCAAACGCTTAACCAGAATGGCCTAGGGAAAAAATACACATACCGTTGTAATCAGGCGAGTTTCTACTTTCAGATGCAATAGGAGTTTTTGGGTTAGGTCTAACGTTCGCGAGATATGGGAGTTTAAAGCTAAGAAATGGTTGGGAAGACAACAAATTTTTCGCACTTCTGCTGCTCCAAACGCTTAACCAGAATGGCCTAGAGAAAAAATACTCGTAACGTTGTAATCGGGCGAGTTTCTACTTCAGATGCAGCAGGAATTTTTTGGGTTTGGTAAATCCGTTCGCGAGATATGGGAGTTGAAGCCAAGAAATGGTTGAGAAGGCAAAAATTTTTCCGCAATTCTGCTGCTCCCAAACGCTTAAACCAGAATGGCCTTGGGAAAAAATTGCACATACCGTTGCAATCGGGCGAGTTTCTAATTTCAGACGCAACAGGAATTTTTGGGTTTGGTCAATCCGTTCGCGAGATGTGGGAGTTTGAAGCCAAGAATGGTCGAGAGGGCAAAAAATTTTTCGCAATTCTGCTGCTCCAAACGCCTTAATCAGAATGGCCTAGGGAAAAAATACACATACCGTTGTAATCGAGCGAGTTTCTACTTTCAGATGCAATAGGAATTTTTGGGATAGGTCAATCCGTTCGCGAGATATGGAGTTTGAAGCCAAGAAATGGTTGAGAAGGCAAAAATTTTTTGCAATTCTGCTGCACCAAACGCGAAACCAGAATAGCTGGAAATAGTACTCATACTGTTGTAATCGGGCGAATTTTCTACTTTGAGATGCAATAGGAAATTTTTTGGGTTAGGTCAATCCGTTCGCGGAGAGATGGGAGTATGAAGCCAAGAAATGGTTGAGAAGGCAAAAAAATTTTTCGCACTTCTGCTGCTCCAAACGCTTAACCAGAATGGCTAGGGAAAAAAATACACATACCGTTGTAATCAGGCGAGTTCTCCCTACTTTCAGATGCAATAGGAATTTTTGGGTTAGGTCAATCCGTTCCGCGAGATAGGGCGGGGATTATGAAGCCAAGAAATGGTTGAGAAGGCAAAAAATTTTTCGCAATTCTGCTGCTCCAAACGCTTAACCAGAATGGCCTAGGGTAAAAATACACATACCGTTGTAATCGGTCGAGTTTCTACTTTCAGATGCAATAGCAATTTTGGTGTTAGGTCAATCCGTTCGCGAGATAAGGGAGTTTGAAGCCAAGAAATGGTTGAAAAGGCAACAAATTTTTCGCAATTCTGCTGCTCCAAACGCTTAACCAGAATGGCCTAGGGGAAAAAATACACATACTGTTGTAATCGGGCGAGTTTCTATTTTCAGATGCAATAGCAATTTTTGGGTTAGGTCAATCCGTTCGCGAGATAAGGTAGTTTGAAGCCAAGAAATGGTTGAGAAGGCAACAAATTTTTCGCAATTCTGCTGCTCCAAACGCTTAACCAGAATGGCCTAGGGAAAAAATACACATACTGTTGTAATCGGGCGAGTTTCTACTTTCAGATGCAATAGGAATTTCTGGGTTAGGTCAATCCGTTCGCGAGATATGGGAGTATGAAGCCAAGAAATGGTTGAGAAGGCAAAATATTTTTCGCACTTCTGCTGCTCCAAAGGCTTAACCAGAATGGCCTAGGGAAAAAATACACATACCGTTGTAATCAGGCGAGTTTCTACTTTCAGATGCAATAGGAATTTTTGGGTTAGGTCAATCCGTTCGCGAGATATGGGAGTTTGAAGGTAAGAAATGGTTGAGAAGAGAACAAATTTTTCGCAATTCTGCTGCTCCAAACGCTTAACCAGAATGGCCTAGGGAAAAAAATGCACATACCGTTGTAATCAGGCGAGTTTCTACTTTCAGATGCAATAGGAATTTTTGGGTTAGGTCAATCCGTTCGCGAGATAGGGGATTATGAAGCCAAGAAATGGTTGAGAAGGCAAAAAATTTTTCGCAATTCTGCTGCTCCAAACGCTTAACCAGAATGGCCTAGGGTAAAAATACACATACCGTTGTAATCGGGCGAGTTTCTACTTTCAGGTGCAATAGCAATTTTTGGGTTAGGTCAATCCGTTCGCGAGATAAGGGAGTTTGAAGCCAAGAAATGGTTGAAAAGGCAACAAATTTTTCGCAATTCTGCTGCTCCAAACGCTTAACCAGAATGGCCTAGGGAAAAAATACACATACTGTTGTAATCGGGCGAGTTTCTATTTTCAGATGCAATAGCAATTTTTGGGTTAGGTCAATCCGTTCGCGAGATAAGGTAGTTTGAAGCCAAGAAATGGTTGAGAAGGCAACAAATTTTTCGCAATTCTGCTGCTCCAAACGCTTAACCAGAATGGCCTAGGGAAAAAATACACATACTGTTGTAATCGGGCGAGTTTCTACTTTCAGATGCAATAGGAATTTCTGGGTTAGGTCAATCCGTTCGCGAGATATGGGAGTATGAAGCCAAGAAATGGTTGAGAAGGCAAAATATTTTTCGCACTTCTGCTGCTCCAAAGGCTTAACCAGAATGGCCTAGGGAAAAAATACACATACCGTTGTAATCAGGCGAGTTTCTACTTTCAGATGCAATAGGAATTTTTGGGTTAGGTCAATCCGTTCGCGAGATATGGGAGTTTGAAGGTAAGAAATGGTTGAGAAGAGAACAAATTTTTCGCAATTCTGCTGCTCCAAACGCTTAACCAGAATGGCCTAGGGAAAAAATACACATACCGTTGTAATCGAGCGAGTTTCTACTTTCAGATGCAATAGGAATTTTTGGGTTATGTCAATCCGTTCGCGGGATATGGGAGTTTGAAGCTAAGAAATGGTTGAGAAGACAACAAATTTTTAGCAATTCTGCTGCTCCAAACGCTTAACCAGAATGGCCTAGGGAAAAAATACACGTAACGTTGTAATCGGGCGAGTTTCTACTTTCAGACGCAGCAGGAATTTTTGGGTTTGGTCAATCCGTTCGCGAGATATGGGAGTTTGAAGCTAAGAAATGGTTGAGAAGACAACAAATTTTTCGCACTTCTGCTGCTCCAAACGCTTAACAAGAATGCCCTAGGGAAAAAATACACATACTGTTGTAATCGGGCGAGTTTCTAATTTCAGATGCAATAGGAATTTTTGGGTTAGGTCAATCCGTTCGCGAGAGATGGGAGTATGAAGCCAAGAAATGGTTGAGAAGGCAAAAAATTTTTCGCACTTCTGCTGCTCCAAACGCTTAACCAGAATGGCCTAGGGAAAAAATACACATACCGTTGTAATCAGGCGAGTTTCTACTTTCAGATGCAGCAGGAATTTTTGGGTTTGGTAAATCCGTTCGCGAGATATGGGAGTTTAAAGCTAAGAAATGGTTGGGAAGACAACAAATTTTTCGCACTTCTGCTGCTCCAAACGCTTAACCAGAATGGCCTAGAGAAAAAATACTCGTAACGTTGTAATCGGGCGAGTTTCTACTTTCAGATGCAGCAGGAATTTTTGGGTTTGGTAAATCCGTTCGCGAGATATGGGAGTTTGAAGCCAAGAAATGGTTGAGAAGGCAAAAAATTTTTCGCAATTCTGCTGCTCCAAACGCTTAACCAGAATGGCCTTGGGAAAAAATGCACATACCGTTGCAATCGGGCGAGTTTCTAATTTCAGACGCAACAGGAATTTTTGGGTTTGGTCAATCCGTTCGCGAGATGTGGGAGTTTGAAGCCAAGAAATGGTCGAGAGGGCAAAAAATTTTTCGCAATTCTGCTGCTCCAAACGCTTAACCAGAATGGCCTAGGGAAAAAATACACATACCGTTGTAATCGAGCGAGTTTCTACTTTCAGATGCAATAGGAATTTTTGGGTTAGGTCAATCCGTTCGCGAGATATGGGAGTTTGAAGCTAAGAAATGGTTGAGAAGACAACAAATTTTTCGCAATTCTGCTGCTCCAAACGCTTAACCAGAATGGCCTAGGGAAAAAATACACGTAACGTTGTAATCGGGCGAGTTTCTACTTTCAGACGCAGCAGGAAAATTTGGGGATTGGTCAATCCGTTCGCGAGATATGGGAGTTTGAAGCCAAGAAATGGTTGAGAAGGCAAAAAATTTTTCGCAATTCTGCTGCTCCAAACGCTTAACCAGAATGGCCTAGGGAAAAAATACACATACCGTTGTAATCGGGCAAGTTTCTACTTTCAGATGCAATAGGAATTTTTGGGTTAGGTCAATCCGTTCGCGAGATATGGGAGTTTGAAGCTATGAAATGGTTGAGAAGACAACAAATTTTTCGCAATTCTGCTGCTCCAAACGCTTAACCAGATTGGCCTTGGGAAAAAATGCACATACCGTTGTAATCGGGCGAGTTTCTAATTTCAGACGCAACAGGAATTTTTGCGTTAGGTCAATCCGTTCGCGAGATATGGGAGTTTGAAGCCAAGAAATGGTTGAGAAGGCAAACAATTTTTTGCAATTCTGCTGCACCAAACGCGAAACCAGAATAGCCTGGGAAAAAGTACTCATACTGTTGTAATCGGGCGATTTTCTACTTTGAGATGCAATAGGAATTTTTGGGTTAGGTCAATCCGTTCGCGAGAGATGGGAGTATGAAGCCAAGAAATGGTTGAGAAGGCAAAAAATTTTTCGCACTTCTGCTGCTCCAAACGCTTAACCAGAATGGCCTAGGGAAAAAATACACATACCGTTGTAATCAGGCGAGTTTCTACTTTCAGATGCAATAGGAATTTTTGGGTTAGGTCAATCCGTTCGCGAGATAGGGGATTATGAAGCCAAGAAATGGTTGAGAAGGCAAAAAATTTTTCGCAATTCTGCTGCTCCAAACGCTTAACCAGAATGGCCTAGGGTAAAAATACACATACCGTTGTAATCGGGCGAGTTTCTACTTTCAGATGCAATAGCAATTTTTGGGTTAGGTCAATCCGTTCGCGAGATAAGGGAGTTTGAAGCCAAGAAATGGTTGAAAAGGCAACAAATTTTTCGCAATTCTGCTGCTCCAAACGCTTAACCAGAATGGCCTAGGGAAAAAATACACATACTGTTGTAATCGGGCGAGTTTCTATTTTCAGATGCAATAGCAATTTTTGGGTTAGGTCAATCCGTTCGCGAGATAAGGTAGTTTGAAGCCAAGAAATGGTTGAGAAGGCAACAAATTTTTCGCAATTCTGCTGCTCCAAACGCTTAACCAGAATGGCCTAGGGAAAAAATACACATACTGTTGTAATCGGGCGAGTTTCTACTTTCAGATGCAATAGGAATTTCTGGGTTAGGTCAATCCGTTCGCGAGATATGGGAGTATGAAGCCAAGAAATGGTTGAGAAGGCAAAATATTTTTCGCACTTCTGCTGCTCCAAAGGCTTAACCAGAATGGCCTAGGGAAAAAATATACATACCGTTGTAATCAGGCGAGTTTCTACTTTCAGATGCAATAGGAATTTTTGGGTTAGGTCAATCCGTTCGCGAGATATGGGAGTTTGAAGGTAAGAAATGGTTGAGAAGAGAACAAATTTTTCGCAATTCTGCTGCTCCAAACGCTTAACCAGAATGGCCTAGGGAAAAAAATGCACATACCTTTGTAATCGGGCGAGTTTCTACTTTCAGATGCAATAGGAGTTTTTGGGTTAGGTCAATCCGTTCGCGAGATATGGGAGTTTAAAGCTAAGAAATGGTTGAGAAGACAACAAATTTTTCGCACTTCTGCTGCTCCAAACGCTTAACAAGAATGCCCTAGGGAAAAAATACACATACTGTTGTAATCGGGCGAGTTTCTAATTTCAGATGCAATAGGAATTTTTGGGTTAGGTCAATCCGTTCGCTAGAGATGGGAGTATGAAGCCAAGAAATGGTTGAGAAGGCAAAAAATTTTTGGCACTTCTGCTGCACCAAACGCGAAACCAGAATAGCCTGGGAAAAAGTACACATACCGTTGTAATCGGGCAAGTTTCTACTTTCAGATGCAATAGGAATTTTTGGGTTAGGTCAATCCGTTCGCGAGATAGGGGATTATGAAGCCAAGAAATGGTTGAGAAGGCAAAAAATTTTTCGCAATTCTGCTGCTCCAAACGCTTAACCAGAATGGCCTAGGGTAAAAATACACATACCGTTGTAATCGGGCGAGTTTCTACTTTCAGATGCAATAGCAATTTTTGGGTTAGGTCAATCCGTTCGCGAGATAAGGGAGTTTGAAGCCAAGAAATGGTTGAAAAGGCAACAAATTTTTCGCAATTCTGCTGCTCCAAACGCTTAACCAGAATGGCCTAGGGAAAAAATACACATACTGTTGTAATCGGGCGAGTTTCTATTTTCAGATGCAATAGCAATTTTTGGGTTAGGTCAATCCGTTCGCGAGATAAGGTAGTTTGAAGCCAAGAAATGGTTGAGAAGGCAACAAATTTTTCGCAATTCTGCTGCTCCAAACGCTTAACCAGAATGGCCTAGGGAAAAAATACACATACTGTTGTAATCGGGCGAGTTTCTACTTTCAGATGCAATAGGAATTTCTGGGTTAGGTCAATCCGTTCGCGAGATATGGGAGTATGAAGCCAAGAAATGGTTGAGAAGGCAAAATATTTTTCGCACTTCTGCTGCTCCAAAGGCTTAACCAGAATGGCCTAGGGAAAAAATATACATACCGTTGTAATCAGGCGAGTTTCTACTTTCAGATGCAATAGGAATTTTTGGGTTAGGTCAATCCGTTCGCGAGATATGGGAGTTTGAAGGTAAGAAATGGTTGAGAAGAGAACAAATTTTTCGCAATTCTGCTGCTCCAAACGCTTAACCAGAATGGCCTAGGGAAAAAAATGCACATACCTTTGTAATCGGGCGAGTTTCTACTTTCAGATGCAATAGGAGTTTTTGGGTTAGGTCAATCCGTTCGCGAGATATGGGAGTTTAAAGCTAAGAAATGGTTGAGAAGACAACAAATTTTTCGCACTTCTGCTGCTCCAAACGCTTAACAAGAATGCCCTAGGGAAAAAATACACATACTGTTGTAATCGGGCGAGTTTCTAATTTCAGATGCAATAGGAATTTTTGGGTTAGGTCAATCCGTTCGCTAGAGATGGGAGTATGAAGCCAAGAAATGGTTGAGAAGGCAAAAAATTTTTGGCACTTCTGCTGCTCCAAACGCTTAACCAGAATGGCCTAGGGAAAAAATACACATACCGTTGTAATCAGGCGAGTTTCTACTTTCAGATGCAATAGGAATTTTTGGGTTAGGTCATTCCCTTCGCGAGATAGGGGATTATGAAGCCAAGACATGGTTGAGAAGGCAAAAAATTTTTCGCAATTCTGCTGCTCCAAACGCTTAACCAGAATGGCCTAGGGGAAAAAATGCACATACCGTTGTAATCGGGCGAGTTTCTACTTTCAGATGCAATAGGAGTTTTTGGGTTAGGTCTATCCGTTCGCGAGATATGGGAGTTTAAAGCTAAGAAATGGTTGAGAAGACAACAAATTTTTCGCACTTCTGCTGCTCCAAACGCTTAACAAGAATGCCCTAGGGAAAAAATGCACATACTGTTGTAATCGGGCGAGTTTCTAATTTCAGATGCAATAGGAATTTTTGGGTTAGGTCAATCCGTTCGCGAGAGATGGGAGTATGAAGCCAAGAAATGGTTGAGAAGGCAAAAAATTTTTCGCACTTCTGCTGCTCCAAACGCTTAACCAGAATGGCCTAGGGAAAAAATACACCTACCGTAGTAATCAGGCGAGTTTCTACTTTCAGATGCAATAGGAATTTTTGGGTTAGGTCAATCCGTTCCCGAGATATGGGAGTTTGAAGCCAAGAAATGGTCGAGATGACAACAAATTTTTCGCAATTCTGCTGCTCCAAACGCTTAACCAGAATGGCCTAGGGAAAAAATACACATACCGTTGTAATCGGGCGAGTTTCTACTTTCAGATGCAATAGGAATTTTTGGGTTAGGTCAATCCGTTCGCGAGATAGGGGATTATGAAGCCAAGAAATGGTTGAGAAGGCAAAAAATTTTTCGCAATTCTGCTGCTCCAAACGCTTAACCAGAATGGCCTAGGGTAAAAATACACATACCGTTGTAATCGGGCGAGTTTCTACTTTCAGATGCAATAGCAATTTTTGGGTTAGATCAATCCGTTCGCGAGATAAGGGAGTTTGAAGCCAAGAAATGGTTGAAAAGGCAACAAATTTTTCGCAATTCTGCTGCTCCAAACGCTTAACCAGAATGGCCTAGGGAAAAAATACACATACTGTTGTAATCGGGCGAGTTTCTATTTTCAGATGCAATAGCAATTTTTGGGTTAGGTCAATCCGTTCGCGAGATAAGGTAGTTTGAAGCCAAGAAATGGTTGAGAAGGCAACAAATTTTTCGCAATTCTGCTGCTCCAAACGCTTAACCAGAATGGCCTAGGGAAAAAATACACATACTGTTGTAATCGGGCGAGTTTCTACTTTCAGATGCAATAGGAATTTCTGGGTTAGGTCAATCCGTTCGCGAGATATGGGAGTATGAAGCCAAGAAATGGTTGAGAAGGCAAAATATTTTTCGCACTTCTGCTGCGCCAAAGGCTTAACCAGAATGGCCTAGGGAAAAAATACAAATACCGTTGTAATCAGGCGAGTTTCTACTTTCAGATGCAATAGGAATTTTTGGGTTAGGTCAATCCGTTCGCGAGATATGGGAGTTTGAAGGTAAGAAATGGTTGAGAAGAGAATAAATTTTTCGCAATTCTGCTGCTCCAAACGCTTAACCAGAATGGCCTAGGGAAAAAAATGCACATACCTTTGTAATCGGGCGAGTTTCTACTTTCAGATGCAATAGGAGTTTTTGGGTTAGGTCAATCCGTTCGCGAGATATGGGAGTTTAAAGCTAAGAAATGGTTGAGAAGACAACAAATTTTTCGCACTTCTGCTGCTCCAAACGCTTAACAAGAATGCCCTAGGGAAAAAATGCACATACTGTTGTAATCGGGCGAGTTTCTAATTTCAGATGCAATAGGAATTTTTGGGTTAGGTCAATCCGTTCACGAGAGATGGGAGTATGAAGCCAAGAAATGGTTGAGAAGGCAAAAAATTTTTCGCACTTCTGCTGCTCCAAACGCTTAACCAGAATGGCCTAGGGAAAAAATACACATACCGTTGTAATCGGGCGAGTTTCTACTTTCAGATGCAATAGGAATTTTTGGGTTAGGTCAATCCGTTCGCGAGATAGGGGATTATGAAGCCAAGAAATGGTTGAGAAGGCAAAAAATTTTTCGCAATTCTGCTGCTCCAAACGCTTAACCAGAATGGCCTAGGGTAAAAATACACATACCGTTGTAATCGGGCGAGTTTCTACTTTCAGATGCAATAGCAATTTTTGGGTTAGGTCAATCCGTTCGCGAGATAAGGGAGTTTGAAGCCAAGAAATGGTTGAAAAGGCAACAAATTTTTCGCAATTCTGCTGCTCCAAACGCTTAACCAGAATGGCCTAGGGAAAAAATACACATACTGTTGTAATCGGGCGAGTTTCTATTTTCAGATGCAATAGCAATTTTTGGGTTAGGTCAATCCGTTCGCGAGATAAGGTAGTTTGAAGCCAAGAAATGGTTGAGAAGGCAACAAATTTTTCGCAATTCTGCTGCTCCAAACGCTTAACCAGAATGGCCTAGGGAAAAAATACACATACTGTTGTAATCGGGCGAGTTTCTACTTTCAGATGCAATAGGAATTTTTGGGTTAGGTCAATCCGTTCGCGAGATATGGGAGTTTGAAGGTAAGAAATGGTTGAGAAGAGAACAAATTTTTCGCAATTCTGCTGCTCCAAACGCTTAACCAGAATGGCCTAGGGAAAAAAATGCACATACCTTTGTAATCGGGCGAGTTTCTACTTTCAGATGCAATAGGAGTTTTTGGGTTAGGTCAATCCGTTCGCGAGATATGGGAGTTTAAAGCTAAGAAATGGTTGAGAAGACAACAAATTTTTCGCACTTCTGCTGCTCCAAACGCTTAACAAGAATGCCCTAGGGAAAAAATACACATACTGTTGTAATCGGGCGAGTTTCTAATTTCAGATGCAATAGGAATTTTTGGGTTAGGTCAATCCGTTCGCTAGAGATGGGAGTATGAAGCCAAGAAATGGTTGAGAAGGCAAAAAATTTTTGGCACTTCTGCTGCTCCAAACGCTTAACCAGAATGGCCTAGGGAAAAAATACACATACCGTTGTAATCAGGCGAGTTTCTACTTTCAGATGCAATAGGAATTTTTGGGTTAGGTCATTCCCTTCGCGAGATAGGGGATTATGAAGCCAAGACATGGTTGAGAAGGCAAAAAATTTTTCGCAATTCTGCTGCTCCAAACGCTTAACCAGAATGGCCTAGGGGAAAAAATGCACATACCGTTGTAATCGGGCGAGTTTCTACTTTCAGATGCAATAGCAGTTTTTGGGTTAGGTCTATCCGTTCGCGAGATATGGGAGTTTAAAGCTAAGAAATGGTTGAGAAGACAACAAATTTTTCGCACTTCTGCTGCTCCAAACGCTTAACAAGAATGCCCTAGGGAAAAAATGCACATACTGTTGTAATCGGGCGAGTTTCTAATTTCAGATGCAATAGGAATTTTTGGGTTAGGTCAATCCGTTCGCGAGAGATGGGAGTATGAAGCTAAGAAATGGTTGAGAAGGCAAAAAATTTTTCGCACTTCTGCTGCTCCAAACGCTTAACCAGAATGGCCTAGGGAAAAAATACACCTACCGTAGTAATCAGGCGAGTTTCTACTTTCAGATGCAATAGGAATTTTTGGGTTAGGTCAATCCGTTCCCGAGATATGGGAGTTTGAATCTAAGAAATGGTTGTGAAGACAACAAACTTTTCGCAATTCTGCTGCTCCAAACGCTTAACCAGAATGGCCTAGGGAAAAAATACACGTAACGTTGTAATCGGGCGAGTTTCTACTTTCAGACGCAGCAGGAATTTTTGGGTTTGGTCAATCCGTTCGCGAGATATGGGAGTTTGAAGCCAAGAAATGGTTGAGAAGGCAAAAAATTTTTCGCAATTCTGCTGCTCCAAACGCTTAACCAGAATGGCCTAGGGAAAAAATACACATACCGTTGTAATCGGGCAAGTTTCTACTTTCAGATGCAATAGGAATTTTTGGGTTAGGTCAATCCGTTCGCGAGATATGGGAGTTTGAAGCCAAGAAATGGTTGAGAAGGCAAACAATTTTTCGCACTTCTGCTGCTCCAAACGCTTAACCAGAACGGCCTAGGGAAAAAATACACATACCGTTGTAATCAGGCGAGTTTCTACTTTCAGATGCAATAGGAATTTTTGGGTTATGTCAATCCGTTCCCGAGATATGGGTGTTTGAATCTAAGAAATGGTTGTGAAGGCAAAAAAATTTTCGCAATTCTGCTGCTCCAAACGCTTAACCAGAATGGCGTAGGGAAAAAATACACATACCGTTGTAATCGGGCAAGTTTCTACTTTCAGATGCAATAGGAATTTTTGGGTTATGTCAATCCGTTCCCGAGATATGGGAGTTTGAATCTAAGAAATGGTTGAGAAGGCAAAATATTTTTCGCACTTCTGCTGCGCCAAAGGCTTAACCAGAATGGCCTAGGGAAAAAATACACATACCGTTGTAATCAGGCGAGTTTCTACTTTCAGATGCAATAGGAATTTTTGGGTTAGGTCAATCCGTTCGCGAGATATGGGAGTTTGAAGGTAAGAAATGGTTGAGAAGAGAACAAATTTTTCGCAATTCTGCTGCTCCAAACGCTTAACCAGAATGGCCTAGGGAAAAAAATGCACATACCTTTGTAATCGGGCGAGTTTCTACTTTCAGATGCAATAGGAGTTTTTGGGTTAGGTCAATCCGTTCGCGAGATATGGGAGTTTAAAGCTAAGAAATGGTTGAGAAGACAACAAATTTTTCGCACTTCTGCTGCTCCAAACGCTTAACAAGAATGCCCTAGGGAAAAAATGCACATACTGTTGTAATCGGGCGAGTTTCTAATTTCAGATGCAATAGGAATTTTTGGGTTAGGTCAATCCGTTCGCGAGAGATGGGAGTATGAAGCCAAGAAATGGTTGAGAAGGCAAAAAATTTTTCGCACTTCTGCTGCTCCAAACGCTTAACCAGAATGGCCTAGGGAAAAAATACACCTACCGTAGTAATCAGGCGAGTTTCTACTTTCAGATGCAATAGGAATTTTTGGGTTAGGTCAATCCGTTCCCGAGATATGGGAGTTTGAAGCCAAGAAATGGTCGAGATGACAACAAATTTTTCGCACTTCTGCTGCTCCAAACGCTTAACCAGAATGGCCTAGGGAAAAAATACACCTACCGTAGTAATCGGGCAAGTTTCTACTTTCAGATGCAATAGGAATTTTTGGGTTATGTCAATCCGTTCCCGAGATATGGGAGTTTGAATCTAAGAAATGGTTGAGAAGGCAAAATATTTTTCGCACTTCTGCTGCGCCAAAGGCTTAACCAGAATGGCCTAGGGAAAAAATACACATACCGTTGTAATCAGGCGAGTTTCTACTTTCAGATGCAATAGGAATTTTTGGGTTAGGTCAATCCGTTCCCGAGATATGGGAGTTTAAAGCTAAGAAATGGTTGAGAAGACAACAAATTTTTCGCACTTCTGCTGCTCCAAACGCTTAACAAGAATGCCCTAGGGAAAAAATGCACATACTGTTGTAATCGGGCGAGTTTCTACTTTCAGATGCAATAGGAATTTTTGGGTTAGGTCAATCCGTTCGCGAGATAGGGGATTATGAAGCCAAGAAATGGTTGAGAAGGCAAAAAATTTTTCGCAATTCTGCTGCTCCAAACGCTTAACCAGAATGGCCTAGGGTAAAAATACACATACCGTTGTAATCGGGCGAGTTTCTACTTTCAGATGCAATAGCAATTTTTGGGTTAGGTCAATCCGTTCGCGAGATAAGGGAGTTTGAAGCCAAGAAATGGTTGAAAAGGCAACAAATTTTTCGCAATTCTGCTGCTCCAAACGCTTAACCAGAATGGCCTAGGGAAAAAATACACATACTGTTGTAATCGGGCGAGTTTCTATTTTCAGATGCAATAGCAATTTTTGGGTTAGGTCAATCCGTTCGCGAGATAAGGTAGTTTGAAGCCAAGAAATGGTTGAGAAGGCAACAAATTTTTCGCAATTCTGCTGCTCCAAACGCTTAACCAGAATGGCCTAGGGAAAAAATACACATACTGCTGTAATCGGGCGAGTTTCTACTTTCAGATGCAATAGGAATTTCTGGGTTAGGTCAATCGGTTCGCGAGATATGGGAGTATGAAGCCAAGAAATGGTTGAGAAGGCAAAATATTTTTCGCACTTCTGCTGCTCCAAAGGCTTAACCAGAATGGCCTAGGGAAAAAATACACATACCGTTGTAATCAGGCGAGTTTCTACTTTCAGATGCAATAGGAGTTTTTGGGTTAGGTCAATCCGTTCGCGAGATAAGGTAGTTTGAAGCCAAGAAATGGTTGAGAAGGCAACAAATTTTTCGCAATTCTGCTGCTCCAAACGCTTAACCAGAATGGCCTAGGGAAAAAATACACATACTGTTGTAATCGGGCGAGTTTCTACTTTCAGATGCAATAGGAATTTTTGGGTTAGGTCAATCCGTTCGCGAGATATGGGAGTTTGAAGGTAAGAAATGGTTGAGAAGAGAACAAATTTTTCGCAATTCTGCTGCTCCAAACGCTTAACCAGAATGGCCTAGGGAAAAAAATGCACATACCTTTGTAATCGGGCGAGTTTCTACTTTCAGATGCAATAGGAGTTTTTGGGTTAGGTCAATCCGTTCGCGAGATATGGGAGTTTAAAGCTAAGAAATGGTTGAGAAGACAACAAATTTTTCGCACTTCTGCTGCTCCAAACGCTTAACAAGAATGCCCTAGGGAAAAAATACACATACTGTTGTAATCGGGCGAGTTTCTAATTTCAGATGCAATAGGAATTTTTGGGTTAGGTCAATCCGTTCGCTAGAGATGGGAGTATGAAGCCAAGAAATGGTTGAGAAGGCAAAAAATTTTTGGCACTTCTGCTGCTCCAAACGCTTAACCAGAATGGCCTAGGGAAAAAATACACATACCGTTGTAATCGGGCAAGTTTCTACTTTCAGATGCAATAGGAATTTTTGGGTTATGTCAATCCGTTCCCGAGATATGGGAGTTTGAATCTAAGAAATGGTTGTGAAGGCAAAAAAATTTTCGCAATTCTGCTGCTCCAAACGCTTAACCAGAATGGCCTAGGGAAAAAATACACATACCGTTGTAATCGGGCAAGTTTCTACTTTCAGATGCAATAGGAATTTTTGGGTTAGGTCAATCCGTTCGCGAGATATGGGAGTTTGAAGCTATGAAATGGTTGAGAATCCAAAAAATTTTTCGCAATTCTGCTGCTCCAAACGCTTAACCAGAATGGCCTTGGGAAAAAATGCACATACCGTTGTAATCGGGCGAGTTTCTAATTTGAGACGCAACAGGAATTTTTGCGTTAGGTCAATCCGTTCGCGAGATATGGGAGTTTGAAGCCAAGAAATGGTTGAGAAGGCAAACAATTTTTCGCACTTCTGCTGCTCCAAACGCTTAACCAGAACGGCCTAGGGAAAAAATACGCATACCGTTGTAATCAGGCGAGTTTCTACTTTCAGATGCAATAGGAATTTTTGGGTTATGTCAATCCGTTCCCGAGATATGGGAGTTTGAATCTAAGAAATGGTTGTGAAGGCAAAAAATTTTTCGCAATTCTGCTGCTCCAAACGCTTAACCAGAATGGCCTAGGGAAAAAATACACATACCGTTGTAATCGGGCCAGTTTCTACTTTCAGATGCAATAGGAATTTTTGGATTAGGTCAATCCGTTCGCGAGATATGGGAGTTTGAAGCCAAGAAATGGTTGAGAAGGCAAACAATTTTCCGCACTTCTGCTGCTCCAAACGCTTAACCAGAATGGCCTAGGGAAAAAATACACATACCGTTGTAATCGGGCGAGTTTCTAATTTCAGATGCAATAGGAATTTTTGGGTTAGGTCAATCCGTTCGCGAGAGATGGGAGTATGAAGCCAAGAAATGGTTGAGAAGGCAAAAAATTTTTCGCACTTCTGCTGCTCCAAACGCTTAACCAGAATGGCCTAGGGAAAAAATACACATACCGTTGTAATCAGGCGAGTTTCTACTTTCAGATGCAATAGGAATTTTTGGGTTAGGTCAATCCGTTCCCGAGATATGGGAGTTTGAATCTAAGAAATGGTTGTGAAGACAACAAACTTTTCGCAATTCTGCTGCTCCAAACGCTTAACCAGAATGGCCTAGGGAAAAAATACACGTCACGTTGTAATCGGGCGAGTTTCTACTTTCAGACGCAGCAGGAATTTTTGGGTTTGATCAATCCGCTCGCGACATATGGGAGTTTGAAGCCAAGAAATGGTTGAGAAGGCAAAAAATTTTTCGCAATTCTGCTGCTCCAAACGCTTAACCAGAATGGCCTAGGGAAAAAATACACATACCGTTGTAATCGGGCAAGTTTCTACTTTCAGATGCAATAGGAATTTTTGGGTTAGGACAATCCGTTCGCGAGATAGGGGAGTTTGAAGCTACGAAATGGTTGAGAAGACAACAAATTTTTCGCAATTCTGCTGCTCCAAACGCTTAACCAGAATGGCCTTGGGAAAAAATGCACATACCGTTGTAATCGGGCAAGTTTCTACTTTCAGATGCAATAGGAATTTTTGGGTTATGTCAATCCGTTCCCGAGATATGGGAGTTTGAATCTAAGAAATGGTTGTGAAGGCAAAAAAATTTTCGCAATTCTGCTGCTCCAAACGCTTAACCAGAATGGCCTAGGGAAAAAATACACATACCGTTGTAATCGGGCAAGTTTCTACTTTCAGATGCAATAGGAATTTTTGGGTTAGGTCAATCCGTTCGCGAGATATGGGAGTTTGAAGCTATGAAATGGTTGAGAATCCAAAAAATTTTTCGCAATTCTGCTGCTCCAAACGCTTAACCAGAATGGCCTTGGGAAAAAATGCACATACCGTTGTAATCGGGCGAGTTTCTAATTTGAGACGCAACAGGAATTTTTGCGTTAGGTCAATCCGTTCGCGAGATATGGGAGTTTGAAGCCAAGAAATGGTTGAGAAGGCAAACAATTTTTCGCACTTCTGCTGCTCCAAACGCTTAACCAGAACGGCCTAGGGAAAAAATACGCATACCGTTGTAATCAGGCGAGTTTCTACTTTCAGATGCAATAGGAATTTTTGGGTTATGTCAATCCGTTCCCGAGATATGGGAGTTTGAATCTAAGAAATGGTTGTGAAGGCAAAAAATTTTTCGCAATTCTGCTGCTCCAAACGCTTAACCAGAATGGCCTAGGGAAAAAATACACATACCGTTGTAATCGGGCCAGTTTCTACTTTCAGATGCAATAGGAATTTTTGGATTAGGTCAATCCGTTCGCGAGATATGGGAGTTTGAAGCCAAGAAATGGTTGAGAAGGCAAACAATTTTCCGCACTTCTGCTGCTCCAAACGCTTAACCAGAATGGCCTAGGGAAAAAATACACATACCGTTGTAATCGGGCGAGTTTCTAATTTCAGATGCAATAGGAATTTTTGGGTTAGGTCAATCCGTTCGCGAGAGATGGGAGTATGAAGCCAAGAAATGGTTGAGAAGGCAAAAAATTTTTCGCACTTCTGCTGCTCCAAACGCTTAACCAGAATGGCCTAGGGAAAAAATACACATACCGTTGTAATCAGGCGAGTTTCTACTTTCAGATGCAATAGGAATTTTTGGGTTAGGTCAATCCGTTCCCGAGATATGGGAGTTTGAATCTAAGAAATGGTTGTGAAGACAACAAACTTTTCGCAATTCTGCTGCTCCAAACGCTTAACCAGAATGGCCTAGGGAAAAAATACACGTCACGTTGTAATCGGGCGAGTTTCTACTTTCAGACGCAGCAGGAATTTTTGGGTTTGATCAATCCGCTCGCGACATATGGGAGTTTGAAGCCAAGAAATGGTTGAGAAGGCAAAAAATTTTTCGCAATTCTGCTGCTCCAAACGCTTAACCAGAATGGCCTAGGGAAAAAATACACATACCGTTGTAATCGGGCAAGTTTCTACTTTCAGATGCAATAGGAATTTTTGGGTTAGGACAATCCGTTCGCGAGATAGGGGAGTTTGAAGCTACGAAATGGTTGAGAAGACAACAAATTTTTCGCAATTCTGCTGCTCCAAACGCTTAACCAGAATGGCCTTGGGAAAAAATGCACATACCGTTGTAATCGGGCGAGTTTCTAATTTCAGACGCAACAGGAATTTTTGCGTTAGGTCAATCCGTTCGCGAGATATGGGAGTTTGAAGCCAAGAAATGGTTGAGAAGACAAAAAATTTTTTGCAATTCTGCTGCACCAAACGCGAAACCAGAATATCCTGGGAAAAAGTACTCATACTGTTGTAATCAGGCGAGTTTCTACTTTCAGATGCAATAGGAATTTTTGGGGTAGGTCATTCCGTTCGCGAGATAGGGGATTATGAAGCCAAGAAATGGTTGAGAAGGCAAAAAATTTTTCGCAATTCTGCTGCTCCAAACGCTTAACCAGAATGGCCTAGGGAAAAAAATGCACATACCGTTGTAATCGGGCGAGTTTCTACTTTCAGATGCAATAGGAGTTTTTGGGTTAGGTCTATCCGTTCGCGAGATATGGGAGTTTAAAGCTAAGAAATGGTTGAGAAGACAACAAATTTTTCGCACTTCTGTTGCTTCAAACGCTTAACAAGAGTGCCCTAGGGAAAAAATGCACATACTTTTGTAATCGGGCGAGTTTCTAATTTCAGATGCAATAGGAATTTTTGGGTTAGGTCAATCCGTTCGCGAGAGATGGGAGTATGAAGCCAAGAAATGGTTGAGAAGTCAAAAAATTTTTCGCACTTCTGCTGCTCCAAACGCTTAACCAGAATGGCCTAGGGAAAAAATACACATACCGTTGTAATCAGGCGAGTTTCTACTTTCAGATGCAATAGGAATTTTTGGGTTAGGTCAATCCGTTCCCGAGATATGGGAGTTTGAATCTAAGAAATGGTTGCGAAGACAACAAACTTTTCGCAATTCTGCTGCTCCAAACGCTTAACCAGAATGGCCTAGGGAAAAAATACACGTAACGTTGTAATCGGGCGAGTTTCTACTTTCAGACGCAGCAGGAATTTTTGGGTTTGGTCAATCCGTTCGCGAGATATGGGAGTTTGAAGCCAAGAAATGGTTGAGAAGGCAAAAAATTTTTCGCAATTCTGCTGCTCCAAACGCTTAACCAGAATAGCCTAGGGAAAAAATACACATACCGTTGTAATCGGGCAAGTTTCTACTTTCAGATGCAATAGGAATTTTTGGGTTAGGTCAATCCGTTCGCGAGATATGGGAGTTTGAAGCTATGAAATGGTTGAGAAGACAACAAATTTTTCGCAATTCTGCTGCTCCAAACGCTTAACCAGAATGGCCTTGGGAAAAAATGCACATACCGTTGTAATCGGGCGAGTTTCTAATTTCAGACGCAACAGGAATTTTTGCGTTAGGTCAATCCGTTCGCGAGATATGGGAGTTTGAAGCTAAGAAATGGTTGAGAAGGCAAAAAATTTCTCGCAATTCTGCTGCTCCAAACGCTTAACCAGAATAGCCTAGGGAAAAAATACACATACCGTTGTAATCGGGCAAGTTTCTACTTTCAGATGCAATAGGAATTTTTGGGTTAGGTCAATCCGTTCGCGAGATATGGCAGTTTGAAGCCAAGAAATGGTTGAGAAGGCAAAAAATTTTTCGCACTTCTGCTGTTCCAAAAGCTTAACCAGAATGGCCTAGGGAAAAAATACACATACCGTTGTAATCGGGCGTGTTTCTACTTTCAGACGCAGCAGCAATTTTTGGGGTTGGTCAATCCGTTCGCGAGATGTGGGAGTTTGAAGCCAAGAAATGGTCGAGATGACAACAAATTTTTCGCAATTCTGCTGCTCCAAACGCTTAACCAGAATGGCCTAGGGAAAAAATACACGTAACGTTGTAATCGGGCGAGTTTCTACTTTCAGAAGCAGCAGGAATTTTTGGGTTTGGTCATTCCGTTCGCGAGATATGGGAGTTTGAAGCCAAGAAATGGTTGAGAAGGCAAAAAATTTTTCGCAATTCTGCTGCTCCAAACGCTTAACCAGAATGGCCTAGGGAAAAAATACACATACCGTTGTAATCGGGCAAGTTTCTACTTTCAGATGCAATAGGAATTTTTGGGTTAGGTCAATCCGTGCGCGAGATATGGGAGTTTGAATCTATGAAATGGTTGAGAAGACAACAAATTTTTCGCACTTCTGCTGCTCCAAACGCTTAACAAGAATGCCCTAGGGAAAAAATACACATACTGTTGTAATCGGGCGAGTTTCTAATTTCAGATGCAATAGGAATTTTTGGGTTAAGTCAATCCGTTCGCGAGAGATGGGAGTATGAAGCCAAGAAATGGTTGAGAAGGCAAAAAAAATTTTTCGCACTTCTGCTGCTCCAAACGCTTAACCAGAATGACCTAGGGAAAAAATACACGTAACGTTGTAATCGGGCGAGTTTCTACTTTCAGACGCAGCAGGAATTTTTGGGTTTGGTCAATCCGTTCGCGAGATATGGGAGTTTGAAGCCAAGAAATGGTTGAGAAGGCAAAAAATTTTTCGCAATTCTGCTGCTCCAAACGCTTAACCAGAATGGCCTAGGGAAAAAATACACATACCGTTGTAATCGGGCAAGTTTCTACTTTCAGATGCAATAGGAATTTTTGGGTTAGGTCAATCCGTTCGCGAGATATGGGAGTTTGAAGCTATGAAATGGTTGAGAAGACAACAAACTTTTCGCAATTCTGCTGCTCCAAACGCTTAACCAGAATGGCCTAGGGAAAAAATACACGTAACGTTGTAATCGGGCGAGTTTCTACTTTCAGACGCAGCAGGAATTTTTGGGTTTGGTCAATCCGTTCGCGAGATATGGGAGTTTGAAGCCAAGAAATGGTTGAGAAGGCAAAAAATTTTTCGCAATTCTGCTGCTCCAAACGCTTAACCAGAATAGCCTAGGGAAAAAATACACATACCGTTGTAATCGGGCAAGTTTCTACTTTCAGATGCAATAGGAATTTTTGGGTTAGGTCAATCCGTTCGCGAGATATGGGAGTTTGAAGCTATGAAATGGTTGAGAAGACAACAAATTTTTCGCAATTCTGCTGCTCCAAACGCTTAACCAGAATGGCGTTGGGAAAAAATGCACATACCGTTGTAATCGGGCGAGTTTCTACTTTCAGACGCAGCAGGAATTTTTGGGTTTGGTCAATCCGTTCGCGAGATGTGGGAGTTTGAAGCCAAGAAATGGTCGAGATGACAACAAATTTTTCGGAATTCTGCTGCTCCAAACGCTTAACCAGAATGGCCTAGGGAAAAAATACACATACCGTTATAATCGGGCGAGTTTCTACTTTCAGATGCAATAGGAATTTTTGGGTTAGGTCAATCCGTTCGCGAGATATGGGAGTTTGAAGCTAAGAAATGGTTGAGAAGACAACAAATTTTTCGCAATTCTGCAGCTCCAAACGCTTAACCAGAATGGCCTAGGGAAACAATACACATTCCGTTGTAATCGGGCGAGTTTCTACTTTCAGATGCAATAGGAATTTTTGGGTTAGGTCAATCCGTTCGCGAGATATGGGAGTTTGAAGCTAAGAAATGGTTGAGAAGACAACAAATTTTTCGCAATTCTGCTGCTCCAAACGCTTAACCAGAATGGCCTAGGGAAAAAATACGCATACAGTTGTAATCGGGCGAGTTTCCACTTTCAGATGCAATAGGACTTTTTGGGTTAGGTCAATCCGTTCGCGAGATATGGGACTATGAAGCGAAGAAATGGTTGAGAAGACAACAAATTTTTCGCAATTCTGCTGCTCCAATCGCTTAACCAGGATGGCCTAGGGGAAAAATACACATACCTTTGTAATCGGGCGAGTTTCTACTTTCAGACGCAGCAGGAATTTTTGGGTTTGGTCAATCCGTTCGCGAGAAATGGGAGTTTGAAACCAAGAAATGGTTGAGAAGGCAAAAAATTTTTCGCAATTCTGCTGCTCCAAACGCTTAAACAAAATGGCCTAGGGAAAAAATACACATACCGTTGTAATCAGGCAAGTTTCTACTTTCAGATGCAATAGGAATTTTTGGGTTAGGTCAATCCGTTCGCGAGATATGGGACTATGAAGCGAAGAAATGGTTGAGAAGACAACAAATTTTTCGCACTTCTGCTACTCCAATCGCTTAACCAGAATGGCCTAGGGGAAAAATACACATACCTTTGTAATCGGGCGAGCTTCTACTTTCAGATGCAATAGGAATTTTTGGGTTAGGTCAATCCGTTCGCGAGATAGGGGATTATGAAGCCAAGAAATGGTTGAGAAGGCAAAAAATTTTTCGCAATTCTGCTGCTCCAAACGCTTAACTAGAATGGCCTAGGGCAAAAATACACATACCGTTGTAATCGGGCGAGTTTCTACTTTCAGATGCAATAGCAATTTTTGTGTTAGTTCAATCCGTTCGCGAGATATGGTACTATGAAGCGAAGAAATGGTTGAGAAGACAACAAATTTTTCGCACTTCTGCTGCTCCAATCGCTTAACCAGAATGGCCTAGGGGAAAAATACACATACCGTTGTAATCGGGCGAGTTTCTACTTTCACACGCAATAGGAATTTTTGGGTTAGGTCAATCCGTTCGCGACATATGGGAGATTGAAGTTAAGGAATGGTTGAGAAATCATCAAAATTTTCGCAAGTCTGATACACGAAACCAATAACTACTATTGCCTAGGGCAAAAATACACATACCGTTGTAATAGATCGAGCTTCTGCTTTCAGATGCAACAGGAATTTCTCGAGTTCGTCAATCCGTTCGCGAGATATGGGAGTTTGAAATTAAGGAATGGTTGAGAAACTACCAAAATTTTAGTAAGTCTGATACTCGAAACCAATAACTACTAATGCCTAGGGCAACAATACACATACCGTTGTAATCGGGCGAGTTTCTACTTTCAGATGCAACAGGAATTTCTCGAGTTCGTCAATCCGTTCGCGAGATATGGGCGTTTGAAGTTAAGGAATGGTTGAGAAATCATCAAAATTTTTGCAAGTCTGATACTCGAAACTAATAACTACTATTGCATAGGGCAAAAATACACATACCGTTGTAATCGGGCGATCTTCTACCTTCAGATGCAACAGGAATTTCTCGAGTTCGTCAATCCGTTCGCGAGATATGGGAGTTTGAAGTTAAGGAATGGTTGAGAATCCATCAAAATTTTCGCAAGTCTGATACTCGAAACCATTAACTGCTATGGCCTAGAGCAAAAATGCACATACCATTGTAATCCGGCGAGATTATGCTTTTAGATGCAACTGGAATTTCTCGAGTTGGTAATCCGTTCGCGAGATATGGGAGTTTGAAGTTAAGGAATGGTTGAGAAATCATCAAAATTTTCGCAAGTCTGATACTCGAAACCAATAACTGCTATTGCCTAGGGCAAAAATACACATACCGTTGTAATTGGGCGAGCTTCTGCTTTCAGATGCAGCAGGAATTTCTCGAGTTCGTCAATCAGTGCGCGAGATATGGGAGTTTGAAGTTAAGGAATGGTTGAGAAACCATCAAAATTTTCGCCGTTCTGATACTCGAAACCAATAACTGCTGTGGCCTAGGGCAAAAATACAAGTACCATTGTAATCAGGCGAGATTATGCTTTCAGATGCAACTGGAATTTCTCGAGTTGGTAATCCATTCGCGAGATATGGGAGCTTGAAGTTAAGGAATGGTTGAGAAATCATCAAAATTTTCGCAAGTCTGATACTCGAAACCAATAACTACTAATGCCTAGGGGAAAAATACACATACCGTTGTAATCGGGCGAGTTTCTACTTTCACACGCAATAGGAATTTTTGGGTTAGGTCAATCCGTTCGCGACATATGGGAGATTGAAGTTAAGGAATGGTTGAGAAATCATCAAAATTTTCGCAAGTCTGATACACGAAACCAATAACTACTATTGCCTAGGGCAAAAATACACATACCGTTGTAATAGATCGAGCTTCTGCTTTCAGATGCAACAGGAATTTCTCGAGTTCGTCAATCCGTTCGCGAGATATGGGAGTTTGAAGTTAAGGAATGGTTGAGAAATCATCAAAATTTTCGCAAGTCTGATACTCGAAACCAATAACTGCTATGGCCTAGGGCAAAAATACACATACCATTGTAATCGGGCGAGATTATGCTTTTAGATGCAACTGGAATTTCTCGAGTTGGTAATCCGTTCGCGAGATATGGGAGCTTGAAGTTAAGGAATGGTTGAGAAATCATCAAAATTTTCGCAAGTCTGATACTCGAAACCAATAACTACTAATGCCTAGGGCAAAAATACACATACCGTTGTAATTGGGCGAGTTTCAACTTTCAGATGCAAGAGGAATTTCTCGAGTTCGTCAATCCGTTCGCGAGATATGGGAGTTTGAAGTTAAGGAATGGTTGAGAAACCATCAAAATTTTCGCAAGTCTCATACTCGAAACCAATAACTGCTATGGCCTAGGGCAAAAATACACATACCGTTGTAATTGGGCGAGTTTCAACTTTCAGATGCAAGAGGAATTTCTCGAGTTCGTCAATCCGTTCGCGAGATATGGGAGTTTGAAGTTAAGGAATGGTTGAGAAACCATCAAAATTTTCGCTGGTCTGATACTCGAAACCAATAACTGGAATGGCCTAGGGGAAAAGTACACATACCACTGTAATCGGGCGAGTTTCTGCTTTCAGATGCAACCGGAATTTTTCTAGTTCGTAAATCCGTTCGCGAGATATGGGAGTTTGAAGTTAAGGAATGGTTGAGAAGCCATCAAAATTTTCGCAAATCTGATACTCGAAACCAATAACTACTATGGCCTAGGGCAAAAATACACATACCATTGTAATCGGGCGAGTTTCTGCTTTCAGATGCAACTGGAATTTCTCAAGTTCGTCAATCCGTTCGCGAGATATGGGAGTTTGAAGGTAAGGAATGGTTGGGAAACCATCAAAATTTTCGCAAGTCTGATACTGGAAACCAATAACTACAAATGCCTTGGGCAAAAATACATATACCGTTGTAATTGGGCGAGTTTCTGCTTTCAGATGCAGCAGGAATTTCTCGAGTTCGTCAATCCGTTCGAGAGAAACGGGAGTTTGAAGTTAAGGAATGTTTGCGAAACCATCAAAATTTTCGCTGGGCTGATTCTCGAAACCTATAACTACAAATGCCTTGGGCAAAAATACACATACCGTTGTAATTGGGCGAGTTTCTGCTTTCAGATGCAGCAGGAATTTCTGGAGTTCGTCAATCCGTTCGAGAGAAATGGGAGTTTGAAGTTAAGGAATGTTTGCGAAACCATCAAAATATTCGCTGGGCTGATACTCGAAACCAATAACTGGAATGGCCTAGGGGAAAAGTACACATACCACTGTAATCGGGCGAGTTTCTACTTTCAGATGCAACTGGAATTTCTCTTGTTCGTCAATCCGTTCGCGAGATATGGGAGTTTGAAGTTAAGGAATGGTTGAGAAACCATCGAAATTTTCGCAAGTCTGATGCTCGAAACCAATAACTGCTATGGCCTAGGGCAAAAATACACATACCATTGTAATCGGGCGAGATTATGCTTTTAGATGCAACCGGAATTTCTCGAGTTGGTAATCCGTTCTCGAGATATGGGAGTGTGAAGTTAAGGAATGTTTGAGAAATCATCAAAATTTTCGCAAGTCTGATACTCGAAACCAATAACTACTATTGCCTAGGGCAAAAATACACATACCGTTGTAATCGGGCGAGTTTCTGCTTTCAGATGCAGCAGGAAATTCTCGAGATCGTCAATCCGTTCGCGAGATATGGGAGTTTGAAATTAAGGAATGGTTGAAAAACCATCAAAATTTTCGCTGGTCTGATACTCGAAACCAATAACTGGAATGGCCTAGGGGAAAAATACACACACCATTGTAATCGGGCGAGTTTCTGCTTTCAGATGCAACTGGAATTTCTCGAGTTCGTCAATCCGTTCGCGAGATATGGGAGTTTGAAGGTAAGGAATGGTTGGGAAACCATCAAAATTTTCGCAAGTCTGATACTGGAAACCAATAACTACAAATGCCTTGGGCAAAAATACACATACCGTTGTAATTGGGCGAGTTTCTGCTTTCAGATGCAGTAGGAATTTCTCGAGTTCGTCAATCCGTTCGAGAGAAATGGGAGTTTGAAGTTAAGGAATGTTTGCGAAACCATCAAAATTTTCGCTGGGCTGATACTCGAAACCAATAACTGGAATGGCCTAGGGGAAAAGTACACATACCACTGTAATCGGGCGAGTTTCTACTTTCAGATGCAACTGGAATTTCTCTAGTTCGTCAATCCGTTCGCGAGATATGGGAGTTTGAAGTTAAGGAATGGTTGAGAAACCATCGAAATTTTCGCAAGTCTGATGCTCGAAACCAATAACTGCTATGGCCTAGGGCAAAAATACACATACCATTGTAATCGGGCGAGATTATGCTTTTAGATGCAACCGGAATTTCTCGAGTTGGTAATCCGTTCTCGAGATATGGGAGTGTGAAGTTAAGGAATGGTTGGTAAACCATCAAAATTTTCGCAAGTCTGATACTGGAAACCAATAACTACAAATGCCTAGGGCAAAAATACACATACCGTTGTAATTGGGCGAGTTTCTGCTTTCAGATGCAGCAGGAATTTCTGGAGTTCGTCAATCCGTTCGAGAGAAATGGGAGTTTGAAGTTAAGGAATGTTTGCGAAACCATCAAAATATTCGCTGGGCTGATACTCGAAACCAATAACTGGAATGGCCTAGGGGAAAAGTACACATACCACTGTAATCGGGCGAGTTTCTACTTTCAGATGCAACTGGAATTTCTCTTGTTCGTCAATCCGTTCGCGAGATATGGGAGTTTGAAGTTAAGGAATGGTTGAGAAACCATCGAAATTTTCGCAAGTCTGATGCTCGAAACCAATAACTGCTATGGCCTAGGGCAAAAATACACATACCATTGTAATCGGGCGAGATTATGCTTTTAGATGCAACCGGAATTTCTCGAGTTGGTAATCCGTTCTCGAGATATGGGAGTGTGAAGTTAAGGAATGGTTGAGAAATCATCAAAATTTTCGCAAGTCTGATACTCGAAACCAATAACTACTATTGCCTAGGGCAAAAATACACATACCGTTGTAATCGGGCGAGTTTCTGCTTTCAGATGCAGCAGGAATTTCTCGAGATCGTCAATCCGTTCGCGAGATATGGGAGTTTGAAATTAAGGAATGGTTGAAAAACCATCAAAATTTTCGCTGGTCTGATACTCGAAACCAATAACTGGAATGGCCTAGGGGAAAAATACACACACCATTGTAATCGGGCGAGTTTCTGCTTTCAGATGCAACTGGAATTTCTCGAGTTCGTCAATCCGTTCGCGAGATATGGGAGTTTGAAGGTAAGGAATGGTTGGGAAACCATCAAAATTTTCGCAAGTCTGATACTGGAAACCAATAACTACAAATGCCTTGGGCAAAAATACACATACCGTTGTAATTGGGCGAGTTTCTGCTTTCAGATGCAGTAGGAATTTCTCGAGTTCGTCAATCCGTTCGAGAGAAATGGGAGTTTGAAGTTAAGGAATGTTTGCGAAACCATCAAAATTTTCGCTGGACTGATACTCGAAACCAATAACTGGAATGGCCTAGGGGAAAAGTACACATACCACTGTAATCGGGCGAGTTTCTACTTTCAGATGCAACTGGAATTTCTCTAGTTCGTCAATCCGTTCGCGAGATATGGGAGTTTGAAGTTAAGGAATTGTTGAGAAACCATCGAAATTTTCGCAAGACTGATGCTCGAAACCAATAACTGCTATGGCCTAGGGCAAAAATACACATACCATTGTAATCGGGCGAGATTATGCTTTTAGATGCAACCGGAATTTCTCGAGTTGGTAATCCGTTCTCGAGATATGGGAGTGTGAAGTTAAGGAATGGTTGAGAAATCATCAAAATTTTCGCTGGTCTGATACTCGAAACCAATAACTGGAATGGCCTAGGGGAAAAATACACACACCATTGTAATCGGGCGAGTTTCTGCTTTCAGATGCAGCAGGAATTTCTCGAGATCGTCAATCCGTTCGCGAGATATGGGAGTTTGAAATTAAGGAATGGTTGAGAAACCATCAATATTTTCGCTGGTCTGATACTCGAAACCAATAACTGGAATGGCCTAGGGGAAAAATACACACACCATTGTAATCGGGCGAGTTTCTGCTTTCAGATGCAACTGGAATTTCTCGAGTTCGTCAATCCGTTCGCGAGATATGGGAGTTTGAAGCCAAGAAATGGTTGAGAAGCCAAAAAATTTTTCGCAATTCTGCTGCTCCAAACGCTTAACCAGAATGGCCTAGGGAAAAAATACACATACCGTTGTAATCGGGCAAGTTTCTACTTTCAGATGCAATAGGAATTTTTGGGTTAGGTCAATCCGTTCGCGAGATATGGGAGTTTGAAGCTATGAAATGGTTGAGAAGACAACAAATTTTTCGCACTTCTGCTGCTCCAAACGCTTAACAAGAATGCCCTAGGGAAAAAATACACATACTGTTGTAATCGGGCGAGTTTCTATATTCAGATGCAATAGGAATTTTTGGGTTAGGTCAATCCGTTCGCGAGATATGGGAGTTTAAAGCTAAGAAATGGTTGAGAAGACAACAAATTTTTCGCACTTCTGCTGCTCCAATCGCTTAACCAGAATGGCCTAGGGGAAAAATACACATACCGTTGTAATCGGGCGAGTTTCTACTTTCACACGCAATAGGAATTTTTGGGTTAGGTCAATCCGTTCGCGACATATGGGAGATTGAAGTTAAGGAATGGTTGAGAAATCATCAAAATTTTCGCAAGTCTGATACACGAAACCAATAACTACTATTGCCTAGGGCAAAAATACACATACCGTTGTAATAGATCGAGCTTCTGCTTTCAGATGCAACAGGAATTTCTCGAGTTCGTCAATCCGTTCGCGAGATATGGGAGTTTGAAATTAAGGAATGGTTGAGAAACTACCAAAATTTTAGTAAGTCTGATACTCGAAACCAATAACTACTAATGCCTAGGGCAACAATACACATACCGTTGTAATCGGGCGAGTTTCTACTTTCAGATGCAACAGGAATTTCTCGAGTTCGTCAATCCGTTCGCGAGATATGGGCGTTTGAAGTTAAGGAATGGTTGAGAAATCATCAAAATTTTTGCAAGTCTGATACTCGAAACTAATAACTACTATTGCATAGGGCAAAAATACACATACCGTTGTAATCGGGCGATCTTCTACCTTCAGATGCAACAGGAATTTCTCGAGTTCGTCAATCCGTTCGCGAGATATGGGAGTTTGAAGTTAAGGAATGGTTGAGAATCCATCAAAATTTTCGCAAGTCTGATACTCGAAACCATTAACTGCTATGGCCTAGTGCAAAAATGCACATACCATTGTAATCCGGCGAGATTATGCTTTTAGATGCAACTGGAATTTCTCGAGTTGGTAATCCGTTCGCGAGATATGGGAGTTTGAAGTTAAGGAATGGTTGAGAAATCATCAAAATTTTCGCAAGTCTGATACTCGAAACCAATAACTGCTATTGCCTAGGGCAAAAATACACATACCGTTGTAATTGGGCGAGCTTCTGCTTTCAGATGCAGCAGGAATTTCTCGAGTTCGTCAATCAGTGCGCGAGATATGGGAGTTTGAAGTTAAGGAATGGTTGAGAAACCATCAAAATTTTCGCCGTTCTGATACTCGAAACCAATAACTGCTGTGGCCTAGGGCAAAAATACAAGTACCATTGTAATCAGGCGAGATTATGCTTTCAGATGCAACTGGAATTTCTCGAGTTGGTAATCCGTTCGCGAGATATGGGAGCTTGAAGTTAAGGAATGGTTGAGAAATCATCAAAATTTTCGCAAGTCTGATACTCGAAACCAATAACTACTAATGCCTAGGGGAAAAATACACATACCGTTGTAATCGGGCGAGTTTCTACTTTCACACGCAATAGGAATTTTTGGGTTAGGTCAATCCGTTCGCGACATATGGGAGATTGAAGTTAAGGAATGGTTGAGAAATCATCAAAATTTTCGCAAGTCTGATACACGAAACCAATAACTACTATTGCCTAGGGCAAAAATACACATACCGTTGTAATAGATCGAGCTTCTGCTTTCAGATGCAACAGGAATTTCTCGAGTTCGTCAATCCGTTCGCGAGATATGGGAGTTTGAAATTAAGGAATGGTTGAGAAACTACCAAAATTTTAGTAAGTCTGATACTCGAAACCAATAACTACTAATGCCTAGGGCAACAATACACATACCGTTGTAATCGGGCGAGTTTCTACTTTCAGATGCAACAGGAATTTCTCGAGTTCGTCAATCCGTTCGCGAGATATGGGAGTTTGAAGTTAAGGAATGGTTGAGAAATCATCAAAATTTTCGCAAGTCTGATACTCGAAACCAATAACTGCTATGGCCTAGGGCAAAAATACACATACCATTGTAATCGGGCGAGATTATGCTTTTAGATGCAACTGGAATTTCTCGAGTTGGTAATCCGTTCGCGAGATATGGGAGCTTGAAGTTAAGGAATGGTTGAGAAATCATCAAAATTTTCGCAAGTCTGATACTCGAAACCAATAACTACTAATGCCTAGGGCAAAAATACACATACCGTTGTAATTGGGCGAGTTTCAACTTTCAGATGCAAGAGGAATTTCTCGAGTTCGTCAATCCGTTCGCGAGATATGGGAGTTTGAAGTTAAGGAATGGTTGAGAAACCATCAAAATTTTCGCAAGTCTGATACTCGAAACCAATAACTGCTATGGCCTAGGGCAAAAATACACATACCGTTGTAATTGGGCGAGTTTCAACTTTCAGATGCAAGAGGAATTTCTCGAGTTCGTCAATCCGTTCGCGAGATATGGGAGTTTGAAGTTAAGGAATGGTTGAGAAACCATCAAAATTTTCGCTGGTCTGATACTCGAAACCAATAACTGGAATGGCCTAGGGGAAAAGTACACATACCACTGTAATCGGGCGAGTTTCTGCTTTCAGATGCAACCGGAATTTTTCTAGTTCGTAAATCCGTTCGCGAGATATGGGAGTTTGAAGTTAAGGAATGGTTGAGAAGCCATCAAAATTTTCGCAAATCTGATACTCGAAACCAATAACTATTATGGCCTAGGGCAAAAATACACATACCATTGTAATCGGGCGAGTTTCTGCTTTCAGATGCAACTGGAATTTCTCAAGTTCGTCAATCCGTTCGCGAGATATGGGAGTTTGAAGGTAAGGAATGGTTGGGAAACCATCAAAATTTTCGCAAGTCTGATACTGGAAACCAATAACTACAAATGCCTTGGGCAAAAATACACATACCGTTGTAATTGGGCGAGTTTCTGCTTTCAGATGCAGCAGGAATTTCTCGAGTTCGTCAATCCGTTCGAGAGAAACGGGAGTTTGAAGTTAAGGAATGTTTGCGAAACCATCAAAATTTTCGCTGGGCTGATACTCGAAACCTATAACTACTATTGCCTAGGGCAATAATACACATACCGTTGTAATCGGGCGATCTTCTACCTTCAGATGCAACAGGAATTTCTCGAATTCGTCAATCCGTTCGCGAGATATGGGAGTTTGAAGTTAAGGAATGGTTGAGAAATCATCAAAATTTTCGCAAGTCTGATACTCGAAACCAATAACTTCTATTGCCTAGAGCACAAATACACATAGCATTGTAATCGGGCGAGTTTCTGCTTTCAGATGCAACAGGAATTTCTAGAGTTCGTCAATCCGTTCGCGAGATATGGGAGTTTGAAGTTAAGGAATGGTTGAGATACTATCAAAATTTTCGCAAGTCTGATACTCGAAACCAAAACTGCTATGGCCTAGGGAAAAAATACACACACCATTGTAATCGGGCGAGTTTCTGCTTTCAGATGCAACTGGAATTTCTCGAGTTCATCAATCCGTTCGCGAGATATGGGAGTTTGAAGGTAAGGAATGGTTGGGAAACCATCAAAATTTTCGCAAGTCTGATACTGGAAACCAATAACTACAAATGCCTTGGGCAAAAATACACATACCGTTGTAATTGGGCGAGTTTCTGCTTTCAGATGCAGCAGGAATTTCTGGAGTTCGTCAATCCGTTCGAGAGAAATGGGAGTTTGAAGTTAAGGAATGTTTGCGAAACCATCAAAATATTCGCTGGGCTGATACTCGAAACCAATAACTGGAATGGCCTAGGGGAAAAGTACACATACCACTGTAATCGGGCGAGTTTCTACTTTCAGATGCAACTGGAATTTCTCTTGTTCGTCAATCCGTTCGCGAGATATGGGAGTTTGAAGTTAAGGAATGGTTGAGAAACCATCGAAATTTTCGCAAGTCTGATGCTCGAAACCAATAACTGCTATGGCCTAGGGCAAAAATACACATACCATTGTAATCGGGCGAGATTATGCTTTTAGATGCAACCGGAATTTCTCGAGTTGGTAATCCGTTCTCGAGATATGGGAGTGTGAAGTTAAGGAATGGTTGAGAAATCATCAAAATTTTCGCAAGTCTGATACTCGAAACCAATAACTACTATTGCCTAGGGCAAAAATACACATACCGTTGTAATCGGGCGAGTTTCTGCTTTCAGATGCAGCAGGAAATTCTCGAGATCGTCAATCCGTTCGCGAGATATGGGAGTTTGAAATTAAGGAATGGTTGAAAAACCATCAAAATTTTCGCTGGTCTGATACTCGAAACCAATAACTGGAATGGCCTAGGGGAAAAATACACACACCATTGTAATCGGGCGAGTTTCTGCTTTCAGATGCAACTGGAATTTCTCGAGTTCGTCAATCCGTTCGCGAGATATGGGAGTTTGAAGGTAAGGAATGGTTGGGAAACCATCAAAATTTTCGCAAGTCTGATACTGGAAACCAATAACTACAAATGCCTAGGGCAAAAATACACATACCGTTGTAATTGGGCGAGTTTCTGCTTTCAGATGCAGCAGGAATTTCTGGAGTTCGTCAATCCGTTCGAGAGAAATGGGAGTTTGAAGTTAAGGAATGTTTGCGAAACCATCAAAATATTCGCTGGGCTGATACTCGAAACCAATAACTGGAATGGCCTAGGGGAAAAGTACACATACCACTGTAATCGGGCGAGTTTCTACTTTCAGATGCAACTGGAATTTCTCTTGTTCGTCAATCCGTTCGCGAGATATGGGAGTTTGAAGTTAAGGAATGGTTGAGAAACCATCGAAATTTTCGCAAGTCTGATGCTCGAAACCAATAACTGCTATGGCCTAGGGCAAAAATACACATACCATTGTAATCGGGCGAGATTATGCTTTTAGATGCAACCGGAATTTCTCGAGTTGGTAATCCGTTCTCGAGATATGGGAGTGTGAAGTTAAGGAATGGTTGAGAAATCATCAAAATTTTCGCAAGTCTGATACTCGAAACCAATAACTACTATTGCCTAGGGCAAAAATACACATACCGTTGTAATCGGGCGAGTTTCTGCTTTCAGATGCAGCAGGAATTTCTCGAGATCGTCAATCCGTTCGCGAGATATGGGAGTTTGAAATTAAGGAATGGTTGAAAAACCATCAAAATTTTCGCTGGTCTGATACTCGAAACCAATAACTGGAATGGCCTAGGGGAAAAATACACACACCATTGTAATCGGGCGAGTTTCTGCTTTCAGATGCAACTGGAATTTCTCGAGTTCGTCAATCCGTTCGCGAGATATGGGAGTTTGAAGGTAAGGAATGGTTGGGAAACCATCAAAATTTTCGCAAGTCTGATACTGGAAACCAATAACTACAAATGCCTTGGGCAAAAATACACATACCGTTGTAATTGGGCGAGTTTCTGCTTTCAGATGCAGTAGGAATTTCTCGAGTTCGTCAATCCGTTCGAGAGAAATGGGAGTTTGAAGTTAAGGAATGTTTGCGAAACCATTAAAATTTTCGCTGGACTGATACTCGAAACCAATAACTGGAATGGCCTAGGGGAAAAGTACACATACCACTGTAATCGGGCGAGTTTCTACTTTCAGATGCAACTGGAATTTCTCTAGTTCGTCAATCCGTTCGCGAGATATGGGAGTTTGAAGTTAAGGAATTGTTGAGAAACCATCGAAATTTTCGCAAGACTGATGCTCGAAACCAATAACTGCTATGGCCTAGGGCAAAAATACACATACCATTGTAATCGGGCGAGATTATGCTTTTAGATGCAACCGGAATTTCTCGAGTTGGTAATCCGTTCTCGAGATATGGGAGTGTGAAGTTAAGGAATGGTTGAGAAATCATCAAAATTTTCGCAAGTCTGATACTCGAAACCAATAACTACTATTGCCTAGGGAAAAAATACACATACCGTTGTAATCGGGCAAGTTTCTACTTTCAGATGCAATAGGAATTTTTGGGTTAGGTCAATCCGTTCGCGAGATATGGGAGTTTGAAGCTATGAAATGGTTGAGAAGACAACAAATTTTTCGCACTTCTGCTGCTCCAAACGCTTAACAAGAATGCCCTAGGGAAAAAATACACATACTGTTGTAATCGGGCGAGTTTCTATATTCAGATGCAATAGGAATTTTTGGGTTATGTCAATCCGTTCGCGAGATATGGGAGTTTAAAGCTAAGAAATGGTTGAGAAGACAACAAATTTTTCGCACTTCTGCTGCTCCAAACGCTTAACAAGAATGCCCTAGGGAAAAAATGCACATACTGTTGTAATCGGGCGAGTTTCTAATTTCAGATGCAATAGGAATTTTTGGGTTAGGTCAATCCGTTCGCGAGATATGGGAGTTTGAAGCCAAGAAATGGTGGAGAAGGCAAAAAATTTTTTGCAATTCTGCTGCACCAAACGCGAAACCAGAATAGCCTGGGAAAAAGTACACATACCGTTGTAATCGGGCAAGTTTCTACTTTCAGATGCAATAGGAATTTTTGGGTTAGGTCAATCCGTTCGCGAGATATGGGAGTTTGAAGCTATGAAATGGTTGAGAAGACAACAAATTTTTCGCACTTCTGCTGCTCCAAACGCTTAACAAGAATGCCCTAGGGAAAAAATACACATACTGTTGTAATCGGGCGAGTTTCTAATTTCAGATGCAATAGGAATTTTTGGGTTAGGTCAATCCGTTCGCGAGAGATGGTAGTATGAAGCCAAGAAATGGTTGAGAAGGCAAAAAATTTTTCGCACTTCTGCTGCTCCAAACGCTTAACCAGAATGGCCTAGGGAAAAAATACACATACTGTTGTAATCGGGCGAGTTTCTATTTTCAGATGCAATAGCAATTTTTGGGTTAGGTCAATCCGTTCGCGAGATAAGGGAGTTTGAAGCCAAGAAATGGTTGAGAAGGCAACAAATTTTTCGCACTTCTGCTGCTCCAAACGCTTAACCAGAATGGCCTAGGGAAAAAATACACATACTGTTGTAATCGGGCGAGTTTCTACTTTCAGATGCAATAGGAATTTCTGGGTTAGGTCAATCCGTTCGCGAGATATGGGAGTATGAAGCCAAGAAATGGTTGAGAAGGCAAAATATTTTTCGCACTTCTGCTGCTCCAAAGGCTTAACCAGAATGGCCTAGGAAAAAAATACACATACCGTTGTAATCAGGCGAGTTTCTACTTTCAGATGCAATAGGAATTTTTGGGTTAGGTCAATCCGTTCGCGAGATATGGGAGTTTGAAGCTAAGAAATGGTTGAGAGGAGAACAAATTTTTCGCAATTCTGCTGCTCCAAACGCTTAACCAGAATGGCCTAGGGAAAAAAATGCACATACCTTTGTAATCGGGCGAGTTTCTACTTTCAGATGCAATAGGAGTTTTTGGGTTAGGTCAATCCGTTCGCGAGACATGGGAGTTTAAAGCTAAGAAATGGTTGAGAAGACAACAAATTTTTCGCACTTCTGCTGCTCCAAACGCTTAACCAGAATGGCCTAGGGAAAAAATACACATACCGTTGTAATCAGGCGAGTTTCTACTTTCAGATGCAATAGGAATTTTTGGGGTAGGTCATTCCGTTCGCGAGATAGGGGATTATGAAGCCAAGAAATGGTTGAGAAGGCAAAAAATTTTTCGCAATTCTGCTGCTCCAAACGCTTAACCAGAATGGCCTAGGGAAAAAAATGCACATACCGTTGTAATCGGGCGAGTTTCTACTTTCAGATGCAATAGGAGTTTTTGGGTTAGGTCTATCCGTTCGCGAGATATGGGAGTTTAAAGCTAAGAAATGGTTGAGAAGACAACAAATTTTTCGCACTTCTGTTGCTTCAAACGCTTAACAAGAATGCCCTAGGGAAAAAATGCACATACTTTTGTAATCGGGCGAGTTTCTAATTTCAGATGCAATAGGAATTTTTGGGTTAGGTCAATCCGTTCGCGAGAGATGGGAGTATGAAGCCAAGAAATGGTTGAGAAGTCAAAAAATTTTTCGCACTTCTGCTGCTCCAAACGCTTAACCAGAATGGCCTAGGGAAAAAATACACATACCGTTGTAATCAGGCGAGTTTCTACTTTCAGATGCAATAGGAATTTTTGGGTTAGGTCAATCCGTTCCCGAGATATGGGAGTTTGAATCTAAGAAATGGTTGCGAAGACAAACTTTTCGCAATTCTGCTGCTCCAAACGCTTAACCAGAATGGCCTAGGGAAAAAATACACGTAACGTTGTAATCGGGCGAGTTTCTACTTTCAGACGCAGCAGGAATTTTTGGGTTTGGTCAATCCGTTCGCGAGATATGGGAGTTTGAAGCCAAGAAATGGTTGAGAAGGCAAAAAATTTTTTGCAATTCTGCTGCACCAAACGCGAAACCAGAATAGCCTGGGAAAAAGTACTCATACTGTTGTAATCGGGCGATTTTCTACTTTGAGATGCAATAGGAATTTTTGGGTTAGGTCAATCCGTTCGTGAGATATGGGAGTTTGAAGCCAAGAAATGGTTGAGAAGGCACAAAATTTTTCGCAATTCTGCTGCTCCAAACGCTTAACCAGAATGGCCTAGGGAAAAAATACACATACCGTTGTCATCGGGCGAGTTTCTACTTTCAGATGCAATAGGAATTTTTGGGTTAGGTCAATCCGTTCGCGAGATATGGGAGTTTGAAGCTATGAAATGGTTGAGAAGACAACAAACTTTTCGCAATTCTGCTGCTCCAAACGCTTAACCAGAATGGCCTAGGGAAAAAATACACGTAACGTTGTAATCGGGCGAGTTTCTACTTTCAGACGCAGCAGGAATTTTTGGGTTTGGTCAATCCGTTCGCGAGATATGGGAGTTTGAAGCCAAGAAATGGTTGAGAAGGCAAAAAATTTTTCGCAATTCTGCTGCTCCAAACGCTTAACCAGAATAGCCTAGGGAAAAAATACACATACCGTTGTAATCGGGCAAGTTTCTACTTTCAGATGCAATAGGAATTTTTGGGTTAGGTCAATCCGTTCGCGAGATATGGGAGTTTGAAGCTATGAAATGGTTGAGAAGACAACAAATTTTTCGCAATTCTGCTGCTCCAAACGCTTAACCAGAATGGCCTTGGGAAAAAATGCACATACCGTTGTAATCGGGCGAGTTTCTAATTTCAGACGCAACAGGAATTTTTGCGTTAGGTCAATCCGTTCGCGAGATATGGGAGTTTGAAGCTAAGAAATGGTTGAGAAGGCAAAAAATTTTTCGCAATTCTGCTGCTCCAAACGCTTAACCAGAATAGCCTAGGGAAAAAATACACATACCGTTGTAATCGGGCAAGTTTCTACTTTCAGATGCAATAGGAATTTTTGGGTTAGGTCAATCCGTTCGCGAGATATGGGAGTTTGAAGCCAAGAAATGGTTGAGAAGGCAAAAAATTTTTCGCACTTCTGCTGTTCCAAAAGCTTAACCAGAATGGCCTAGGGAAAAAATACACATACCGTTGTAATCGGGCGTGTTTCTACTTTCAGACGCAGCAGGAATTTTTGGGTTTGGTCAATCCTTTCGCGAGATGTGGGAGTTTGAAGCCAAGAAATGGTCCAGGTGACAACAAATTTGTCGTAATTCTGCTGCTCCAAACGCTTAACCAGAATGGCCTAGGGAAAAAATACACGTAACGTTGTAATCGGGCGAGTTTCTACTTTCAGACGCAGCAGGAATTTTTGGGTTTGGTCAATCCGTTCGCGAGATATGGGAGTTTGAAGCCAAGAAATGGTTGAGAAGGCAAAAAATTTTTCGCAATTCTGCTGCTCCAAACGCTTAACCAGAATGGCCTAGGGATAAAATACACATACCGTTGTAATCGGGCAAGTTTCTACTTTCAGATGCAATAGGAATTTTTGGGTTAGGTCAATCCGTTCGCGAGATATGGGAGTTTGAAGCTATGAAATGGTTGAGAAGACAACAAATTTTTCGCACTTCTGCTGCTCCAAACGCTTAACAAGAATGCCCTAGGGAAAAAATACACATACTGTTGTAATCGGGCGAGTTTCTAATTTCAGATGCAATAGGAATTTTTGGGTTAGGTCAATCCGTTCGCGAGAGATGGGAGTATGAAGCCAAGAAATGGTTGAGAAGGCAAAAAATTTTTCGCACTTCTGCTGCTCCAAACGCTTAACCAGAATGGCCTAGGGAAAAAATACACATACCGTTGTAATCAGGCGAGTTTCTACATTCAGATGCAATAGGAATTTTTGGGTTAGGTCAATTCGTTCCCGAGATATGGGAGTTTGAATCTAAGAAATGGTTGTGAAGACAACAAACTTTTCGCAATTCTGCTGCTCCAAACGCTTAACCAGAATGGCCTAGGGAAAAAATACACGTAACGTTGTAATCGGGCGAGTTTCTACTTTCAGACGCGGCAGGAATTTTTGGGTTTGGTCAATCCGTTCGCGAGATATGCGAGTTTGAAGCCAAGAAATGGTTGAGAAGGCAAAAAATTTTTCGCAATTCTGCTGCTCCAAACGCTTAACCAGAATAGCCGAGGGAAAAAATACACATACCGTTGTAATCGGGCAAGTTTCTACTTTCAGGTGCAATAGGAATTTTTGGGTTAGGTCAATCCGTTCGCGAGATATGGGAGTTTGAAGCTATGAAATGGTTGAGAAGACAACAAATTTTTCGCAATTCTGCTGCTCCAAACGCTTAACCAGAATGGCGTTGGGAAAAAATGCACATACCGTTGTAATCGGGCGAGTTTCTACTTTCAGACGCAGCAGGAATTTTTGGGTTTGGTCAATCCGTTCGCGAGATGTGGGAGTTTGAAGCCAAGAAATGGTCGAGATGACAACAAATTTTTCGGAATTCTGCTGCTCCAAACGCTTAACCAGAATGGCCTAGGGAAAAAATACACATACCGTTGTAATCGGGCGAGTTTCCACTTTCAGATGCAATAGGACTTTTTGGGTTAGGTCAATCCGTTCGCGAGATAAGGGACTATGAAGCGAAGAAATGGTTGAGAAGACAACAAATTTTTCGCACTTCTGCTACTCCAATCGCTTAACCAGAATGGCCTAGGGGAAAAATACACATACCTTTGTAATCGGGCGAGCTTCTACTTTCAGATGCAATAGGAATTTTTGGGTTAGGTCAATCCGTTCGCGAGATAGGGGATTATGAAGCCAAGAAATGGTTGAGAAGGCAAAAAATTTTTCGCAATTCTGCTGCTCCAAACGCTTAACTAGAATGGCCTAGGGCAAAAATACACATACCGTTGTAATCGGGCGAGTTTCTACTTTCAGATGCAATAGCAATTTTTGGGTTAGTTCAATCCGTTCGCGAGGTATGGGACTATGAAGCGAAGAAATGGTTGAGAAGACAACAAATTTTTCGCACTTCTGCTGCTCCAATCGCTTAACCAGAATGGCCTAGGGGAAAAATACACATACCGTTGTAATCGGGCGAGTTTCTACTTTCACACGCAATAGGAATTTTTGGGTTAGGTCAATCCGTTCGCGACATATGGGAGATTGAAGTTAAGGAATGGTTGAGAAATCATCAAAATTTTCGCAAGTCTGATACACGAAACCAATAACTACTATTGCCTAGGGCAAAAATACACATACCGTTGTAATAGATCGAGCTTCTGCTTTCAGATGCAACAGGAATTTCTCGAGTTCGTCAATCCGTTCGCGAGATATGGGAGTTTGAAATTAAGGAATGGTTGAGAAACTACCAAAATTTTAGTAAGTCTGATACTCGAAACCAATAACTACTAATGCCTAGGGCAACAATACACATACCGTTGTAATCGGGAGAGTTTCTACTTTCACACGCAATAGGAATTTTTGGGTTAGGTCAATCCGTTCGCGACATATGGGAGATTGAAGTTAAGGAATGGTTGAGAAATCATCAAAATTTTCGCAAGTCTGATACACGAAACCAATAACTACTATTGCCTAGGGCAAAAATACACATACCGTTGTAATAGATCGAGCTTCTACCTTCAGATGCAACAGGAATTTCTCGAGTTCGTCAATCCGTTCGCGAGATATTGGAGTTTGAAGTTAAGGAATGGTTGAGAATCCATCAAAATTTTCGCAAGTCTGATACTCGAAACCATTAACTGCTATGGCCTAGTGCAAAAATGCACATACCATTGTAATCCGGCGAGATTATGCTTTTAGATGCAACTGGAATTTCTCGAGTTGGTAATCCGTTCGCGAGATATGGGAGTTTGAAGTTAAGGAATGGTTGAGAAATCATCAAAATTTTCGCAAGTCTGATACTCGAAACCAATAACTACTATTGCCTAGGGCAAAAATACACATACCGTTGTAATTGGGCGAGCTTCTGCTTTCAGATGCAGCAGGAATTTCTCGAGTTCGTCAATCAGTGCGCGAGATATGGGAGTTTGAAGTTAAGGAATGGTTGAGAAACCATCAAAATTTTCGCCGTTCTGATACTCGAAACCAATAACTGCTGTGGCCTAGGGCAAAAATACAAGTACCATTGTAATCAGGCGAGATTATGCTTTCAGATGCAACTGGAATTTCTCGAGTTGGTAATCCGTTCGCGAGATATGGGAGCTTGAAGTTAAGGAATGGTTGAGAAATCATCAAAATTTTCGCAAGTCTGATACTCGAAACCAATAACTACTAATGCCTAGGGCAAAAATACACATACCGTTGTAATTGGGCGAGTTTCAACTTTCAGATGCAAGAGGAATTTCTCGAGTTCGTCAATCCGTTCGCGAGATATGGGAGTTTGAAGTTAAGGAATGGTTGAGAAACCATCAAAATTTTCGCTGGTCTGATACTCGATACCAATAACTGGAATGGCCTAGGGGAAAAGTACACATCCCATTGTAATCGGGCGAGTTTCTACTTTCAGATGCAACAGGAATTTCTCGAGTTCGTCAATCCGTTCGCGAGATATGGGAGTTTGAAGTTAAGGAAAGGTTGAGAAACCATCAAAATTTTCGCAAGTCTGATACTCGAAACCAATAACTGCTATGGCCTAGGGCAAAAATACACATACCATTGTAATCGGGCGAGATTATGCTTTTAGATGCAACTGGAATTTCTCGAGTTGGTAATCCGTTCGCGAGATATGGGTGTTTGAAGTTAAGGAATGGTTGAGAAACCATCAAAATTTTCGCTGGTCTGATACTCGAAACCGATAACTGGAATGGCCTAGGGGAAAAGTACACATACCTCTGTAATCGGGCGAGCTTCTAATTTCAGATGCAACTGGAATTTCTCTAGTTCGTCAATCCGTCCGTGAGATATGGGAGTTTGAAGTTAAGGAATGATTGAGAAACCATCAAAATTTTCGCAAGTCTGATGCTCGAAACCAATAACTGCTATGGCCTAGGGAAAAAATACACACACCATTGTAATCGGGCGAGATTATGCTTTCAGATGCAACTGGAATTTCTCGAGTTGGTAATCCGTTCGCGAGATATGGGAGTTCGAAGTTAAGGAATGGTTGAGAAATCATCAAAATTATTGCAAGTCTGATACTCGAAACCTATAACTACTATTGCCTAGGGCAAAAATACACATACCGTTGTAATCGGGCGATCTTCTACCTTCAGATGCAACAGGAATTTCTCGAGTTCCTCAATCCGTTCGCGAGATATGGGAGCGTGAAGTTAAGGAATGGTTGAGAAATCATCAAAATTTTCGCAAGTCTGATACTCGAAACCAATAACTTCTATTGCCTAGAGCACAAATACACATACCATTGTATTCGGGCGAGTTTCTGCTTTTAGATGCAACTGGAATTTCTCGAGTTGGTAATCCGTTCGCGAGATATGGGAGTTTGAAGTTAAGGAATGGTTGAGATACCATCAAAATTTTCGCAAGTCTGATACTCGAAACCAATAACTGCTATGGCCTAGGGAAAAAATACACATACGATTGTAATCGTGCGAGATTATGCTTTCAGATGCAACTGGAATTTCTCGAGTTGGTAATCCGTTCGCGAGATATGAGAGTGTGAAGTTAAGGAATGGTTGAGAAATCATCAAAATTTTTGCAAGTCTGATACTCGAAACCAATAACTACTATGGCCTAGGGCAAAAATACACATACCATTGTAATCGGGCGAGTTTCTACTTTCAGATGCAACAGGAATTTCTCGAGTTCGTCAATCCGTTCCCGAGGTATGGGAGTTTGAAGTTAAGGAATGGTTGAGAAACTATCAAAATTTTAGTAAGTCTGATACTCGAAACCAATCCGTTTCTAATGCCTAGGGCAAAAATAGACATACCGTTGTAATCGGGCGAGTTTCTACTTTCAGATGCAAGAGGAATTTCTCGAGTTCGTCAATCCGTTCGCGAGATATGGGAGTGTGAAGTTAAGGAATGGTTGAGAAATCATCAAAATTTTTGCAAGTCTGATACTCGAAACCAATAACTACTATGGCGTAGGGCAGAAATACACATACCATTGTAATCGGGCGAGTTTCTACTTTCAGATGCAACAGGAATTTCTCGAGTTCGTCAATCCGTTCGCGAGATATGGGAGTTTGAAGTTAAGGAATGGTTGAGATACCATCAAAATTTTCGCAAGTCTGATACTCGAAACCAATAACTGCTATGGCCTAGGCAAAAAATACACATACCATTGTAATCGGGCGAGATTATGCTTTCAGATGCAACTGGAATTTCTCGAGTTGGTGATCTGTTCGCGAGATATGGGAGTTTGAAGTTAAGGAATGGTTGAGAAGTCATCAAAATTTTTGAAAGCCTGATACTCGAAACCAATAACTACTATTGCCTAGGGCAAAAATACACATACCATTGTAATCGATCGAGCTTCTGCTTTCAGATGCAACTGGAATTTCTCGAGTTCGTCAATCCGTTCGCGAGATATGGGAGTTTGAAGTTAAGGAATGGTTGAGAAACCATCAAAATTTTCGCAAGTCTGATACTCGAAACCAATAACTACTATTGCCTAGGGCAAAAATACACATAGCGTTGTAATCGATCGAGCTTCTGCTTTCAGATGCAACAGGAATTTCTCGAGTTCGTCAATCCGTTCGCGAGATATGGGTGTTTGAAGTTACGGAATGGTTGAGAAACTATCAAAATTTCAGTAAGTCTTATACTCGAAACCAATAACTACTAATGCCTAGGGCAAAAATAGACATACCGTTGTAATCGGGCGAGTTTCTACATTCAGATGCAAGAGGAATTTCTCGAGTTCGTCAATCCGTTCGCGAGATATGGGAGTTTGAAGTTAAGGAATGGTTGGGAAACCATCAAAATTTTCGCAAGTTTGATACTCGAAACCAATAACTACAATGGCCTAGGGGAAAAATTCACAGACCGTTGTAATGGGGCGAGTATCTGTTTCAGATGCAACAGGAATTTTTCGAGTTCGTCAATCCGTTCGCGAGATATGGGAGTTTGAAGCTAAGGAATGGTTGAGAAACCATCAAAATTTTTGCAAGTTTGATATTCGAAACCAATAACTGGAATGGCCTAGGGGAAAAGTACACACACCATTGTAATCGGGCGAGTTTCTACTTTCAGATGCAAGAGGAATTTCTCGAGTTCGTCTATCCGTTCGCGAGATATGGGAGTTAGAAGTTAAGGAATGAAAGAGAAACCATCAAAATTTTCGCAAGTCTGATACTCGAAACCAATAACTACAATGGCCTAGGGGAAAAATACACAGACCGTTGTAATCGGGCGAGTATCTGCTTTCAGATGCAAC
Organism: Ptiloglossa arizonensis; assembly: GCF_051014685.1. Taxonomy (NCBI): domain Eukaryota; kingdom Metazoa; phylum Arthropoda; class Insecta; order Hymenoptera; family Colletidae; genus Ptiloglossa; species Ptiloglossa arizonensis. Next base: position 298,397 of record NW_027478935.1, read on the forward strand.
AGGAATATCTCGAGTTCGTCAATCCGTTCGCGAGATATGGGAGTTTGAAGTTAAGGAACGGTTGAGAAACCATCAAAATTTTCGCAAGTCTGATACTCGAAACCAATAACTACAAAGGCCTAGGGGAAAAATTCACACACCATTGTAATCTGGCGAGTTTCTACTTTCAGATGCAACAGGAATACCTCCTGTTCGTCAATCCGTTCGCAAGATATGGGAGTTTGAAGTGAAGGAATGGTTGAGAAACCATCAAAATATTCGCCGGTCTGATACTCGAAACCTATAACTGGAATGGCCTAGGGGAAAAGCACACAAACCATTATAATCGGGCGAGTTTCTACTTTCAGATGCAACAGGAATTTCTCGAGTTCATCAATCCGTTCGCGAGATATGGGAGTTTGAAGTTAAGGTATGGTTGAGAAACCATCAAAATTTTCGCAAGTCTGATACTCGAAACCAATAACTGCTATGGCCTAGGGGAAAAGTACACACACCATTGTAATCGGGCCAGTTTCTACTTTCAGATGCAAGAGGAAATTCTCGAGTTCGTCTATCTGTTCGCGAGACATGGGAGTTAGAAGTTAAGGAATGAAAGAGAAACCATCAAAATTTTCGCAAGTCTGATACTCGAAACCAATAACTACAATGGCCTAGGGGAAAAATACACAGACCGTTGTAATCGGGCGAGTATCTGCTTTCAGAAGCAACAGGAATATCTCGAGTTCGTCAATCCGTTCGCGAGATATGGGAGTTTGAAGTTAAAGAATGGTTCAGAAACCATCAAAATTTTCGCAAGTCTGATACTCGAAACCAATAACTACTATTGCCTAGGGCAAAAATACACGTACCATTGTAATCGGGCGAGTTTCTGCTTTCAGATGCAACAGGAATTTCTCGAGTTCGTGAATCCGTTCGCGAGGTGTGAGAGTTTGAAGCTAAGGAATGATTGAGAAACCATCAAAATTTTCGAAAGTTTGATACTCGGAACCAATAACTGGAACGGCCTAGGGGAAAAGTACACACACCATTGTAATCGGGCGAGTTTCTACTTTCAGATGCAACAGGAATTTCTCGAGTTCATCAATCCGTTCGCGAGATATGGGAGTTTGAAGTTAAGGAATGGTTGAGAAACCATCAAAATGTTCGCAAGTCTGATACTCGAAACCAATAACTGGAATGGCCTAGGGGAAAAGTACTCACACGATTGTAATCGGGCGAGTTTCTACTTTCAGATGCAACTGGAATATCTCGAGTTCGTGAATCCGTTCGCGAGATGTGAGAGTTTGAAGCTAAGGAATGATTGAGAAACCATCAAAATTTTCGCAAGTCTGATACTCGAAACCAATAACTACAATGGCCTAGGGGAAAAATACACAGACCGTTGTAATCGGGCGAGTATCTGCTTTCAGATGCAATAGGAATTTTTGGAGTTCGTGAATCCGTTCGCGAGATATGGGAGTTTGAAGTTAAGGAATGGTTGAGAAACCATCAAAATTTTCGAAAGTTTGATACTCGGAACCAATAACTGGAACGGCCTAGGGGAAAAGTACACACACCATTGTAATCGGGCGAGTTTCTACTTTCAGATGCAACAGGAATTTCTCGTGTTCATCAATCCGTTCGCGAGATATGGGAGTTTGAAGTTAAGGTGTGGTTGAGAAACCATCAAAATTTTCGCAAGTCTGTTACTCGAAACCAATAACTGCTATTGCCTAGGGCAAAAATACACGTACCATTGTAATCGGGCGAGTTTCTGCTTTCAGATGCAACAGGAATTTCTCGAGTTCGTCAATCCGTTGGCGAGATATGGGAGTTTGAAATTAAAGAATGGTTCAGAAACCATCAAAATTTTCGCAAGTCTGATACTCGAAACCTATAACTGGAATGGCCTAGGGGAAAAGCACACACACCATTGTAATCGGGCGAGTTTCTACTTTCAGATGCAACAGGAATTTCTCGAGTTCATCAATCCGTTCGCGAGATATGGGAGTTTGAAGTTAAGGAATGGTTGAGAAACCATCAAAATGTTCGCAAGTCTGATACTCGAAACCAATAACTACAAAGGCCTAGGGGAAAAATTCACACACCATTGTAATCGGGCGAGTTTCTACTTTCAGATGCAACTGGAATATCTCGAGTTCGTGAATCCGTTCGCGAGATGTGAGAGTTTGAAGCTAAGGAATGATTGAGAAACCATCAAAATTTTCGCAAGTCTGATACTCGAAACCAATAACTACAATGGCCTAGGGGAAAAATACACAGACCGTTGTAATCGGGCGAGTATCTGCTTTCAGATGCAATAGGAATTTTTGGAGTTCGTGAATCCGTTCGCGAGATATGGGAGTTTGAAGTTAAGGAATGGTTGAGAAACCATCAAAATTTTCGAAAGTTTGATACTCGGAACCAATAACTGGAACGGCCTAGGGGAAAAGTACACACACCATTGTAATCGGGCGAGTTTCTACTTTCAGATGCAACAGGAATTTCTCGAGTTCATCAATCCGTTCGCGAGATATGGGAGTTTGAAGTTAAGGAATGGTTGAGAAACCATCAAAATTTTCGCAAGTCTGATACTCGAAACCAATAACTGCTATGGCCTAGGGGAAAAGTACTCACACCATTGTAATCGGGCGAGTTTCTACTTTCAGATGCAATAGGAATTTCTCGAGTTCGTCAATCCGTTCGCGAGATATGGGAGTTTGAATTTAAGGAATGGTTGAGAAACCATCAAAATTTTCGCAAGTCTGATACTCGAAACCTGTAACTGGAATGGCCTAGGGGAAAAGCACACAAACCATTATAATCGGGCGAGATTATGCTTTCAGATGCAACTGGAATTTCTCGAGTTCGTCAATCCGTTCGCGAGATATGGGAGTTTGAATCTAAGGAATGGTTGAGAAACTATCAAAATTTTAGTAAGTCTGATACTCGAAACCAATAACTACTATTGCCTAGGGCAAAAATACAAATACCGTTGTAATTGGGCGAGTTTCTGCTTTCAGATGCAGCAGGAATTTCTCGAGTTCGTCATTCCGTTCGAGAGATATGGGAGTTTGAAGTTAAGGAATGGTAGAGAAACCATCAAAATATTCGCTGGTCTGATACTCGAGACCTATAACTGGAATGGCCTAGGGGAAAAGCACACAAATCATTATAATCGGGCGAGCGTCTACTTTCAGATGCAACAGGAATTTCTCGAGTTCATCAATCCGTTCGCGAGATATGGGAGTTTGAAGCTAAAGAATGATTGAGAAACCATCAAAATTTCCGCAAGTCTGATACTCGAAACCAATAACTACAATGGCCTAGGGGAAAAATACACAGACCGTTGTAATCGGGCGAGTATCTGCTTTCAGATGCAATAGGAATTTTTGGAGTTCGTCAATCCGTTCGCGAGATATGGGAGTTTGAAGTTAAGGAATGGTTGAGAAACCATCAAAATTTTCGAAAGTTTGATACTCGAAACCAATAAATGGAATGGCCTAGGGGAAAAGTACACACACCATTGTAATCGGGCGAGTTTCTACTTTCAGATGCAACAGGAATTTCTCGAGTTCATCAATCTGTTCGCGAGATATGGGCGTTTGAAGTTAAGGAATGGTTGAGAAACAATCAAAATGTTCGCAAGTCTGATACTCGAAACCAATAACTGGAATGGCCTAGGGGAAAAGTACTCACACCATTGTAATCGGGCGAGTTTCTACTTTCAATTGCAACTGGAATATCTCGAGTTCGTGAATCCGTTCGCGAGATATGGGAGTTTGACGTTAAGGAATGGTTGAGAAACCATCAAAATTTTCGCTGGTCTGATACTCGAAACCTATAACTGGAATGGCCTAGGGGAAAAGCAAACAAACCATTATAATCGTGCGAGATTATGCTTTCAGATGCAACTGGAATTTCTCGAGTTCGTCAATCCGTTCGCGAGATATGGGTGTTTGAAAGTAAGGAATGATTGGGAAACCATCAAAATTTTCGCAAGTATGATACTCGAAAGCAATAACTACTATTGCCTAGGGCAAAAATACACATACCGTTGCAATCGATCGAGCTTCTGCTTTCAGATGCAACAGGAATTTCTCGAGTTCGTCAATCCGTTCGCGAGATATGGAAGTTTGAAGTTAAGGAATGGTTGAGAAACGATCAAAATTTTAGTAAGTCTGATACTCGAAACCAATAACTGCTATGGCCTAGGGCAAAAATACACATACCATTGAAATCGGGCGAGATTATGCTTTCAGATGCAACAGGAATTTCTCGAGTTCGTCAATCCGTTCGCGAGATATGGGATTTTGAAGTTAAGGAATGGTTGAGAAATCATCAAAATTTTCGCAAGTCTGATACTCGAAACCAATAACTACTAATGCCTCGGGCAAAAATACACATACCGTTGTAATTGGGCGAGTTTCTGCTTTCAGATGCAGCAGGAATTTCTCGAGTTCGTCAATCCGTTCGCGAGATATGGGAGTTTGAAGTTAAGGAATGGTTGAGAAACCATCAAAATTTTCGCAAGTCTGATACTCGAAACCAATAACTGCTATGGCCTAGGGCAAAAATACACATACCATTGAAATCGGGCGAGATTATGCTTTTAGATGCAACTGGAATTTCTCGAGTTGGTAATCCGTTCGCGAGATATGGGAGTTTGAAGTTAAGGAATGGTTGAGGAATCATCAAAATTTTCGCAAGTCTGATACTCGAAACCAATAACTACTATAGCCTAGGGCAAAAATACACATACCGTTGTAATTGGGCGAGTTTCTGCTTTCAGATGCAGCAGGAATTCCACGAGTTCGTCTATCCGTTCGCGAGATATGGGAGTTTGAAGTTAAGGAATGGTTGAGAAGCCATCAAAATTTTCGCAAGTCTGATACTCGAAACCAATAACTACTATGGCCTAGGGCAAAAATACACATAATATTGTAATCGGGCGATATTATGCTTTTAGATGCAACTAGAATTTATCGAGTTGGTAATCCGTTCGCGAGATATGGGAGTTTGAAGTCAAGGAATGGTTGAGAAATCATCAAAATTTTCGCAAGTCTGATACTCGAAACCAATAACTTCTATTGTCTAGGGCAAAAATACGCATACCATTGTAATCGGGCGAGTTTCTGCTTTCAGATGCAACTCGAATTTCTCGAGTACGTCAATCCGTTCGCGAGATATGGGAGTTTGAAGGTAAGGAATGGCTGAGAAATCATCAAAATTTTCGCAAGTCTGATACTCGAAACCAATAACTACTATAGCCTAGGGCAAAAATACACATACCGTTGTAATTGGGCGAGTTTCTGCTTTCAGATGCAGCAGGAATTTCTCGAGTTTGTCAATCCGTTCGCGAGATATGGGAGTTTGAATTTAAGGAATGGTTGAGAAGCCATCAAAATTTTCGCAAGTCTGATACTCGAAACCAATAACTACTATGGCCTAGGGCATAAATACACATACCATTGTAATCGGGCGAGTTTCTGCTTTCAGATGCAACTGGAATTTCTCGAGTACGTCAATCCGTTCGCGAGATATGGGAGTTTGAAGGTAAGGAATGGTTGAGAAATCATCAAAATTTTTGCAAGTCTGATACACGAGACCAATAACTACTATTGCCTAGAGCAAAAATACACATACCGTTGTAATCGGGCGATATTCTACCTTCAGATGCAACAGGAATTTCTCGAGTTCGTCAATCCGTTCGCGAGATATGGGAGTTTGAAGTTAAGGAATGGTTGAGAAATCATCAAAATTTTCGCTAGTCTGATACTCGAAACCAATAACTGCTATGGCCTAGGGCAAAAATACACATACCATTCTAATCGGGCGAGATTAGGCTTTTAGATGCAACTGGAATTTCTCGAGTTGGTAATCCGTTCGCGAGATATGGGAGTTTGAAGTTAAGGAATGGTTGAGAAATCATCAAAGTTTTCGCAAGTCTGATACTCGAAACCAATAACTTCTATTGTCTAGGGCAAAAATACGCATACCATTGTAATCGGGCGAGTTTCTGCTTTCAGATGCAACAGGAATTTCTCGAGTTCGTCAATCCGTTCGCGAGATATGGGAGTTTGAAGTTAAGGAATGGTTGAGAAACTATCAAAATTTTAGTAAGTCTGATACTCGAAACCAATAACTACTAATGCCTAGGGCAAAAATACACATACCGTTGTAATCGGGCGAGTTTCTTCTTTCAGATGCAATCGGAATTTCTCGAGTTCGTCAATCCGTTCGCGAGATACGGGAGTTTGAATTTAAGGAATGGTTGAGAAACCATCAAAATTTTCGCTGGTCTGATACTCGAAACCAATAACTGGAATGGCCTAGGGGAAAAGTACACACCCCGTTGTAATCGGGCGTGATTCTACTTTCAGATGCAACAGGAATTTCTCGAGTTCGTCAATCCGTTCGCGAGATATGGGAGTTTGAAGTTAAGGAATGGTTGAGAAATCATCAAAATTTTCGCAAGTCTGATACTCGAAACCAATACCTACTATAGCCTAGGGCAAAAATACACATACCTTTGTAATTGGGTGAGTTTCTGCTTTCAGATGCAGCAGGAATTTCTCGAGTTCGTAAATCCGTTCGCGAGATACGGGAGTTTGAAGTTAAGGAATGGTTGAGAAGCCATCAAAATTTTCGCAAGTCTGATACTCGAAACCAATAACTACTAATGCCTCGGGCAAAAATACACATACCGTTGTAATTGGGCGAGTTTCTGCTTTCAGATGCAGCAGGAATTTCTCGAGTTCGTCAATCCGTTCGCGAGATATGGGAGTTTGAAGTCAAGGAATGGTTGAGAAATCATCAAAGTTTTCGCAAGTCTGATACTCGAAACCAATAACTTCTATTGTCTAGGGCAAAAATACGCATACCATTGTAATCGGGCGAGTTTCTGCTTTCAGATGCAACAGGAATTTCTCGAGTTCGTCAATCCGTTCGCGAGATATGGGAGTTTGAAGTTAAGGAATGCTTGAGAAACTATCAAAATTTTAGTAAGTCTGATACTCGAAACCAATAACTACTAATGCCTAGGGCAAAAATACACATACCGTTGTAATCGGGCGAGTTTCTACTTTCAGATGCAATAGGAATTTCTCGAGTTCGTCAATCCGTTCGCGAGATATGGGAGTTTGAATTTAAGGAATGGTTGAGAAACCATCAAAATTTTCGCTGGTCTGATACTCGAAACCAATAACTGGCATGGCCTAGGGGAAAAGTACACACCCCGTTGTAATCGGGCGTGACTCTACTTTCAGATGCAACAGGAATTTCTCGAGTTCGTCAATCCGTTCGCGAGATATGGGAGTTTGAAGTTAAGGAATGGTTGAGAAATCATCAAAATTTTCGCAAGTCTGATACTCGAAACCAATAACTACTATAGCCTAGGGCAAAAATACACATACCGTTGTAATTGGGTGAGTTTCTGCTTTCAGATGCAGCAGGAATTTCTCGGGTTCGTAAATCCGTTCGCGAGATATGGGAGTTTGAAGTTAAGGAATGGTTGAGAAGCCATCAAAATTTTCACAAGTCTGATACTCGAAACCAATAACTACTAATGCCTCGGGCAAAAATACACATACCGTTGTAATTGGGCGAGTTTCTGCTTTCAGATGCAGCAGGCATTTCTCGATTTCGTCAATCCGTTCGCGAGATATGGGAGTTTGAAGTTAAGGAATGGTTGAGAAACCATCAAAATTTTCGCAAGTCTGATACTCGAAACCAATAACTGCTATGGCCTAGGGCAAAAATACACATACCATTGTAATCGGGCGAGATTATGCTTTTAGATGCAACTGGAATTTCTCGAGTTGGTAATCCGTTCGCGAGATATGGGAGTTTGAAGTTAAGGAATGGTTGAGGAATCATCAAAATTTTCGCAAGTCTGATACTCGAAACCAATAACTTCTATTGTCTAGGGCAAAAATACGCATACCATTGTAATCGGGCGAGTTTCTGCTTTCAGATGCAACAGGAATTTCTCGGGTTCGTCAATCCGTTCGCGAGATATGGGAGTTTGAATTTAAGGAATGGTTGAGAAACCATCAAAATTTTCGCTGGTCTGATACTCGAAACCAATAACTGGAATGGCCTAGGGGAAAAGTACACACCCCGTTGTAATCGGGCGTGATTCTACTTTCAGATGCAACTGGAATTTCTCGAGTACGTCAATCCGTTCGCGAGATATGGGAGTTTGAAGGTAAGGAATGGTTGAGAAATCATCAAAATTTTTGCAAGTCTGATACACGAAACCAATAACTACTATTGCCTAGAGCAAAAATACACATAGCGTTGTAATCGGGCGATCTTCTACCTTCAGATGCAACAGGAATTTCTCGAGTTCGTCAATCCGTTCGCGAGATATGGGAGTTTGAAGTTAAGGAATGGTTGAGAAATCATCAAAATTTTCGCTAGTCTGATACTCGAAACCAATAACTGCTATGGCCTAGGGCAAAAATACACATACCATTGTAATCGGGCGAGATTATGCTTTTAGATGCAACTGGAATTTCTCGAGTTGGTAATCCGTTCGCGAGATATGGGAGTTTGAAGTTAAGGAATGGTTGAGAAACCATCAAAATTTTCGCAAGTCTGATACTCGAAACCAATAACTGCTATGGCCTAGGGCAAAAATACACATACCATTGTAATCGGGCGAGATTATGCTTTTAGATGCAACTGGAATTTCTCGAGTTCGTCAATCCGTTCGCGAGGTATGGGAGTTTGAAGTTAAGGAATGGTTGAGAAGCCATCAAAATTTTCGCAAGTCTGATACTCGAAACCAATAACTACTATGGCCTAGGGCAAAAATACACATACCATTGTAATCGGGCGATATTATGCTTTTAGATGCAACTGGAATTTATCGAGTTGGTAATCCGTTCGCGAGATATGGGAGTTTGAAGTCAAGGAATGGTTGAGAAATCATCAATGTTTTCGCAAGTCTGATACTCGAAACCAATAACTTCTATTGTCTAGGGCAAAAATACGCATACCATTGTAATCGGGCGAGTTTCTGCTTTCTGATGCAACAGGAATTTCTCGAGTTCGTCAATCCGTTCGCGAGATATGGGAGTTTGAAGTTAAGAAATGGTTGAGAAACTATCAAAATTTTAGTAAGTCTGATACTCGAAACCAATAACTACTAATGCCTAGGGCAAAAATACACATACCGTTGTAATCGGGCGAGTTTCTACTTTCAGATGCAGCAGGAATTTCTCGAGTTCGTCAATCCGTTCGCGAGATATGGGAGTTTGAAGTTGAGGAATGGTTGAGAAGCCATCAAAATTTTCGCAAGTCTGATACTCGAAACCAATAACTGGATTGGCCTAGGGGAAAAGTACACACCCCGTTGTAATCGGGCGTGATTCTACTTTCAGATGCAACAGGAATTTCTCGAGTTCGTCAATCCGTTCGCGAGATATGGGAGTTTGAAGTTAAGGAATGGTTGAGAAATCATCAAAATTTTCGCAAGTCTGATACTCGAAACCAATAACTACAATGGCCTAGGGGAAAAATACACAGACCGTTGTAATCGGGCGAGTATCTGCTTTCAGATGCAATAGGAATTTTTGGAGTTCGTCAATCCGTTCGCGAGATATGGGAGTTTGAAGTTAAGGAATGGTTGAGAAACCATCAAAATTTTCGAAAGTTTGATACTCGAAACCAATAAATGGAATGGCCTAGGGGAAAAGTACACACACCATTGTAATCGGGCGAGTTTCTACTTTCAGATGCAACAGGAATTTCTCGACTTCATCAATCTGTTCGCGAGATATGGGAGTTTGAAGTTAAGGAATGGTTGAGAAACAATCAAAATGTTCGCAAGTCTGATACTCGAAACCAATAACTGGAATGGCCTAGGGCTAAAATACACATACCATTGTAATCGGGCGAGTTTCTGCTTTCAGATGCAACTGGCATTTCTCGAGTACGTCAATCCGTTCGCGAGATATGGGAGTTTGAATGTAAGGAATGGTTGAGAAATCATCAAAATTTTTGCAAGTCTGATACACGAAACCAATAACTACTATTGCCTAGGGCAAAAATACACATACCGTTGTAATTGGGCGAGTTTCTGCTTTCAGATGCAGCAGGAATTTCTCGAGTTCGTCAATCCGTTCGCGAGATATGGGAGTTTGAAGTTGAGGAATGGTTGAGAAGCCATCAAAATTTTCGCAAGTCTGATACTCGAAACCAATAACTGGATTGGCCTAGGGGAAAAGTACACACCCCGTTGTAATCGGGCGTGATTCTACTTTCAGATGCAACAGGAATTTCTCGAGTTCGTCAATCCGTTCGCGAGATATGGGAGTTTGAAGTTAAGGAATGGTTGAGAAATCATCAAAATTTTCGCAAGTCTGATACTCGAAACCAATAACTACTATAGCCTAGGGCAAAAATACACATACCGTTGTAATTGGGCGAGTTTCTGCTTTCAGATGCAGCAGGAATTTCTCGAGTTCGTCAATCCGTTCGCGAGATATGGGAGTTTGAAGTTAAGGAATGGTTGAGAAGCCATCAAAATTTTCGCAAGTCTGATACTCGAAACCAATAACTACTATGGCCTAGGGCAAAAATACACATACCATTTTAATCGGGCGAGTTTCTGCTTTCAGATGCAACTGGCATTTCTCGAGTACGTCAATCCGTTCGCGAGATATGGGAGTTTGAATGTAAGGAATGGTTGAGAAATCATCAAAATTTTTGCAAGTCTGATACACGAAACCAATAACTACTATTGCCTAGGGCAAAAATACACATACCGTTGTAATTGGGCGAGTTTCTGCTTTCAGATGCAGGAGGAATTTCTCGAGTTCGTCAATCCGTTCGCGAGATATGGGAGTTTGAAGTTAAGGAATGGTTGAGAAGCCATCAAAATTTTCGCAAGTCTGATACTCGAAACCAATAACTGGAATGGCCTAGGGGAAAAGTACACACCCCGTTGTAATCGGGCGTGATTCTACTTTCAGATGCAACAGGAATTTCTCGAGTTCGTCAATCCGTTCGCGAGATATGGGAGTTTGAAGTTAAGGAATGGTTGAGAAATCATCAAAATTTTCGCAAGTCTGATACTCGAAACCAATAACTACTATAGCCTAGGGCAAAAATACACATACCGTTGTAATTGGGCGAGTTTCTGCTTTCAGATGCAGCAGGAATTTCTCGAGTTCGTCAATCCGTTCGCGAGATATGGGAGTTTGAAGTTAAGGAATGGTTGAGAAGCCATCAAAATTTTCGCAAGTCTGATACTCGAAACCAATAACTACTATGGCCTAGGGCAAAAATACACATACCATTGTAATCGTGCGAGTTTCTGCTTTCAGATGCAACTGGAATTTCTCGAGTACGTCAATCCGTTCGCGAGATATGGGAGTTTGAAGGTAAGGAATGGTTGAGAAATCATAAAAATTTTTGCAAGTCTGATACACGAAACCAATAACTACTATTGCCTAGAGCAAAAATACACATAGCGTTGTAATCGGGCGATCTTCTACCTTCAGATGCAACAGGAATTTCTCGAGTTCGTCAATCCGTTCGCGAGATATGGGAGTTTGAAGTTAAGGAATGGTTGAGAAACTATCAAAATTTTAGTAAGTCTGATACTCGAAACCAATAACTACTAATGCCTAGGGCAAAAATACACATACCGTAGTAATCGGGCGAGTTTCTACTTTCAGATGCAATAGGAATTTCTCAAGTTCGTCAATCCGTTCGCGAGATATGGGAGTTTGAATTTAAGGAATGGTTGAGAAACCATCAAAATTTTCGCTGGTCTGATACTCGAAACCAATAACTACTATTGCCTAGGGCAAAAATACACATACCGTTGTAATTGGGCGAGTTTCTGCTTTCAGATGCAGGAGGAATTTCTCGAGTTCGTCAATCCGTTCGCGAGATATGGGAGTTTGAAGGTAAGGAATGGTTGAGAAATCATCAAAATTTTTGCAAGTCTGATACACGAAACCAATAACTACTATTGCCTAGAGCAAAAATGCACATACCGTTGTAATCGGGCGATCTTCTACCTTCAGATGCAACAGGAATTTCTCGAGTTCGTCAATCCGTTCGCGAGATATGGGAGTTTGAAGTTAAGGAATGGTTGAGAAATCATCAAAATTTTCGCTAGTCTGATACTCGAAACCAATAACTGCTATGGCCTAGGGCAAAAATACACATACCATTCTAGTCGGGCGAGATTAGGCTTTTAGATGCAACTGGAATTTCTCGAGTTGGTAATCCGTTCGCGAGATATGGGAGTTTGAAGTTAAGGAATGGTTGAGAAATCATCAAAGTTTTCGCAAGTCTGATACTCGAAACCAATAACTTCTATTGTCTAGGGCAAAAATACGCATACCATTGTAATCGGGCGAGTTTCTGCTTTCAGATGCAACAGGAATTTCTCGAGTTCGTCAATCCGTTCGCGAGATATGGGAGTTTGAAGTTAAGGAATGCTTGAGAAACTATCAAAATTTTAGTAAGTCTGATACTCGAAACCAATAACTACTAATGCCTAGGGCAAAAATACACATACCGTTGTAATCGGGCGAGTTTCTACTTTCAGATGCAGCAGGAATTTCTCGAGTTCGTAAATCTGTTCGCGAGATATGGGAGTTTGAAGTTAAGGAATGGTTGAGAAGCCATCAAAATTTTCGCAAGTCTGATACTCGAAACCAATAACTACTAATGCCTCGGGCAAAAATACACATACCGTTGTAATCGGGCGAGTTTCTACTTTCAGATGCAATAGGAATTTCTCGAGTTCGTCAATCCGTTCGCGAGATATGGGAGTTTGAATTTAAGGAATGGTTGAGAAACCATCAAAATTTTCGCTGGTCTGATACTCGAAACCAATAACTGGCATGGCCTAGGGGAAAAGTACACACCCCGTTGTAATCGGGCGTGACTCTACTTTCAGATGCAACAGGAATTTCTCGAGTTCGTCAATCCGTTCGCGAGATATGGGAGTTTGAAGTTAAGGAATGGTTGAGAAATCATCAAAATTTTCGCAAGTCTGATACTCGAAACCAATAACTACTATAGCCTAGGGCAAAAATACACATACCGTTGTAATTGGGTGAGTTTCTGCTTTCAGATGCAGCAGGAATTTCTCGGGTTCGTAAATCCGTTCGCGAGATATGGGAGTTTGAAGTTAAGGAATGGTTGAGAAGCCATCAAAATTTTCGCAAGTCTGATACTCGAAACCAATAACTACTAATGCCTCGGGCAAAAATACACATACCGTTGTAATTGGGCGAGTTTCTGCTTTCAGCTGCAGCAGGAATTTCTCGATTTCGTCAATCCGTTCGCGAGATATGGGAGTTTGAAGTTAAGGAATGGTTGAGAAACCATCAAAATTTTCGCAAGTCTGATACTCGAAACCAATAACTGCTATGGCCTAGGGCAAAAATACACATACCATTGTAATCGGGCGAGATTATGCTTTTAGATGCAACTGGAATTTCTCGAGTTGGTAATCCGTTCGCGAGATATGGGAGTTTGAAGTTAAGGAATGGTTGAGGAATCATCAAAATTTTCGCAAGTCTGATACTCGAAACCAATAACTACTATGGCCTAGGGCAAAAATACACATAATATTGTAATCGGGCGATATTGTGCTTTTAGAAGCAACTGGAATTTATCGAGTTGGTAATCCGTTCGCGAGATATGGGAGTTTGAAGTCAAGGAATGGTTGAGAAATCATCAAAATTTTCGCAAGTCTGATACTCGAAACCAATAACTTCTATTGTCTAGGGCAAAAATACGCATACCATTGTAATCGGGCGAGTTTCTGCTTTCAGATGCAACAGGAATTTCTCGAGTTCGTCAATCCGTTCGCGAGATATGGGAGTTTGAAGTTAAGGAATGGTTGAGAAATCATCAAAATTTTCGCAAGTCTGATACTCGAAACCAATAACTACAATGGCCTAGGGGAAAAATACACAGACCGTTGTAATCGGGCGAGTATCTGCTTTCAGATGCAATAGGAATTTTTGGAGTTCGTCAATCCGTTCGCGAGATATGGGAGTTTGAAGTCAAGGAATGGTTGAGAAGCCATCAAAATTTTCGCAAGTCTGATACTCGAAACCAATAACTACTATGGCCTAGGGCAAAAATACACATACCATTGTAATCGGGCGATATTATGCTTTTAGATGCAACTGGAATTTATCGAGTTGGTAATCCGTTCGCGAGATATGGGAGTTTGAAGTCAAGGAATGGTTGAGAAATCATCAATGTTTTCGCAAGTCTGATACTCGAAACCAATAACTTCTATTGTCTAGGGCAAAAATACGCATACCATTGTAATCGGGCGAGTTTCTGCTTTCAGATGCAGCAGGAATTTCTCGAGTTCGTCAATCCGTTCGCGAGATATGGGAGTTTGAATTTAAGGAATGATTGAGAAACCATCAAAATTTCCGCAAGTCTGATACTCGAAACCAATAACTACAATGGCCTAGGGGAAAAATACACAGACCGTTGTAATCGGGCGAGTATCTGCTTTCAGATGCAATAGGAATTTTTGGAGTTCGTCAATCCGTTCGCGAGATATGGGAGTTTGAAGTTAAGGAATGGTTGAGAAACCATCAAAATTTTCGAAAGTTTGATACTCGAAACCAATAAATGGAATGGCCTAGGGGAAAAGTACACACACCATTGTAATCGGGCGAGTTTCTACTTTCAGATGCAACAGGAATTTCTCGAGTTCATCAATCTGTTCGCGAGATATGGGAGTTTGAAGTTAAGGAATGGTTGAGAAACAATCAAAATGTTCGCAAGTCTGATACTCGAAACCAATAACTGGAATGGCCTAGGGCTAAAATACACATACCATTGTAATCGGGCGAGTTTCTGCTTTCAGATGCAACTGGCATTTCTCGAGTACGTCAATCCGTTCGCGAGATATGGGAGTTTGAATGTAAGGAATGGTTGAGAAATCATCAAAATTTTTGCAAGTCTGATACACGAAACCAATAACTACTATTGCCTAGGGCAAAAATACACATACCGTTGTAATTGGGCGAGTTTCTGCTTTCAGATGCAGCAGGAATTTCTCGAGTTCGTCAATCCGTTCGCGAGATATGGGAGTTTGAAGTTGAGGAATGGTTGAGAAGCCATCAAAATTTTCGCAAGTCTGATACTCGAAACCAATAACTGGAATGGCCTAGGGGAAAAGTACACACCCCGTTGTAATCGGGCGTGATTCTACTTTCAGATGCAACAGGAATTTCTCGAGTTCGTCAATCCGTTCGCGAGATATGGGAGTTTGAAGTTAAGGAATGGTTGAGAAATCATCAAAATTTTCGCAAGTCTGATACTCGAAACCAATAACTACTATAGCCTAGGGCAAAAATACACATACCGTTGTAATTGGGCGAGTTTCTGCTTTCAGATGCAGCAGGAATTTCTCGAGTTCGTCAATCCGTTCGCGAGATATGGGAGTTTGAAGTTAAGGAATGGTTGAGAAGCCATCAAAATTTTCGCAAGTCTGATACTCGAAACCAATAACTACTATGGCCTAGGGCAAAAATACACATACCATTGTAATCGTGCGAGTTTCTGCTTTCAGATGCAACTGGAATTTCTCGAGTACGTCAATCCGTTCGCGAGATATGGGAGTTTGAAGGTAAGGAATGGTTGAGAAATCATAAAAATTTTTGCAAGTCTGATACACGAAACCAATAACTACTATTGCCTAGAGCAAAAATACACATAGCGTTGTAATCGGGCGATCTTCTACCTTCAGATGCAACAGGAATTTCTCGAGTTCGTCAATCCGTTCGCGAGATATGGGAGTTTGAAGTTAAGGAATGGTTGAGAAACTATCAAAATTTTAGTAAGTCTGATACTCGAAACCAATAACTACTAATGCCTAGGGCAAAAATACACATACCGTAGTAATCGGGCGAGTTTCTACTTTCAGATGCAATAGGAATTTCTCAAGTTCGTCAATCCGTTCGCGAGATATGGGAGTTTGAATTTAAGGAATGGTTGAGAAACCATCAAAATTTTCGCTGGTCTGATACTCGAAACCAATAACTGTAATGGCCTAGGGGAAAAGTACACACCCCGTTGTAATCGGGCGTGATTCTACTTTCAGATGCAATAGGAATTTCTCAAGTTCGTCAATCCGTTCGCGAGATATGGGAGTTTGAATTTAAGGAATGGTTGAAAAACCATCAAAATTTTCGCTGGTCTGATACTCGAAACCAATAACTGTAATGGCCTAGGGGAAAAGTACACTCCCCGTTGTAATCGGGCGTGATTCTACTTTCAGATGCAACAGGAATTTCTCGAGTTCGTCAATCCGTTCGCGAGATATGGGAGTTTGAAGTTAAGGAATGGTTGAGAAATCATCAAAATTTTCGCAAGTCTGATACTCGAAACCAATAACTACTATAGCCTAGGGCAAAAATAAACATACCGTTGTAATTGGGCGAGTTTCTGCTTTCAGATGCAGCAGGAATTTCTCGAGTTCGTCAATCCGTTCGCGAGATATGGGAGTTTGAAGTTAAGGAATGGTTGAGAAGCCAAAAAAATTTTCGCAAGTCTGATACTCGAAACCAATAACTACTATGGCCTAGGGCAAAAATACACATACCATTGTAATCGGGCGAGTTTCTGCTTTCAGATGCAACTGGAATTTCTCGATTTCGTCAATCCGTTCGCGAGATATGGGAGTTTGAAGTTAAGGAATGGTTGAGAAACCATCAAAATTTTCGCAAGTCTGATACTCGAAACCAATAACTGCTATGGCCTAGGGCAAAAATACACATACCATTGTAATCGGGCGAGATTATGCTTTTAGATGCAACTGGAATTTCTCGAGTTGGTAATCCGTTCGCGAGATATGGGAGTTTGAAGTTAAGGAATGGTTGAGGAATCATCAAAATTTTCGCAAGTCTGATACTCGAAACCAATAACTACTATGGCCTAGGGCAAAAATACACATAATATTGTAATCGGGCGATATTGTGCTTTTAGAAGCAACTGGAATTTATCGAGTTGGTAATCCGTTCGCGAGATATGGGAGTTTGAAGTCAAGGAATGGTTGAGAAATCATCAAAATTTTCGCAAGTCTGATACTCGAAACCAATAACTTCTATTGTCTAGGGCAAAAATACGCATACCATTGTAATCGGGCGAGTTTCTGCTTTCAGATGCAACAGGAATTTCTCGAGTTCGTCAATCCGTTCGCGAGATATGGGAGTTTGAAGTTAAGGAATGGTTGAGAAATCATCAAAATTTTCGCAAGTCTGATACTCGAAACCAATAACTACAATGGCCTAGGGGAAAAATACACAGACCGTTGTAATCGGGCGAGTATCTGCTTTCAGATGCAATAGGAATTTTTGGAGTTCGTCAATCCGTTCGCGAGATATGGGAGTTTGAAGTCAAGGAATGGTTGAGAAGCCATCAAAATTTTCGCAAGTCTGATACTCGAAACCAATAACTACTATGGCCTAGGGCAAAAATACACATACCATTGTAATCGGGCGATATTATGCTTTTAGATGCAACTGGAATTTATCGAGTTGGTAATCCGTTCGCGAGATATGGGAGTTTGAAGTCAAGGAATGGTTGAGAAATCATCAATGTTTTCGCAAGTCTGATACTCGAAACCAATAACTTCTATTGTCTAGGGCAAAAATACGCATACCATTGTAATCGGGCGAGTTTCTGCTTTCAGATGCAGCAGGAATTTCTCGAGTTCGTCAATCCGTTCGCGAGATATGGGAGTTTGAATTTAAGGAATGATTGAGAAACCATCAAAATTTCCGCAAGTCTGATACTCGAAACCAATAACTACAATGGCCTAGGGGAAAAATACACAGACCGTTGTAATCGGGCGAGTATCTGCTTTCAGATGCAATAGGAATTTTTGGAGTTCGTCAATCCGTTCGCGAGATATGGGAGTTTGAAGTTAAGGAATGGTTGAGAAATCATCAAAATTTTCGCAAGTCTGATACTCGAAACCAATAACTACTATAGCCTAGGGCAAAAATAAACATACCGTTGTAATTGGGCGAGTTTCTGCTTTCAGATGCAGCAGGAATTTCTCGAGTTCGTCAATCCGTTCGCGAGATATGGGAGTTTGAAGTTAAGGAATGGTTGAGAAGCCAAAAAAATTTTCGCAAGTCTGATACTCGAAACCAATAACTACTATGGCCTAGGGCAAAAATACACATACCATTGTAATCGGGCGAGTTTCTGCTTTCAGATGCAACTGGAATTTCTCGATTTCGTCAATCCGTTCGCGAGATATGGGAGTTTGAAGTTAAGGAATGGTTGAGAAACCATCAAAATTTTCGCAAGTCTGATACTCGAAACCAATAACTGCTATGGCCTAGGGCAAAAATACACATACCATTGTAATCGGGCGAGATTATGCTTTTAGATGCAACTGGAATTTCTCGAGTTGGTAATCCGTTCGCGAGATATGGGAGTTTGAAGTTAAGGAATGGTTGAGGAATCATCAAAATTTTCGCAAGTCTGATACTCGAAACCAATAACTACTATGGCCTAGGGCAAAAATACACATAATATTGTAATCGGGCGATATTGTGCTTTTAGAAGCAACTGGAATTTATCGAGTTGGTAATCCGTTCGCGAGATATGGGAGTTTGAAGTCAAGGAATGGTTGAGAAATCATCAAAATTTTCGCAAGTCTGATACTCGAAACCAATAACTTCTATTGTCTAGGGCAAAAATACGCATACCATTGTAATCGGGCGAGTTTCTGCTTTCAGATGCAACAGGAATTTCTCGAGTTCGTCAATCCGTTCGCGAGATATGGGAGTTTGAAGTTAAGGAATGGTTGAGAAATCATCAAAATTTTCGCAAGTCTGATACTCGAAACCAATAACTACAATGGCCTAGGGGAGAAATACACAGACCGTTGTAATCGGGCGAGTATCTGCTTTCAGATGCAATAGGAATTTTTGGAGTTCGTCAATCCGTTCGCGAGATATGGGAGTTTGAAGTCAAGGAATGGTTGAGAAGCCATCAAAATTTTCGCAAGTCTGATACTCGAAACCAATAACTACTATGGCCTAGGGCAAAAATACACATACCATTGTAATCGGGCGATATTATGCTTTTAGATGCAACTGGAATTTATCGAGTTGGTAATCCGTTCGCGAGATATGGGAGTTTGAAGTCAAGGAATGGTTGAGAAATCATCAATGTTTTCGCAAGTCTGATACTCGAAACCAATAACTTCTATTGTCTAGGGCAAAAATACGCATACCATTGTAATCGGGCGAGTTTCTGCTTTCAGATGCAGCAGGAATTTCTCGAGTTCGTCAATCCGTTCGCGAGATATGGGAGTTTGAATTTAAGGAATGATTGAGAAACCATCAAAATTTCCGCAAGTCTGATACTCGAAACCAATAACTACAATGGCCTAGGGGAAAAATACACAGACCGTTGTAATCGGGCGAGTATCTGCTTTCAGATGCAATAGGAATTTTTGGAGTTCGTCAATCCGTTCGCGAGATATGGGAGTTTGAAGTTAAGGAATGGTTGAGAAACCATCAAAATTTTCGAAAGTTTGATACTCGAAACCAATAAATGGAATGGCCTAGGGGAAAAGTACACACACCATTGTAATCGGGCGAGTTTCTACTTTCAGATGCAACAGGAATTTCTCGAGTTCATCAATCTGTTCGCGAGATATGGGAGTTTGAAGTTAAGGAATGGTTGAGAAACAATCAAAATGTTCGCAAGTCTGATACTCGAAACCAATAACTGGAATGGCCTAGGGCTAAAATACACATACCATTGTAATCGGGCGAGTTTCTGCTTTCAGATGCAACTGGCATTTCTCGAGTACGTCAATCCGTTCGCGAGATATGGGAGTTTGAATGTAAGGAATGGTTGAGAAATCATCAAAATTTTTGCAAGTCTGATACACGAAACCAATAACTACTATTGCCTAGGGCAAAAATACACATACCGTTGTAATTGGGCGAGTTTCTGCTTTCAGATGCAGCAGGAATTTCTCGAGTTCGTCAATCCGTTCGCGAGATATGGGAGTTTGAAGTTGAGGAATGGTTGAGAAGCCATCAAAATTTTCGCAAGTCTGATACTCGAAACCAATAACTGGAATGGCCTAGGGGAAAAGTACACACCCCGTTGTAATCGGGCGTGATTCTACTTTCAGATGCAACAGGAATTTCTCGAGTTCGTCAATCCGTTCGCGAGATATGGGAGTTTGAAGTTAAGGAATGGTTGAGAAATCATCAAAATTTTCGCAAGTCTGATACTCGAAACCAATAACTACTATAGCCTAGGGCAAAAATACACATACCGTTGTAATTGGGCGAGTTTCTGCTTTCAGATGCAGCAGGAATTTCTCGAGTTCGTCAATCCGTTCGCGAGATATGGGAGTTTGAAGTTAAGGAATGGTTGAGAAGCCATCAAAATTTTCGCAAGTCTGATACTCGAAACCAATAACTACTATGGCCTAGGGCAAAAATACACATACCATTGTAATCGTGCGAGTTTCTGCTTTCAGATGCAACTGGAATTTCTCGAGTACGTCAATCCGTTCGCGAGATATGGGAGTTTGAAGTTAAGGAATGGTTGAGAAATCATCAAAATTTTCGCAAGTCTGATGCTCGAAACCAATAACTACTATAGCCTAGGGCAAAAATACACATACCGTTGTAATTGGGCGAGTTTCTGCTTTCAGATGCAGCAGGAATTTCTCGAGTTCGTCAATCCGTTCGCGAGATATGGGAGTTTGAAGTTAAGGAATGGTTGAGAAATCATCAAAATTTTCGCAAGTCTGATACACGAAACCAATAACTACTATAGCCTAGAGCAAAAATACACATAGCGTTGTAATCGGGCGATCTTCTACCTTCAGATGCAACAGGAATTTCTCGAGTTCGTCAATCCGTTCGCGAGATATGGGAGTTTGAAGTTAAGGAATGGTTGAGAAACTATCAAAATTTTAGTAAGTCTGATACTCGAAACCAATAACTACTAATGCCTAGGGCAAAAATACACATACCGTAGTAATCGGGCGAGTTTCTACTTTCAGATGCAATAGGAATTTCTCAAGTTCGTCAATCCGTTCGCGAGATATGGGAGTTTGAATTTAAGGAATGGTTGAGAAACCATCAAAATTTTCGCTGGTCTGATACTCGAAACCAATAACTGTAATGGCCTAGGGGAAAAGTACACACTCCGTTGTAATCGGGCGTGATTCTACTTTCAGATGCAATAGGAATTTCTCAAGTTCGTCAATCCGTTCGCTAGATATGGGAGTTTGAATTTAAGGAATGGTTGAGAGACCATCAAAATTTTCGCTGGTCTGATACTCGAAACCAATAACTGTAATGGCGTAGGGGAAAAGTACACACCCCGTTGTAATCGGGCGTGATTCTACTTTCAGATGCAACAGGAATTTCTCGAGTTCGTCAATCCGTTCGCGAGATATGGGAGTTTGAAGTTAAGGAATGGTTGAGAAATCATCAAAATTTTCGCAAGTCTGATACTCGAAACCAATAACTACTATAGCCTAGGGCAAAAATAAACTTACCGTTATAATTGGGCGAGTTTCTGCTTTCAGATGCAGCCGGAATTTCTCGAGTTCGTCATTCCGTTCGCGAGATATGGGAGTTTGAAGTAAAGGAATGGTTGAGAAACTATCAAAATTTTAGTAAGTCTGATACTCGAAACCAATAACTACTAATGCCTAGGGCAAAAATACACATACCATTCTAATCGGGCGAGATTATGCTTTTAGATGCAACTGGAATTTCTCGAGTTGGTAATCCGTTCGCGAGATATGGGAGTTTGAAGGTAAGGAATGGTTGAGAAACCATCAAAATTTTCGCTGGTCTTATACTCGAAACCAATAACTACTATTGCCTAGAGCAAAAATACACATAGCGTTGTAATCGGGCGATCTTCTACCTTCAGATGCAACAGGAATTTCTC
Organism: Ptiloglossa arizonensis; assembly: GCF_051014685.1. NCBI lineage: Eukaryota > Metazoa > Arthropoda > Insecta > Hymenoptera > Colletidae > Ptiloglossa > Ptiloglossa arizonensis. The sequence goes on from NW_027478935.1 coordinate 320,339, forward strand.
GAGTTCGTCAATCCGTTCGCGAGATATGGGAGTTTGAAGTTAAGGAATGGTTGAGAAACTATCAAAATTTTAGTAAGTCTGATACTCGAAACCAATAACTACTAATGCCTAGGGCAAAAATACACATACCATTCTAATCGGGCGAGATTATGCTTTTAGATGCAACTGGAATTTCTCGAGTTGGTAATCCGTTCGCGAGATATGGGAGTTTGAAGTTAAGGAATGGTTGAGAAATCATCAAAATTTTCGCAAGTCTGATACTCGAAACCAATAACTACTATAGCCTAGGGCAAAAATACACATACCGTTGTAATCGGGCGAGTTTCTACTTTCAGATGCAATAGGAATTTCTCGAGTTCGTCAATCCGTTCGCGAGATATGGGAGTTTGAATTTAAGGAATGGTTGAGAAGCCATCAAAATTTTCGCTGGTCTGATACTCGAAACCAATAACTGGAATGGCCTAGGGGAAAAGTACACACCCCGTTGTAATCGGGCGTGATTCTACTTTCAGATGCAACAGGAATTTCTCGAGTTCGTCAATCGGTTCTCGAGATATGGGAGTTTGAAGTTAAGGAATGGTTGAGAAATCATCAAAATTTTCGCAAGTCTGATGCTCGAAACCAATAACTACTATAGCCTAGGGCAAAAATACACATACCGTTGTAATTGGGCGAGTTTCTGCTTTCAGATGCAGCAGGAATTTCTCGAGTTCGTCAATCCGTTCGCGAGATATGGGAGTTTGAAGTTAAGGAATGGTTGAGAAATCATCAAAATTTTCGCAAGTCTGATACACGAAACCAATAACTACTATAGCCTAGAGCAAAAATACACATAGCGTTGTAATCGGGCGATCTTCTACCTTCAGATGCAACAGGAATTTCTCGAGTTCGTCAATCCGTTCGCGAGATATGGGAGTTTGAAGTTAAGGATTGGTTGAGAAACTATCAAAATTTTAGTAAGTCTGATACTCGAAACCAATAACTACTAATGCCTAGGGCAAAAATACACATACCGTAGTAATCGGGCGAGTTTCTACTTTCAGATGCAATAGGAATTTCTCAAGTTCGTCAATCCGTTCGCGAGATATGGGAGTTTGAATTTAAGGAATGGTTGAGAAACCATCAAAATTTTCGCTGGTCTGATACTCGAAACCAATAACTGTAATGGCCTAGGGGAAAAGTACACACCCCGTTGTAATCGGGCGTGATTCTACTTTCAGATGCAATAGGAATTTCTCAAGTTCGTCAATCCGTTCGCTAGATATGGGAGTTTGAATTTAAGGAATGGTTGAGAGACCATCAAAATTTTCGCTGGTCTGATACTCGAAACCAATAACTGGAATGGCCTAGGGGAAAAGTACACATACCACTGTAATCGGGCGAGTTTCTGCTTTCAGATGCAGTAGGAATTTCTCGAGTTCGTCAATCCGTTCGCGAGATATGGGAGTTTGAAGTTAAGGAATGGTTGAGAAGCCATCAAAATTTTCGCAAGTCTGATACTCGAAACCAATAACTACTATGGCCTAGGGCAAAAATACACATACCATTGTAATCGGGCGAGATTATGCTTTTAGATGCAACTGAAATTTCTCGAGTTGGTTATCCGTTCGCGAGATATGGGAGTTTGAAGTTAAGGAATGGTTGAGAAATCATCAAAATTTTCGCAAGTCTGATTCTCGAAACCAGTAACTACTATTGCCTAGGTCAAAAATACACATACCGTTGTAATCGGGCGAGTTTCTGCTTTCAGATGCAGCAGGAATTTCTCGAGTTCGTCAATCCGTTCGCGAGATATGGGGGTTTGAAGTTAAGGAATGGTTGAGAAACCATAAAAATTTTCGCAAGTCTGATACTCGAAAGCAATAACTGGAATGGCCTCGGGGAGAAATACACACACCATTGTAATCGGTCGAGTTTCTACCTTCAGATGCGTCAGGAATTTCTCAAGTTCCTCAATCCGTTCGCGAAATATCGGAGTTCAGAGTTAAGAGATGGTTGAGAAACCATCATAGTTTCGCAAGTCTGATACTCGAAACCAATAACTACAATGCCCTAGGGGAAAAATACATATACCGTTGTAATCGGTAGTGTTTCTACTTTCAGATGCAACAGAAATTTTTCGGATTCGTCAATCCGTCCGCGAAGTATCGGAGTTTGGAATTAAGAGATGGTTCAGAAACCATCAAAATTTTCGCAATTATGATGCTAGAAACGAATAACTGGAATGGCCTAAGATAAAGTACACATACCATTGTAATCGGGCGAGTTTCTACTTTCAGATGCAACAGGAATTTCTCGAGTTCGTCGATCCGTTCGCGAGATATGGGAGTTTGAATTTAAGGAATGGTTGAGAAACCATCAAAATTTTCGCAAGTCTGATACTCGAAACAAATAACTACAATGGCCTAGGGCAAAAATACACATACCATTGTAATCGGGCGAGTTTCTACTTTCAGATGCAACGGGAATTTCTCGAGTTCGTCAATCCGTTCGCGAAATATCGGAGTTCAGAGTTAAGAGATGGTTGAGAATCCATCATAGTTTCGCAAGTCTGATACTCGAAACAAATAACTACAATGGCCTAGCTGAAAAATACACATACCGTTGTAATCGGGAGTGTTTCTACTTTCAGATGCAACAGAAATTTTTCATATTCGTCAATCCGTTCGCGAAAGATCGGTGTTTGGAGTTAAGAGATGTTTGAGAAACCATCAAAATTTTCGCAATTCTGATGCTAGAAACGAATAACTGGAATGGCCTAGGGGAAAAGTACACACCCCAATGTAATCGGGCGAGTTTCTACTTTCAGATGCAATAGGAATTTCTCGAGTTCGTCAATCCGTTCGCGAGATATGGGAGTTTGAAGTTAAGGAATGGTTGAGAAACCATCAAAATTTTCGCAAGTCTGATACTCGAAACCAATAACTATAATGGCTTAGGGGAAAACTACACATACCATTGTAATCGGGCGAGTTTCAACTTTCAGATGCAACAGGAATTTCTGAAGTTCGTCAATCGGTTCGCGAGATGTGGGAGAATATTTATAATTTCTATTATATATCATTTGATCTATAGTTAAATTTGACACTAATACTCTAAATACATATTTAGTATATTTTTTAATCTCTTTAGCCTCCAGAAGAGTTTTATTTATACTATTTACTATATATAATAATTTACACAGAATCGGAAATAAATCTAATTATTCATTTATAATAATAATTTTTTTTTCACTTATCTTAAATATTGGGATGTACTCTTTAAATGTTCGATTCATTTCTTTAATTTATTCATTAAATTGAATTAATCTATTCTTTGTAATAACTTTAATAAAATTAATCCCTATAATTATTATAGAACTCGTATTAAAATTTAATAATGAAATTTATTTTATTTGCCTAATTAATGTAATTATTGCCCCTATCATTTGCTTAAATAAAAAATCAATCAAAATAATTATAGGATATTCATCTGTTATACAAACATCTATTATAGTTATTTTATTAATAATTAACAAAGATACATTTTTAACATATTTCATTTTATATTCAATAATTTCTTCAAATTTAATTTTTATATTTAAAATAATAAAGATTAATTCTTCTTCCTAATTTAATATATTAACCTCTAATAAAAGAAAAATTATTTTATACTCAATAATTATTATGTACACAAATTTCCCACGTATAGCACTCTTTATACTGAAATGAATCGTCCTAGAAACATTAATAAATTCAAGAATAAAATTTATACTTTTAATAATTGTATATCTTTTTATAAGATTAATTACATCATGAAATTATTTAAATATATCCTTCTTATATTTTTTCCCTTCAATTAAATAAAAAATATATAACAAAATTAACCTTAATTTTCTAAACTATTATCTATTTATAACTTTTTTAATATTTATATTTATATTTATGATCTACTGGTTATATTAATTTTTAGCATAATTAATATATGTATTCATCAAATCACAAAAATTTTGCGATATTATATTTCATATCAGCTATATGATCTGGTATAATTGGTTCTTCTTTAAGGATACTAATTCGAATAGAATTAAATAGGCCAGGAACTTGAATTAATATCGACCAAATTTATAACTCAATTGTAACATCACATGCTTTTGTAATAATTTTGTTATAGTTTTACCATTTATAATCGGAGGATTCGGAAACTGAATAATTCCCTTAATAATTGGATCCCCTGATACAGCCTTTCCCCGAATAAATAATATAAGATTGTGACTAATCCCCCCTTCATTATTACTTTTAATTCTTACAACACTATTATTCCCAGGCTCGGGAACTGGATGAACAATCTACCCTCCCTTGTCATCAAATCTTTATCACCCATCTTCATCTATAGACTTAACCATTTTTTCTTTGCATATTGCAGGTATCTCTTCAATTATAGGATCAATTAATTTTATTGTTACAATTCTTAAAATAAAAAATAATGCTTTAAAATTCGATCAAATATCCTTATTTGCTTGGTCAGTATTAATTACTACAATTTTGCTTCTTCTCTCACTACCTGTATTAGCCGGAGCTATTACTATGTTATTAACAGACCGAAATTTAAATACTTCCTTCTTTGATCCTACTGGGGGAGGGGACCCAATTTTATTTCAACATTTATTTTGATTTTTTGAGCATCCTGAAGTCTATATTTTAATTTTACCCGGGTTTGGATTAATCTCCCATATCATTTTCAATGAAAGAGGGAAAAAGGAAACTTTTGGGAACCTAGGGATAGTGTATGCATTACTCGGAATTGGATTTCTAGGATTTATTGTGTGAGCACATCACATATTCACAGTAGGCTTAGATGTAGACACACGAGCTTATTTCACTTCGGCAACTATAATCATTGCAATTCCCACAGGAATCAAAGTATTTAGGAATCAAATATTCATTGCTCGCGATGGAATTTTTCGTTGAGATCAAACTGACATTCTCAAGGTTACACGTATCGATTATCGATTCACAAGCGTTCATCACTATGATTGTTGTATCTAGAAAAGCGATTAATTGAATTTCAGCACTTTTAAATAAAAAATGCAACTACTACGCGTATTGTGTAAATTATAAGAATTAAGCAAATGTTAAATTGATGTAATTAATAAACAATTGTTACTTTCCCTGCTATAAAACTTTACGAAACACGTTTTACTTTGAATCTCGATCCAAATTTATTTCGGTGAGGTACTTAATCATTTTCAATGCATAAATAGGATGCACATTGTTCGATTAATATTGGGAACATACATAAATGTTAGTAACAATGGCGGAAATGAACAAACATTCACCGAAACCGTTCGCCTTCGCAGATTTCGCAATATCTTGACGTTTATTTATCATAACAATTAACAACCGTCGTTGGACCGTAGATTAAACCATTTTTCACAATGTTCCGGTATAAATAATGGCTATAAAGCCAACAATTTCTTGAAGTATTTGGTTAGATCGAACAAATACAATCGAAGAAACCGTGCGATAAAATAAATGAATATTTCGCTACATATCGGAATTATAGTTTGTATGTATGCAAATATATTCTGAACCCGCAATTACAAATCCCTGTAACGTGGTAATTACATGGGTTGCCATCTATTGGAGAAAGGGTTGAACTACACATAAGGGGTGAAAACACCTGGCGGAGAAACGCTCAAGTGCGATAAAATAAATAAATACTTTTGTACAAACTTTTGTATGTTTCATCTTTCGAATAAATGTAAAATTAAATCTCCCACGGTAAATTTTATTCTTGAATTTATTAATGTTTCTAGGACGATTTATTTCAGTATAAAGAGTGCTATAGGTGGGAAATTTGTGTACATAATAATTATTGAGTATAAAATAATTTTCTTCTATTAGACGTTAATATATTAAATAAGGAAGAAGAGTTAATCTTTATTATTTTAAATATAAAAATTAAAACTAAATAAATTATTGAATATAAAATGAAATATGTTAAAAATGTATTTTTGTTAATTATTAATAAAATAACTATAATAGATGTTTGTATAACAGATGAATATCCTATAATTATTATGATTGATTTTTTTGTTTAAGCAAATGATAGGGGCAATAATTACATTAATTAGGCAAATAAAATAATTTTCATTATTAAATTTTAATATGAGTTCTATAATAATTATAGGGATTAATTTTATTAAAGTTATTATAAAGAATAGATTAATACAATTTAATGAATAAATTGAAGAAATGAATCGACCATTTAAAGAGTACATCCTAATTTTTAAGATAAGTGAAAAAAAAATAATTATTATAAATAAATATTTAGACTTATTTCCGATTCTGTGTAAACTATTATATATAGTAAATAGTCTAAATAAAATTCTTCTGGAGGCTAAAGAGAATAAAAAATATATTAAATATGTATTTAGAGTATTAGTGTCTAATTTAACTATAGCTCAAATGATTTATAATAGAAATTATAACTATTATAATCATTTAATCGAAACGGAGAAACGGAGAAACGGAGAAACGGAGAAATGAAGAAACGAAGGAAGAAATTGAGAAACGAAGAAAGAAACGGAGAAACGAACAAAGAAACGGAGAAACGAAGAATGAAACGGAGAAACGAAGAAAGAAACGGAGAAATAAATGTAGAAACGAAGATATAAACGGAGAAACGAAGAAAGAACCGAAGAAACGAAGATAGAAACGGAGAAACGAAGAAAGAAACAGAGAAACGAAGAAAGAAACGCAGAAATGAAGAAATAAACCGAGAAACGGAGAAAGAAACGGAGAAACGAAGAAAGAAACCGAGAAACGAAGAAAGAAACGGAGAAACGAAGAAAGAAACGGAGAAACGAAGAAAGAAACGGAGAAACGAAGAAAGAAACGGAGAAATAAATGGAGAAACGAAGAAATAAACGGAGAAACGAACAAAGAAACGGAGAAATAAATGAAGAATCGAAGAAATAAACGGAGAAACGAACAAGGAAACGGAGAAACGAAGAAAGAAATGGAGAAACGATCAAAGAAACGGAGAAACGAAGAAAGAAACGGAGAAACGAACAAAGAAACGGAGAAACGAAGAAAGAAACGGAGAAACGAACAAAGAAACGGAGAAACGAACAAAGCAACGGAGAAACAAAGAAACAAACGGAGAAATAAATGAAGAAACGAAGAAATAAACGGAGAAACGAACAAGGAAACGGAGAAACGAAGAAAGAAACGGAGAAACGAAGAAAGAATCGCAGAAACGAAGAAAGAATCGGAGAAACGAACAAAGAAACGGAGAAACGAAGAAAGAAATGGAGAAACGAACAAAGAAACGGAGAAACGAAGAAAGAAACGGAGAAACGAACAAAAAAACGGAGAAACGAAGAAAGAAACGGAGAAACGAACAAAGAAACGGAGAAACGAACAAAGCAACGGAGAAACGAAGAAATAAACGGAGAAATAAATGAAGAAACGAAGAAATAAACGGAGAAACGAACAAGGAAACGGTGAAACGAAGAAAGAAACGGAGAAACGAAGAAAGAAACGCAGAAACGAAGAAAGAATCGGAGAAACGAACAAAGAAATGGAGAAACGAAGAAAGAAATGGAGAAACGAACAAAGAAACGGAGAAACGAACAAAGCAACGGAGAAACGAAGAAATAAACGGAGAAATAAATGAAGAAACGAAGAAATAAACGGAGAAACGAACAAAGAAACGGAGAAACGAAGAAAGAAATGGAGAAACGAACAAAGAAACGGAGAAACGAAGAAAGAAACGGAGAAACGAACAAGGAAACGGAGAAACGAAGAAAGAAACGGAGAAACGAAGAAAGAATCGCAGAAACGAAGAAAGAAACGGAGAAACGAAGAAAGAAACGCAGAAACGAAGAAAGAAACGGAGAAACGAACAAAGAAACGGAGAAACGAAGAAAGAAACGGAGAAACGAACAAAGAAACGGAGAAACGAACAAAGCAACGGAGAAACGAAGAAATAAACGGAGAAATAAATGAAGAAACGAAGAAATAAACGGAGAAACGAACAAGGAAACGGAGAAACGAAGAAAGAAACGGAGAAACGAAGAAAGAAACGCAGAAACGAAGAAAGAATCGGAGAAACGAACAAAGAAATGGAGAAACGAAGAAAGAAATGGAGAAACGAACAAAGAGACGGAGAAACGACGAAAGAAACGGAGAAATAAATGGAGAAACGAAGAAATAAACGGAGAAGCGAACAAGGAAACAGAGAAACGAAGAAAGGAACGGAGAAACGAAGAAAGAAACGGAGAAACGAAGAAAGAAATGGAGAAACGAAGAAAGGAACGGAGAAACGAAGAAAGAAACGGAGAAACGAAGAGAGAAATGGAGAAACGAAGAAAGAAACGGAGAAACGGAGAAAGAAACGGAGAAACGAACAAAGAAACGGAGAAACGAAGAAAGAAACGGAGAAACGAAGAAAGAAACGGAGAAACGAAGAAAGAAACGGAGAAATAAATGAAGAAACGAAGAAATAAACGGAGAAACGGACAAGGAAACGGAGAAACGAAGAAAGAAACGGAGAAACGAAGAAAGAAACGCAGAAACGAAGAAAGAATCGGAGAAACGAACAAAGGAATGGAGAAACGAAGAAAGAAACGGAGAAACGAACAAAGAAACGGAGAAACGAACAAAGCAACGGAGAAACGAAGAAAGAAACGGAGAAATAAATGAAGAAACGAAGAAATAAACGGAGAAACGAACAAGGAAACAGAGAAACGAAGAAAGAAACGGAGAAACGAAGAAAGAAACGGAGAAACGAAGAAAGGAACGGAGAAACGAAGAAAGAAACGGAGAAACGAAGAGAGAAATGGAGAAACGAAGAAAGAAACGGAGAAGCGAAGAAAGAAACGGAGAAACGAAGAAAGAAACGGAGAAACGGAGAAAGAAACGGAGAAACGAACAAAGAAACGGAGAAACGAAGAAAGAAACGGAGAAACGAAGAAAGAAACGGAGAAACGAACAAAGAAACGGTGAAACGAAGAAAGAAACGGAGAAACGAACAAAGAAACACAGAAACGAAGAAAGAAACGGAGAAATAAATGGAGAAACGAAGAAATAAACGGAGAAACGAACAAGGAAACGGAGAAACGAAGAAAGAAACGGAGAAACGAACAAGGAAACGGAGAAACGAAGAAAGAAACGGAGAAACGAAGAAAGAAACGGAGAAACGAAGAAAGAAACGGAGAAACGAAGAAAGAAACGGAGAAATAAATGGAGAAACGAAGAAATAAACGGAGAAGCGAACAAGGAAACAGAGAAACGAAGAAAGGAACGGAGAAACGAAGAAAGAAACGGAGAAACGAAGAAAGAAACGGAGAAACGAACAAAGAAACGGTGAAACGAACAAAGAAACGGAGAAACGAAGAAAGAAACGGAGAAATAAATGGAGAAACGAAGAAATAAACGGAGAAACGAACAAGGAAACGGAGAAACGAAGAAAGAAACGGAGAAACGAACAAGGAAACGGAGAAACGAAGAAAGAAACGGAGAAACGAAGAAAGAAACGGAGAAACGAAGAAAGAAACGGAGAAACGAAGAATGAAACGGAGAAACGAAGAAAGAAACGGAGAAATAAATGGAGAAACGAAGAAATAAACGGAGAAGCGAACAAGGAAACATTGAAACGAAGAAAGGAACGGAGAAACGAAGAAAGAAACGGTGAAACGAAGAAAGAAACGGAGAAACGAAGAAAGAAACGGAGAAACGGAGATACGAACAAAGAAACGGAGAAACGAACAAAGAAACGGAGAAACGGACAAATAAATGGAGAAACGAAGCAATAAACGGAGAAACGAAGAAAGAAGCAGAGAAACGAAGAAAGAAACGGTGAAACGAAGAAAGAAACGGAGAAACGAAGAAAGAAACGGAGAAACGAAGAAAGAAACGGAGAAACGAAGAAAGCAACGGAGAAACGAAGAAAGAAACGGAGAAATAAATGAAGAAACGAAGAAATAAACGGAGAAACGAACAAGGAAACGGAGAAACGAAGAATGAAACGGAGAAAAGAAGAAAGAAACGGTGAAACGAAGAAAGAAACGGAGAAACGAAGAATGAAACGCAGAAACGAAGAAAGAAACGGAGAAATAAATGGAGAAACGAAGAAATAAACCGAGAAACGGAAAAAGAAACGGAGAAACGAACAAAGAAACGGAGAAACGAACAAAGAAACGGAGAAACGAATAAAGAAACGGAGAAACGAACAAAGAAACGCAGAAACGAAGAAAGAAACGTAGAAACGAAGAAAGAAACGGAGAAACGAACAAAGAAACGGAGAAACGAAGAAAGAAACGGAGAAATAAATGGAGAAACGAAGAAATAAACGGAGAAGCGAACAAGGAAACGGAGAAACGAAGAAAGAAACGGAGAAACGAACAAGGAAACGGAGAAACGAAGAAAGAAACAGAGAAACGAAGAAAGAAACGGAGAAACGAAGAAAGAAACGGAGAAACGAACAAGGAAACGGAGAAACGGAGAAATAAATGGAGAAACGAAGAAATAGACCGAGAAACGGAGAAAGAAACGGAGAAACGAACAAAGAAACGGAGAATCGAAGAAAGAAACGGAGAAACGGAGAAATAAATGGAGAAACGAAGAAATAAACGGAGAATCGAGGAAACAAACGCAGAAACGAAGAAAGAAACGGAGAAACGATGAAAGAAACGAAGAAACGAAGGAAGAAACGGAGAAACGGAGAAATAAATGGAGAAACGAAGAAATAAACGGAGAATCGAACAAAGAAACGGAGAAACGAAGAAAGAAACGGAGAAACGAACAAAGAAACGGAGAAACGAAGAAAGAAACGGAGAAACGAACAAAGAAACGGAGAAACGATCAAAGAAACGGAGAAACGGAGATATAAACGTAGAAACGAAGAAACAAACGGAGAAACGAACAAAGAAACGGACAAACGAAGAAAGAAACGGAGAAGCGTAGAAAGAAACGGAGAAACGACGAAAGAAACGGAGCAACGAAGAAAGAAACGGAGAAACGGAGAAATAAATGGAGAAACGAAGAAATAAACGGAGAAACGAACAAGGAAACGGAGAAACGAAGAAAGCAACGAAGAAACGAAGATAGAAACGGAGAAACGAAGAAAGAAACGGAGAAACGAAGAAAGAAACGGAGATACGATGAAAGAAACGGAGTAACGAAGAAAGAAACGGAGAAACGAAGAAATAAATGGAGAAACGAAGAAATAAACGGAGAAACGAAGAAAGAAACGAAGAAACGAAGAAAGAAACGGAGAATCGGAGAAATAAATGGAGAAACGAAGGAATAAACCGAGAAACGGAGAAACGGAGAAACGATGAAACGAAGGAAGAATCGGAGAAACGAAGATAGAGACGGAGAAATGAAGAAACGAAGAAAGAAACGGAGAAACGAAGAAATAAACGGGGAAACGAAGAAAGAAACGAAGAAACGAAGAAAGAAACGGAGAAACGAAGAAAGAAACGGAGAAACGAAGAAAGAAACGGAGAAACGAAGAAAGAAACGGAGAAACGAACAAAGAAACGGAGAAACGATCAAAGAAACGGAGAAACGAAGAAAGAAACGGAGAAACGATGAAAGAAACGGAGTAACGAAAAAAGAAACGAAGAAACGAAGAAGGAAACGGAGAAACGAAGAAAGAAACGGAGAAACGGAGAAATAAATGGAGAAACGAAGAAATAAACGGAGAAACGAAGAAAGAAACGGAGAAACGAAGAAAGAAACGGAGAAACGAAGAAAGAAACGGAGTAACGAAGAAAGAAACGAAGAAACGAAGAAAGAAACGGAGAATCGGAGCAGGAACGGAGTAATGATGAAAGAAATGAAGAATCGAAGAAAGAAACGGAGAATCGGAGAAATAAATGGAGAAGGAATAAACCGACAAACGGAGAAACGGAGAAACGATGAAACGAAGGAAGAAACGGGGAAACGAAGAAAGCAACGAAGAAATAAACACAGAATCGGGGAAATAAATGGAGAAACGCAGAAATAAACCGAGAATCGGAGAAAGAAACGGAGTAACGAAGAAAGAAACGAAGAAACGAAGAAAGAAACGGAGAATCGGAGAAATAAATGGAGAAACGAAGGAATAAACCGAGAAACGGAGAAACGGAGAAACGATGAAACGAAGGAAGAAACGGAGAAAAGAAGAAAGAAACGGAGAAATGAAGAAAGAAACGAAGAAACGAAGAAAGAAACGGAGATACGAAGAAAGAAACGGAGAAACGAAGAAAGAAACGGAGAAACGAAGAAAGAAACGGAGAAATAAATGGAGAAACGAAGAAATAAACGGAGAAACGAAGAAAGAAACGGAGAAGCAAAGAAAGAAACGGAAAAACGAAGAAAGAAACGGAGAAACGAACAAAGAAACGGAGAAACGAACAAAGAAACGTTTCTCCGTTTCTCGGTTTCCCCATTTCTCCGTTTCTCGGTTTCTCCGTTTCTCCGTTTCTGCGTTTCTCCGTTTCTCGGTTTCTCGGTTTCTCCGTTTCTCCGTATCTCCGTTTCTCCGTTTCTCGGTTTCTCCGTTTCTCCGTCTCTCGGTTTCTCGGTTTCTCCGTTTCTCCGTTTCACGGTTTTTCCGTTTCTCCGTTTCTCCGTTTCACCATTTTTTGTTCGTTTCTCCGTTCCTTTCTTCGTTTCTCCGTTTCTTTGTTCGTTTCTCCGTTTCTTTCTTCGTTTCTACGTTTCTTTGTTCGTTTCTCCGTTTCTTTCTCCGTTTCTCGGTTTATTTCTTCGTATCTCCATTTATTTCTCCGATTCTCCGTTTCTTTCTTCGTTTCTTCGTTTCTTTCTTCGTTACTCCGATTCTTTCTTCGTTTCTCCGTTTCTTTCTTTGTTTCTCCGTTTCTTTCTTCGTTTCTCCGTTTATTTCTTCGTTTCTCCATTTATTTCTCCGTTTCTCCGTCTCTTTCTTCGTGTCTCCGTTTCTTTCTTCGTTTCTCCGTTTCTTTGTTCGTTTCTCCGTTTCTTTCTCCGTTTCTCGGTTTATTTCTTCGTATCTCCATTTATTTCTCCGATTCTCCGTTTCTTTCTTCGTTTCTTCGTTTCTTTCTTCGTTACTCCGATTCTTTCTTCGTTTCTCCGTTTCTTTCTTCGCTTCTCCGTTTCTTTCTTCGTTTCTCCGATTATTTCTTCGTTTCTCCATTTATTTCTCCGTTTCTCCGTCTCTTTCTTCGTGTCTCCGTTTCTTTGTTCGTTTCTCCGTTTCTTTCTTCGTTTCTCCGTTTCTTTCTTCGTTACTTCGATTCTTTCTTCGTTTCTCCGTTTCTTTCTTCGTTTCTCCGTTTCTTTCTTCGTTTCTCCGTTTATTTCTTCGTTTCTCCATTTATTTCTCCGTTTCTCCGTTTCTTTCCTCGTTTCTCCGTTTCTTTGTTCGTTTCTCCGCTCCTTTCTTCGTTTTTCCATTTATTTCTCCGTCTCTCCGTTTCGTTCTTCGTTTCTCCGTTTCTTCCTTCGTTTCTCCGTTTCTTTCTTCGTTCCTCCGATTCTTTCTTCGTTTCTCCATTCATTTCTCCGTTTCTCCGTTTCTTTCTTCGATTCTCCGTTTCTTTCATCGTTTCTCCGTTTCTTTGTTCGTTTCTCCGTTCCTTTCTTCGTTTTCCGTTTATTTCTTAGTTTCTCAATTTATTTCTCCGCTTCTCCGTTTCTTTCTTCGTTTCTCCGTTTCTTTGTTAGTTTCTCCGTTTCTTTCTCCGTTTCTCCGTTTCTTTCTTCGTTTGTCCGTTTCTTTGTTCGTTTCTCCGTTTATTTCTTCGTTTCTCCATTTATTTCTCCGTTTCTCCGTTTCTTTCTTCGTCTCTCCGTTTCTTTCTTCGTTTCTCCGTTTCTTTCTTCCTTTCTCCGTTTCTTTCTTCGTTTCTCCGTTTATTTCTTCGTTTTTCCATTTATTTCTCCGTTTCTTTATTCGTTTCTCCGTTTCTTTGTTCGCTTCTCCATTTCTTTGTTCGTTTCTCCATTTACTTCTCCGTTTCTCCGTTTCTTTCGTCGTTTCTCCGTTTCTTTGATCGTTTCTCCGTTTCTTTCTTCGTCTCCGTTTACTTGTTCGTTTCTCCGTTTTTTGGTCGTTTCTCCGTTTCTTTGTTCGATTCTCCGTTTCTTTGTTCGGTTCTCTATTTCTTTGTTCGTTTCTCCGATTCTTTGTTCGCGTCTTTGTTCGTTTCTCCGTTTCATTGTTCGTTTCTCCGTTTCTCTGTTCGTTTCTCCGTTTCTTTGTTCCTTTCTCCGTTTCTTTATTCGTTTCTCCGTTTCTTTCTCCGTTTTCCGTCTCTTTCTTCGTTTCTCCGTTTCTTTCTTCGTTTCTCCGTTTCTTTCTCCGTTCCTCCGTTTCTTTCTTCGTTTCTCCGTTTCTTTGTTCGTTTCTCCGCTCCTTTCTTCGTTTCTCCGTTTTTCCATTTATTTCTCCGCATCTTTCTTCGTTTCTCCGTTTCTTTCTTCGTTTCTCCGTTTCTTTCTTCGTTCCTCCGATTCTTTCTTCGTTTCTCCGTTTCTTTCTTCGTTTGTCCGTTTCTTTGTTCGTTTGTCTGTTTGTTTCTTCGTTTCTCCATTTATTTCTCCGTTTCTCCGTTTCTTTGCTCGTTTCTCCATTTATTTCTTCGATTCTCCGCTTCTTTCTTCGTTTCTCCATTTATTTCTCCGTTTCTCCATTTATTTCTCCGTTTCTCCGTTTCTTTGCTCGTTTCTCCGTTTCTTTCTTAGTTTCTCCGTTTACTTGTTCGTTTCTCAGTTTTTTGGTCGTTTCTCGGTTTCTTTGTTCGTTTCTCCGTTTCTTTGTTCGATTCTCCGTTTCTTTGTTCGGTTCTCTATTTCTTTGTTCGTTTCTCCGTTTCTTTGTTCGTTTCTTTGTTCGTTCCTCCGTTTCATTGTTCGTTTCTCCGTTTCTTTGTTCGTTTCACCATTTCTTTGTTCGTTTCTCCGTTTCTTTGTTCGTTTGTCTGTTTGTTTCTTCGTTTCTCCATTTATTTCTCCGTTTCTCCGTTTCGTTGCTCGTTTCTCCGTTTCTTTGTTCGTTTCTCCGCTCCTTTCTTCGTTTCTCCGTTTATTTATTCGTTTTTCCATTTATTTCTCCGTTTCTTTCTTCCTTTCTCCGTTTCTTTCTTCGTTTCTCCGTATCCTTGTTCGTTTCTCCGTTTATTTCTTCGTTTCTCCATTTATTTCTCCGTTTCTCCATTTCTTTCTTCCTTTCTCCGTTTCTTTCTTGGTTTCTCCGTTTCTTCCTTCGTTTCTCCGTTTCGTTGCTCGTTTCTCCGTTTATTTCTTCGTTTCTCCATTTATTTCTCCGTTTCTTTCTCCGTTTCTCCGTTTCTTTGTTGGTTTCTCCGTTTCTTTCTTCGTTTCTCCGTTTCTTTCTTCGTTTCTCCGTTTCTTTCTTCGTTTCTCCGTTTCTTTCTTCGTTTCCCCGTTTCTTTCTTCGTTCCTCCGTTTCTTTCTTCGTTTCTCCATTTATTTCTCCGTTTCTCCGTTTCTTTGCTCGTTTCTCCATTTATTTCTCCGATTCTCCGTTTCTTTCTTCGTTTCTCCGTTTATTTCTTCGTTTCTCCATTTATTTCTCCGTTTCTCCGTTTCTTTGCTCGTTTCTCCGTTTCTTTCTTCGTTTCTCCGTTTACTTGTTCGTTTCTCAGATTTTTGGTTGTTTCTCGGTTTCTTTGTTCGTTTCTCCGTTTCTTTGTTCGATTCTCCGTTTCTTTGTTGGGTTCTCTATTTCTTTGTTCGTTTCTCCGTTTCTTTGTTCGTTTCTTTGTTCGGTCCTCCATTTCATTGTTCGTTTCTTCGTTTCTTTGTTCGTTTCCCCATTTCTTTGTTCGTTTCTCCGTTTCTTTCTTCGTTTCTCCGTTTCTTTGTTCGTTTCTCCGTTTCATTCTCCGTTTCTCCGTTTCTTTCTTCGTTTGTCCGTTTCTTTGTTCGTTTGTCTGTTTGTTTCTTCGTTTCTCCATTTATTTCTCCGTTTCTCGGTTTCGTTGCTCGTTTCTCCGTTTCTTTGTTCGTTTCTCCGCTCCTTTCTTCGTTTCTCCGTTTCTTTCTTCGTTTCTCCGTTTCTTTGCTCGTTTCTCCGTTTCTTTCTTCGTTTCTCCGTTTACTTGTTCGTTTCTCAGACTTTTGGTCGTTTCTCGGTTTCTTTGTTCGTTTCTCCGTTTCTTTGTTCGATTCTCCGTTTCTTTGTTGGGTTCTCTATTTCTTTGTTCGTTTCTCCGTTTCTTTGTTCGTTTCTTTGTTCGTTCCTCCATTTCATTGTTCGTTTCTTCGTTTCTTTGTTCGTTTCCCCATTTCTTTGTTCGTTTCTCCGTTTCTTTCTTCGTTTCTCCGTTTACTTGTTTGTTTCTCCGTTTTTTTGTCGTTTCTCCGTTTCTTTGTTCGATTCTCCGTTTCTTTGTTGGGTTCTCTATTTCTTTGTTCGTTTCTCCGATTCTTTGTTCGTTTCTTTGTTCGTTTCTCCGTTTCATTGTTCGTTTCTCCGTTTCTCTGTTCGTTTCTCCGTTTCTTTGTTCCTTTCTCCGTTTCTTTATTCGTTTCTCCGTTTCTTTCTCCGTTTCTCCGTCTCTTTCTTCGGTTCTCCGTTTCTTTCTTCGTTTCTCCATTTATTTCTCCGTTTCACGGTTTGTTTCTTCGTTTCTCCGTTTCTTTGTTCGTTTCTCCGTTTCTTTCTCCGTTCCTCCGTTTCTTTCTTCCTTTCTCCGTTTCTTTCTTCGTTTCTCCGTTCCTTGTTCGTTTCTCCGTTTATTTCTTCGTTTCTCCATTTATTTCTCCGTTTCTCCGTTTCTTTCTTCGTTTCTCCGTTTCTTTCTTCGTTTCTCCGTTTCTTTCTTCCTTTCTCCATTTCTTTCTTCGTTTCTCCGTTTATTTCTTCGTTTTTCCATTTATTTCTCCGTTTCTTTATTCGTTTCTCCGTTTCTTTGTTCGCTTCTCCATTTCTTTGTTCGTTTCTCCATTTACTTCTCCGTTTCTCCGTTTCTTTCGTCGTTTCTCCGTTTCTTTGATCGTTTCTCCGTTTCTTTCTTCGTCTCCGTTTACTTGTTCGTTTCTCCGTTTTTTGGTCGTTTCTCCGTTTCTTTGTCGATTCTCCGTTTCTTTGTTCGGTTCTCTATTTCTTTGTTCGTTTCTCCGATTCTTTGTTCGCGTCTTTGTTCGTTTCTCCGTTTCATTGTTCGTTTCTCCGTTTCATTGTTCATTTCTCCGTATCTCTGTTCGTTTCTCCGTTTCTTTGTTCCTTTCTCCGTCTCTTTCTTCGTTTCTCCGTTTCTTTCTTCGTTTCTCCGTTTCTTTCTCCGTTCCTCCGTTTCTTTCTTCGTTTGTCCGTTTCTTTGTTTGTTTGTCTGTTTGTTTCTTCGTTTCTCCATTTATTTCTCCGTTTCTCCGTTTCTTTGCTCGTTTCTCCGATTCTTTGTTCGTTTCTCCGCTCCTTTCTTCGTTTCTCCCTTTATTTCTTCGTTTTTCCGTTTATTGCTCCGTTTCTTTCTTCCTTTCTCCGTTTCTTTCTTCGTTTCTCCGTTCCTTGTTCGTTTCT
The DNA here is from genome assembly GCF_051014685.1 of Ptiloglossa arizonensis. Taxonomy (NCBI): domain Eukaryota; kingdom Metazoa; phylum Arthropoda; class Insecta; order Hymenoptera; family Colletidae; genus Ptiloglossa; species Ptiloglossa arizonensis. Next base: position 337,847 of record NW_027478935.1, read on the forward strand.
CCGTTTATTTCTTCGTTTCTCCATTTATTTCTCCGTTTCTCCATTTCTTTCTTCGTTCTCCGTTTCTTTCTTCGTTACTCCGTTTCTTTCTTCGTTTCTCCGTTTCTTTGTTCGTTTCTCCGTTTCTTTGTTCGTTTCGCCGTCTCTTTCTTCGTTTCTCCGTCTCTTTTTTCGTTTCTCCGTTTCTTTCTTCGTTTCTCCGTTTCTTTCTTCGTTTCTCCGTTTCTTTCTACGTTTCTCCGTTTCTTTCTTCGTTTCTCCGTTTCTTTGTTCGTTTCTCCGTTTATTTCTTCGTTTCTCCATTTATTTCTCCGTTTCTCCGTTTCTTTCTTCGTTTCTCCTTTTCTTTGTTCGTTTCTCCGTTTCTTTCTTCGTTTCTCCGTTTCTCTGTTTCTCCGTTTCTCCGTTTCTCCGTTTCTGCGTTTCTCCGTTTCTGCGTTTCTCCTTTTCTCCGTTTCTCTGTTTCTCAGTTTCTCCGTTTCTCCGTTTCTCGGTTTCTGCGTTTCTCCATTTCTCCGTTTCTCCGTATCTCCTTTTCTCCGTTTCTCGGTTTCTTCGTTTTTCCGTCTCTCGGTTTCTCCGTTTCTCGGTTTCTCCGTTTCTCCGTTTCTCGGTTTTTCCGTTTCTCCGATTCTCCGTTTCACCGTTATTTGTTCGTTTCTCCATTTATTTCTCCGTTTCTCCATTTCTTTCTTCGTTCTCCGTTTCTTTCTTCGTTACTCCGTTTCTTTCTTCGTTTCTCCGTTTCTTTGTTCGTTTCTCCGTTTCTTTGTTCGTTTCGCCGTCTCTTTCTTCGTTTCTCCGTCTCTTTTTTCGTTTCTCCGTTTCTTTCTTCGTTTCTCCGTTTCTTTCTTCGTTTCTCCGTTTCTTTCTACGTTTCTCCGTTTCTTTCTTCGTTTCTCCGTTTCTTTGTTCGTTTCTCCGTTTATTTCTTCGTTTCTCCATTTATTTCTCCGTTTCTCCGTTTCTTTCTTCGTTTCTCCTTTTCTTTGTTCGTTTCTCCGTTTCTTTCTTCGTTTCTCCGTTTCTCTGTTTCTCCGTTTCTCCGTTTCTCCGTTTCTGCGTTTCTCCGTTTCTGCGTTTCTCCTTTTCTCCGTTTCTCTGTTTCTCAGTTTCTCCGTTTCTCCGTTTCTCGGTTTCTGCGTTTCTCCATTTCTCCGTTTCTCCGTATCTCCTTTTCTCCGTTTCTCGGTTTCTTCGTTTTTCCGTCTCTCGGTTTCTCCGTTTCTCGGTTTCTCCGTTTCTCCGTTTCTCGGTTTTTCCGTTTCTCCGATTCTCCGTTTCACCGTTATTTGTTCGTTTCTCCATTTATTTCTCCGTTTCTCCGTTTCTTTCTTCGTTTCTCCGTTTGTCCGTTTCTTTCTTCGTTTCTTCGTTTCTTTCATGGTTTCACCGTTTCTTTCATCGTTTCACCGTTTCTTTCTTCGTTTCTCCGTTTCTCTCTTCGTTTCTCAGTTTCTTCCTTCGTTTCTTCGTTTCTCCGTTTCTCCGTTTCTCCGTTTCTCTGTTTCTCCGTTTTGATTAAATGATTATAATAGTTATAGTTTCTATTATAAATCATTTGAGCTATAGTTAAATTATACACTAATGCTCTAAATACATATTTAATATATTTTTTAATCTCTTTAGCCTCCAGAAGAATTTTATTTATCATATTTACTGTATATAATAATTTACACAGAATCGGAAATAAATCTAATTATTTATTTATAATAATTATTTTTTTTTCACTTATCTTATAAATTGGGATGTACTCTTTAAATTTTCGATTCATTTCTTTAATTTATTCATTAAATTGAATTAATCTATTCTTTGTAATAACTTTAATAAAATTAATCCCTATAATTATTATAGAACTCGTAATAAAATTTAATAGTGAAATTTATTTTATTTGCCTATTTAATGTAATTATTGCCTCTATCATTTGCTCAAATAAAAAATCAATCAAAATAATTATAGGATATTCATCTGTTATACAAACATCTATTATAGTTATTTTATTAATAATTAACAAAGATACATTTTTAACTATTTCATTTTATATTCAATAATTTCTTCAATTTTAATTTTTATATTTAAAATAATAAAGATTAATTCTTCTTCCTAATTTGATATATTAACCGCTAATAAAAGAAAAATTATTTTATACTCAATAATTATTATGTACACAAATTTCCCACCTATAGCACTCTTTATACTGAAATGAATCGTCCTAGAAACATTAATAAATTCAAGAATAAAATTTATACTTTTAATAATTGTATATCTTTTTATAAGATTAATTACATCATGAAATTATTTAAATATATCCTTCTTATATTTTTTCCCTTCAATTAAATAAAAAATATATAACAAAATTAACCTTAATTTTCTAAACTATTATCTATTTATAACTTTTTTAATATTTATATTTATATTTATGATCTACTGGTTATATTAATTTTTAGCATAATTAATATATGTATTCATCAAATCACAAAAATTTTGCGATATTATATTTCATATCAGCTATATGATCTGGTATAATTGGTTCTTCTTTAAGGATACTAATTCGAATAGAATTAAATAGGCCAGGAACTTGAATTAATATCGACCAAATTTATAACTCAATTGTAACATCACATGCTTTTGTAATCATTTTTTTTATAGTTTTACCATTTATAATCGGAGGATTTGGAAACTGAATAATTCCCTTAATAATTGGATACCCTGATACAGCATTTCCCCGAATAAATAATATAAGATTGTGACTAATCCCCCCTTCATTATTACTTTTAATTCTTACAACACTATTATTCCCAGGCTCGGGAACTGGATGAACAATCTACCCTCCCTTGTCATCAAATCTTTATCACCCATCTTCATCTATAGACTTAACCATTTTTTCTTTGCATATTGCAGGTATCTCTTCAATTATAGGATCAATTAATTTTATTGTTACAATTCTTAAAATAAAAAATAATGCTTTAAAATTCGATCAAATATCCTTATTTGCTTGGTCAGTATTAATTACTACAATTTTGCTTCTTCTCTCACTACCTGTATTAGCCGGAGCTATTACTATGTTATTAACAGACCGAAATTTAAACACTTCCTTCTTTGATCCTACTGGGGGAGGGGACCCAATTTTATTTCAACATTTATTTTGATTTTTTGAGCATCCTGAAGTCTATATTTTAATTTTACCCGGGTTTGGATTAATCTCCCATATCATTTTCAATGAAAGAGGGAAAAAGGAATCTTTTGGGAACCTAGGGATAGTTTATGCAATACTCGGAATTGGATTTCTAGGATTTATTGTGTGAGCACATCACATATTCACAGTAGGCTTAGATGTAGACACACGAGCTTATTTCACTTCGGCAACTATAATCATTGCAATTCCCACAGGAATCAAAGTATTTAGATGACTAGCTACGTACTACGGGTTAAAACTTATTATTAATCCTTCTATTATTTGATAATTTGGCTTTATTTTTTTATTTACAATAGGAGGATTAACAGGAATTATATTATCAAACTCATCTATTGATATTATACTACATGATACATACTATGTTGTCTCTCATTTCCACTATGTACTGTCAATAGGAGCAGTATTTTCTATTATTGCTTCATTAATTCATTGATTCCCTTTATTCACAGGATTTACACTAAATCAATTTTATCTTAAAACTCAATTTTATATAATATTTATTGGGGTAAATATAACTTTTTTCCTTCAGCATTTTTTAGGAATGATAGGAATACCTCGACGTTATTCAGATTACCCGGATTCCTACTACTGTGAAAATTTATTATCATCTATTGGCTCAATAATTTCATTCAAAAGAATAATTTTACTCTTGTTTATTATATTGAAGAGATTTATAACTAAACGTCTAGCTATATTTAAATTTAATCAATCATCACTAGAATGACCCCAAAACTTTTCCCCGAAAGACCACTCATTCCTCTCTATTCCTCTAATTATTAAAAACAAATCTTAATATGACAGATTAGTGCATCAATTTAAGATTCATTTATAAAATTTAATATTTTTGTTAGAAATGTCCCATTGAAAAATAATTAATTTCCAAGACCCCAATTCGCCATATGCCGATAATTTAAATCTTTTTCACAACTTCACAATAATTATAATAATTATAATCTCTTCATTAACTCTAATAATTATATTAGATATTTTTACTAATAAATTTATCAATCGATTTTTACTTAAAAATCATCATATTGAAATTGTATGAACTTTACTCCCAATAATAATTTTAGGAGTAATTGCACTTCCTTCTTTAAAAACCCTATATTTTATTGATGGACTATGAATACCCGTATACTTAACAATCAAATCAATTGGGCACCAATGATATTGATCCTATGAATACCCAGAATATAATAAGTTAAATTTTGACTCCTATATAGATAAAGATTTAAATAATATTTACATTTTTCGTCTCCTAGACGTAGATAATCGAATAATTATTCCATCTAATACACTAATTCGAATATTAACAACATCAAACGACGTAATTCACTCTTGAACTGTTCCGTCTTTAGGCTTAAAAATAGACTCAGTACCAGGGCGAATTAACCAAATAAATTTAATTACTAATCGACCTGGAGTATTTTTCGGACAATGTTCTGAAATCTGCGGAGCTAATCACAGATTTATGCCAATTGTTGTGGAAAGAACTAATTATTCAAACTTTATTAATTGAATTAACAACCAAAATTAAATTTTAACCTACTCATATAACATTTAATTAAATCAAATCATTAGATGTCTGACAAAAGAATTGATTTTTTAAACCAAATTATAGTAATAAATTACTTCACTTTTCATTTTAAAACTTTAAGAATCATCTCTTTACATCGAAGCTCGATCAAAATTAATTTCTATAAGTTCTTAATCATTTGTAATGCATCAATAAGATGAACATTGTTCGATTAATATTGGGAACATGCATGAATGTTAGTAAAACTCGCGGAAATGAATAAACATTCACCGAAACTATTCGCCTTCGCAGATTTCGCAATATCTTGACGTTTATTTATCATAATAATTAACAACCGTCGTTGGACCGTAGATTAAACAATTTTTCACAATGTTCCGGTATAAATAATGGCTAAAAAGCCATCAATTTCTTGAAGTATTTGGTTAGATCGAACAAATACAATCGAAGAAACCGTGCGATAAAGTAAACGAATATTTCGCTACATATCGGAATTATAGTTTGTATGTATGCAAATATATTCTGATCCCGCAATTACAAATCCCTGTAACGTGGTAATTACATGGGTTGCCATCTATTGGAGAAAGGGTTAAACTACACTTAAGGGGTGAAAACACCTGGCGGAGAAACGCTCAAGTTTGTCGAGGAATTGTTCTAATTTCCACAAATAGATGGCGCGACAAGTACAATTTACCGACATTAGAGATAAGCATTTCCATTTGTATGATATTCCCTACCGTGCGATAAAATAAATAAATACTTTTGTACAAACTTTTGTATGTTTCATCTTTCGAATAAATGTAAAATTAAACCTTCCACGGTAAATTTTATTCTTGAATTTATTAATGTTTCTAGGACGATTTATTTCAGTATAAAGAGTGCTATAGGTGGGAAATTTGTGTACATAATAATTATTGAGTATAAAATAATTTTTCTTCTATTAGACGTTAATATATTAAATAAGGAAGAAGAGTTAATCTTTATTACTTTAAATATAAAAATTAAAATTAAATAAATTATCGAATATAAAATGAAATATGTTAAAAATGTATTTTTGTTAATTATTAATCAAATAACTATAATAGATGTTTGTATAACAGATGAATATCCTATAATTGTTGTTTCGTTCTCTCCTCTTATCACTTGGATCTCTGGAGGAGAGATCCTTTTGAATGATTTATCCCCGTACGAGCCCCCAAATAACTATTGCTCTGATGTGGTATATTAAAGTATATTTAATAATATTATATATTACAATGATGGTAGTGTTAGATGTAGTGTCAGTGGTTAGTTTCGCTGGATACGTCTTTTAGTTGTCTCGTCTTATCGTCTTTTTAGTCATACCGTCCGCGACACACTCTTCGGACATACTCTTGTCGTCATACTTTGTCATACTATGTCATACTGTATCATACTGTGTTCCTACGTTCTTCTCGCGCTCTATATAGTCATTCCCATTCATTCTCTTTCATTCCAATCCTCAGTCTCTCTCACTTCAGACATTCGGCCACGCTCGGCCATCCCAATCACCCGTCTTTTCTAAACACTCTTCACTTTCTCCGAACCACATGTATTTCCTTTCATCCCCATGCATTCTCACGCTCGGTCGTCGCACAAGACCCTTTGTAAAGGATACTCGTGCCTTCCAGGAAAACTAGCGGGCCGATCGGCGCTAAATGTTTACATCAACTCGAGTCCAACCGCGCACGTTATCTTGTTTAGGCCTACGCTCGAAGCAAGCCCAAGCGGACGCCGAAAATTCGATACTACATAATTATTATGATTGATTTTTTTGTTTAAGCAAATGATAGGGGCAATAATTACATTAATTAGGCAAATAAAATAATTTTCATTATTAAATTTTAATATGAGTTCTATAATAATTATAGGGATTAATTTTACTAAAGTTATTATAAAGAATAGATTAATTCAACTTAATGAATAAATTAAAGAAATGAATCGAACATTTAAAGAGTACATCCCAATTTTTAAGATAAGTGAAAAAAAAATAATTATTATAAATAAATAATTGAATTTATTTCCGATTCTGTGTAAATTATTATATATAGTAAATAGTATAAATAAAATTCTTCTGGAGGCTAAACAGATTAAAAAATATATTAAATATGTATTTAGAGTATTAGGGTCTAATTTAACTATAGATCAAATGATTTATAATAGGAATTAGAACTATTATAATCATTTAATCGAAACGGAGAAACGGAGAAACGGAGCAACGGAGAAACGGAGAAACGATGAAACAAAGGAAGAAACGGAGAAACGAAGAAAGAAACGGGGAAACGAAGAAAGAAACGGAGAAACGAACAAAGAAACGGAGAAACCAAGAAAGAAACGGGGGAACGGAGAAATAAATGGAGAAACGAAGAAATAAACGGAGAAACGAAGAAAGAAACGCAGAAACGAAGAAATAAACGGAGAAACGAAGAAACAAACGGAGAAACGAAGAAAGAAACGGAGATACGAACAAAGAAACGGAGAAACGAACAAAGAAACGGAGAAACGAACAAAGAAACGGAGAAACGAACAAAGAAACGGAGGAACGAAGAAATAAACGGAGAAACGAAGAAAGAAACGGATAAACGAAGAAAGAAACGGAGAAACGAAGAAAGAAACGGAGACACGAAGAAAGAAACGGTGAAACGAAGAAAGAAACGGAGAAACGAAGAAAGAAACGGAGAAACGAAGAAAGAAACGGTGAAACGAAGAAAGAAACGGAGAAACGAAGAAAGAAACGGAGAAACGAAGAAAGAAACGGAGAAACGAAGAAAGAAACGCAGAAACGAAGAAAGAAACGGAGAAAGGAAGAAAGAAACGTAGAAACGAAGAAAGAAACGGAGAAGCGAACAAAGAAACGGAGAAACGGACAAATAAATGGAGAAACGAAGAAATAAACGGAGACACGAAGAAAGAAACGGTGAAACGAAGAAAGAAACGGAGAAACGAAGAAAGAAACGGAGAAACGGAGATACGAACAAAGAAACGGAGAAACGAACAAAGAAACGGAGAAACGGACAAATAAATGGAGAAACGAAGCAATAAACGGAGAAACGAAGAAAGAAACGGAGAAACGAAGAAAGAAACGGTGAAACGAAGAAAGAAACGGAGAAACGAAGAAAGAAACGGAGAAACGAAGAAAGAAACGGAGAAACGAAGAAAGAAACGGAAAAACGAAGAAAGAAACCGAGAAAGGAAGAAAGAAACGTAGAAACGAAGAAAGAAACGGAGAAGCGAACAAAGAAACGGAGAAACGGACAAATAAATGGAGAAACGAAGAAATAAACGGAGACACGAAGAAAGAAACGGTGAAACGAAGAAAAAAACGGAGAAACGAAGAAAGAAACGGAGAAACGGAGATACGAACAAAGAAACGGAGAAACGAACAAAGAAACGGAGAAACGGACAAATAAATGGAGAAACGAAGAAAGAAACGGAGAAACGAACAAAGAAACGGAGAAACGAAGAAAGAAACGGAGAAACGAAGAAAGAAACGGAGAAACGAAGAAAGAAACGGAAAAACGAAGAAAGAAACAGAGAAAGGAAGAAAGAAACGTAGATACGAAGAAAGAAACGGAGAAGGGAACAAAGAAACGGAGAAACGGACAAATAAATGGAGAAACGAAGAAATAAACGGAGACACGCAGAAAGAAACGGAGAAACGAAGAAAGAAACGGAGAAACGAAGAAAGAAACGGAGATACGAAGAAAGAAACGGAGAAACGAACAAAGAAACGGAGAAACGAACAAAGAAACGGAGAAACGAACAAAGAAACGGAGAAACGGAGAAAGAAACGGAGAAACTAAGAAAGGAACGGAGAAACGAACAAAGAAACGCAGAAACGAAGAATGAAACGGAGAAACGAAGAAAATATCCGGAGAAATGAAGAAACAAACGGAGAAACAAAGAAAGAAACTGAGAAACCAACAAAGAAACGGAGAAACGAAGAAAGAAACGGTGAAACAAACAAAGAAACGGAGAAACGAAGAAAGAAACGGAGAAATAAATGGGGAAACGAAGAAACGGAGAAAGAAACGGAGAAACGAGGAAAGAAACGGAGAAACCAAGAAAGAAACGGAGAAACGAAGAAAGAAACGGAGAAACAAACAAAGAAACGGAGAAACGTAGAAAGAAACGGAGAAATAAGTGGGGAATCGAAGAAATAAACGGAGAAACGAACAAGGAAACGGAGAAACGAAGAAAGAAACGGAGAAACGAAGAAAGAAACGGAGAAACGAAGAAAGAAGCGGAGAAACGAACAAAGAAACGGCGAAACGTACAAAGAAACGGAGAAACGAACAAATAAACGGAGAAATGAAGAAAGAAACGGAGAAACGAAGAAAGAAACGCAGAAACGTAGAAAGAAACGGAGAAACGAGGAAAGAAATGGAGAAACCAAGAAAGAAACGGAGAAACGAACAAAGAAACGGAGTAACGAAGAAAGAAACGGAGAAACGAAGAAAGAAACGGAGAAACGAACGAAGAAACGGTGAAACGAAGAAAGAAACGGAGAAACGAACAAGGACACGGCGAAACGAAGAAAGAAACGGAGAAACGAAGAAAGAAACGGAGAAACGAAGAAAGAAACATAGAAACGAAGAAAGAAACGGAGAAAGGAAGGAAGAAACGGAGGAACGGAGAAATAAATGGAGAAACGAAGAAATAAACGGAGAAACGAAGAAATAAACGGAGAAACGAAGAAAGAAACAGAGAAACGAAGAAAGAAACGGAGAAACGAAGAAAGAAACGGAGAAACGAACAAAGAAACGGAGAAACGAAGAACGAAACGCAGAAACGAAGAAAGAAACGGAGAAACGAAGAAGGAAACGGAGAAACGAAGAACGAAACGCAGAAACGAAGAAAGAAACGGAGAAACGAAGAAAGAAACGGAGAAATAAATGGAGAAACGAAGAAATAAACGGAGAAACGAAGAAACAAACGGAGAAACGAAGAAAGAAACAGAGAAACGAAGAAATAAACGGAGAAACGAACGAAGAAACGGTGAAACGAAGAAAGAAACGGAGAAACGGAGAAATAAATGGAGAGACGAAGCAATAAACGGAGAAACGAAGAAAGAAACGGTGAAATAAATGGAGAAAGGAAGAAATAAACGGAGAAACGAACAAGGAAACGGCGAAACGAAGAAGGAAACGGAGAAACGAAGAAACAAACGCAGAAACGTAGAAAGAAACGGAGAAACGAGGAAAGAAACGGAGAAACCAAGAAAGAAACGGAGAAACGAACAAAGAAACGGTGAAACGAAGAAAGAAACAGAGAAACGTAGAAATAAATGGAGAAACGAAGCAATAAACGGAGAAACGAAGAAAGAAACGGAGAAACGAAGAAAGAAACGGAGAAACGAAGAAAGAAACGGAGAAACGAAGAAAGAAACGCAGAAACGAAGAAAGAAACGGAGAAAGGAAGAAAGAAACGTAGAAACGAAGAAAGAAACGGAGAAGCGAACAAAGAAACGGAGAAACGGACAAATAAATGGAGAAACGACGTAATAAACGGAGACACGAAGAAAGAAACGGTGAAACGAAGAAAGAAACGGAGAAACGAAGAAAGAAACGGAGAAACGGAGATACGAACAAAGAAACGGAGTAACGAACAAAGAAACGGAGAAACGGACAAATAAATGGAGAAACGAAGCAATAAACGGAGAAACGAAGAAAGAAACGGAGAAACGAAGAAAGAAACGGTGAAACGAAGAAAGAAACGGAGAAACGAAGAAAGAAACGGAGAAACGGAGATACGAACAAAGAAACGGAGAAACGAACAAAGAAACGGAGAAACGGTCAAATAAATGGAGAAATGAAGAAAGAAACGGAGAAACGAACAAGGAAACGGAGAAACGAAGAAAGAAACGGAGAAACGAAGAAATAAACGGAGAAATGAACGAGGAAACGGAGAAACGAACAAAGAAACGGAGAAACGAACAAAGAAACGGAGAAACGGAGAAAGAAACGGAGAAACTAAGAAAGGAACGGAGAAACGAACAAAGAAACGCAGAAACGAAGAATGAAACGGAGAAACGAAGAAAATATCCGGCGAAATGAAGAAACAAACGGAGAAACAAAGAAAGAAACTGAGAAACCAACAAAGAAACGGAGAAACGAAGAAAGAAACGGTGAAATAAACAAAGAAACGGAGAAACGAAGAAAGAAACGGAGAAATAAATGGGGAAACGAAGAAACGGAGAAAGAAACGGAGAAACGAGGAAAGAAACGGAGAAACCAAGAAAGAAACGGAGAAACGAACAAAGAAACGGAGTAACGAAGAAAGAAACGGAGAAACGAAGAAAGAAACGGAGAAACGAACGAAGAAACGGTGAAACGAAGAAGGAAACGGAGAAACGGAGAAATAAATGGAGAAACGAAGCAATAAACGGAGAAACGAAGAAAGAAACGGAGAAACGAAGAAAGAAACGGAGAAACGGAGAAACGAAGAAAGAAACGCAGAAACGAAAAAAGAAACGGAGAAAGGAAGAGAGAAACGTAGAAACGAAGAAAGAAACGGAGAAGCGAACAAAGAAACGGAGAAACGAACAAAGAAACGGAGAAACGGAGAAATATACGGAGAAATGAAGAAAGAAACGGAGACACGCACAAAGAAACGGAGAAACGAAGAAAGAAACGGAGAAACTAAGAAAGAAACGGAGAAACGAAGAAAGAAACGGAGAAACGAAGAAAGAAACGGAGATACGAAGAAGGAAACGGAGAAACGAAGAAAGAAACGGTGAAACAAACAAAGAAACGGAGAAACGAAGAAAGAAACGGAGAAATAAATGGGGAAACGAAGAAACGGAGAAAGAAACGGAGAAACGAGGAAAGAAACGGAGAAACCAAGAAAGAAACGGAGAAACGAAGAAAGAAACGGAGAAACAAACAAAGAAACGGAGAAACGTAGAAAGAAACGGAGAAATAAGTGGGGAAACGAAGAAATAAACGGAGAAACGAACAAGGAAACGGAGAAACGAAGAAAGAAACGGAGAAACGAAGAAAGAAACGGAGAAACGAAGAAAGAAGCGGAGAAACGAACAAAGAAACGGCGAAACGTACAAAGAAACGGAGAAACGTACAAATAAACGGAGAAATGAAGAAAGAAACGGAGAAACGAAGAAAGAAACGCAGAAACGTAGAAAGAAACGGAGAAACGAGGAAAGAAACGGAGAAACCAAGAAAGAAACGGAGAAACGAACAAAGAAACGGAGTAACGAAGAAAGAAACGGAGAAACGAAGAAAGAAACGGAGAAACGAACGAAGAAACGGTGAAACGAAGAAAGAAACGGAGAAACGAAGAAGGACACGGCGAAACGAAGAAAGAAACGGAGAAACGAAGAAAGAAACGGAGAAAGGAAGGAAGAAACGGAGGAACGGAGAAATAAATGGAGAAACGAAGAAATAAACGGAGAAACGAAGAAATAAACGGAGAAACGAAGAAAGAAACAGAGAAACGAAGAAAGAAACGGAGAAACGAAGAAAGAAACGGAGAAACGAACAAAGAAACGGAGAAACGAAGAAAGAAACGCAGAAACGAAGAAAGAAACGGAGAAACGAAGAAGGAAACGGAGAAACGAAGAACGAAACGCAGAAACGAAGAAAGAATCGGAGAAACGAAGAAAGAAACGGAGAAATAAATGGAGAAACGAAGAAATAAACGGAGAAACGAAGAAACAAACGGAGAAACGAAGAAAGAAACAGAGAAACGAAGAAATAAACGGAGAAACGAACGAAGAAACGGTGAAACGAAGAAAGAAACGGAGAAACGGAGAAATAAATGGAGAGACGAAGCAATAAACGGAGAAACGAAGAAAGAAACGGTGAAATAAATGGAGAAAGGAAGAAATAAACGGAGAAACGAACAAGGAAACGGCGAAACGAAGAAGGAAACGGAGAAACGAAGAAACAAACGCAGAAACGTAGAAAGAAACGGAGAAACGAGGAAAGAAACGGAGAAACCAAGAAAGAAACGGAGAAACGAACAAAGAAACGGTGAAACGAAGAAAGAAACAGAGAAACGGAGAAATAAATGGAGAAACGAAGCAATAAACGGAGAAACGAAGAAAGAAACGGAGAAACGAAGAAAGAAACGGAGAAACGAAGAAAGAAACGGAGAAACGAAGAAAGAAACGCAGAAACGAAGAAAGAAACGGAGAAAGGAAGAAAGAAACGTAGAAACGAAGAAAGAAACGGAGAAGCGAACAAAGAAACGGAGAAACGGACAAATAAATGGAGAAACGAAGAAATAAACGGAGACACGAAGAAAGAAACGGTGAAACGAAGAAAGAAACGGAGAAACGAAGAAAGAAACGGAGAAACGGAGATACGAACAAAGAAACGGAGAAACGAACAAAGAAACGGAGAAACGGACAAATAAATGGAGAAACGAAGCAATAAACGGAGAAACGAAGAAAGAAACGGAGAAACGAAGAAAGAAACGGTGAAACGAAGAAAGAAACGGAGAAACGAACAAAGAAACGGAGAAACGGAGATACGAACAAAGAAACGGAGAAACGAACAAAGAAACGGAGAAACGGTCAAATAAATGGAGAAATGAAGAAAGAAACGGAGAAACGAACAAGGAAACGGAGAAACGAAGAAAGAAACGGAGAAACGAAGAAATAAACGGAGAAATGAACGAGGAAACGGAGAAACGAAGAAAGAAACGGTGAAACGAAGAAAGAAACGGAGAAACGAAGAAAGAAACGGAGAAACGGAGATACGAACAAAGAAACGGAGAAACGAACAAAGAAACGGAGAAACGGACGAATAAATGGAGAAACGAAGCAATAAACGGAGAAACGAAGAAAGAAACGGAGAAACGAAGAAAGAAACGGTGAAACGAAGAAAGAAACGGAGAAACGAAGAAAGAAACGGAGAAACGAAGAAAGAAACGGAGAAACGAAGAAAGAAACGGAAAAACGAAGAAAGAAACCGAGAAAGGAAGAAAGAAACGTAGAAACGAAGAAAGAAACGGAGAAAGCGAACAAAGAAACGGAGAAACGGACAAATAAATGGAGAAACGAAGAATAAACGGAGACACGAAGAAAGAAACGGTGAAACGAAGAAAAAAACGGAGAAACGAAGAAAGAAACGGAGAAACGGAGATACGAACAAAGAAACGGAGAAACGAACAAAGAAACGGAGAAACGGACAAATAAATGGAGAAACGAAGAAAGAAACGGAGAAACGAACAAAGAAACAGAGAAACGAAGAAAGAAACGGAGAAACGAAGAAAGAAACGGAGAAACGAAGAAGAAAGAAACGGAAAAACGAAGAAAGAAACCGAGAAAGGAAGAAAGAAACGTAGAAACGAAGAAAGAAACGGAGAAGGGAACAAAGAAACGGAGAAACGGACAAATAAATGGAGAAACGAAGAAATAAACGGAGACACGAAGAAAGAAACGGAGAAACGAAGAAAGAAACGGAGAAACGAAGAAAGAAACGGAGATACGAAGAAGGAAACGGAGAAACGAACAAAGAAACGGAGAAACGAACAAAGAAACGGAGAAACGAACAAAGAAACGGAGAGAACGGAGAAAGAAACGGAGAAACTAAGAAAGGAACGGAGAAACGAACAAAGAAACGCAGAAACGAAGAATGAAACGGAGACGAAACGAAGAAAGTATCCGGAGAAATGAAGAAACAAACGGAGAAACAAAGAAAGAAACTGAGAAACCAACAAAGAAACGGAGAAACGAAGAAAGAAACGGTGAAACAAACAAAGAAACGGAGAAACGAAGAAAGAAACGGAGAAATAAATGGGGAAACGAAGAAACGGAGAAAGAAACGGAGAAACGAGGAAAGAAACGGAGAAACCAAGAAAGAAACGGAGAAACGAACAAAGAAACGGAGTAGAACGAAGAAAGAAACGGAGAAACGAAGAAAGAAACGGAGAAACGAACGAAGAAACGGTGAAACGAAGAAAGAAACGGAGAAACGGAGAAATAAATGGAGAAACGAAGCAATAAACGGAGAAACGAAGAAATAAACGGAGACACGAAGAAAGAAACGGTGAAACGAAGAAAAAAACGGAGAAACGAAGAAAGAAACGGAGAAACGGAGATACGAACAAAGAAACGGAGAAACGAACAAAGAAACGGAGAAGCGGACAAATAAATGGAGAAACGAAGAAAGAAACGGAGAAACGAACAAAGAAACGGAGAAACGAAGAAAGAAACGGAGAAACGAAGAAAGAAACGGAGAAACGAAGAAAGAAACGGAAAAACGAAGAAAGAAACCGAGAAAGGAAGAAAGAAACGTAGAAACGAAGAAAGAAACGGAGAAGGGAACAAAGAAACGGAAGAGAAACGGACAAATAAATGGAGAAACGAAGAAATAAACGGAGACACGAAGAAAGAAACGGAGAAACGAAGAAAGAAACGGAGAAACGAAGAAAGAAACGGAGATACGAAGAAGGAAACGGAGAAACGAACAAAGAAACGGAGAAACGAACAAAGAAACGGAGAAACGAACAAAGAAACGGAGAAACGGAGAAAGAAACGGAGAAACTAAGAAAGGAACGGAGAAACGAACAAAGAAACGCAGAAACGAAGAATGAAACGGAGAAACGAAGAAAATATCCGGAGAAATGAAGAACAAACGGAGAAACAAAGAAAGAAACTGAGAAACCAACAAAGAAACGGAGAAACGAAGAAAGAAACGGTGAAACAAACAAAGAAACGGAGAAACGAAGAAAGAAACGGAGAAATAAATGGGGGAAACGAAGAAACGGAGAAAGAAACGGAGAAACGAGGAAAGAAACGGAGAAACCAAGAAAGAAACGGAGAACGAACAAAGAAACGGAGTAACGAAGAAAGAAACGGAGAAACGAAGAAAGAAACGGTGAAACGAAGAAAGAAACGGAGAAACGAAGAAAGAAAGGAGAAACGAAGAAAGAAACGGAGAAACGAAGAAAGAAACGGAAAAACGAAGAAAGAAACCGAGAAAGGAAGAAAGAAACGTAGAAACGAAGAAAGAAACGGAGAAGCGAACAAAGAAACGAGAAGAAACGGACAAATAAATGGAGAAACGAAGAAATAAACGGAGACACGAAGAAAGAAACGGTGAAACGAAGAAAAAAACGGAGAGAAACGAAGAAAGAACGGAGAAACGGAGATACGAACAAAGAAACGGAGAAACGAACAAAGAAACGGAGAAACGGACAAATAAATGGAGAAACGAAGAAAGAAACGGAGAAACGAACAAAGAAACAGAGAAACGAAGAAAGAAACGGAGAAACGAAGAAAGAAACGGAGAAACGAAGAAAGAAACGGAAAAAACGAAGAAAGAAACCGAGAAAGGAAGAAAGAAACGTAGAAACGAAGAAAGAAACGGAGAAGGGAACAAAGAAACGGAGAAACGGACAAATAAATGGAGAAACGAAGAAATAAACGGAGACACGAAGAAAGAAACGGAGAAACGATGAAAGAAACGGAGAAACGAAGAAAGAAACGGAGATACGAAGAAGGAAACGGAGAAAACGAACAAAGAAACGGAGAAACGAACAAAGAAACGGAGAAACGAACAAAGAAACGGAGAAACGGAGAAAGAAACGGAGAAACTAAGAAAGGAACGGAGAAGCGAACAAAGAAACGCAGAAACGAAGAATGAAACGGAGAAACGAAGAAAATATCCGGAGAAATGAAGAAACAAACGGAGAAACAAAGAAAGAAACTGGGAAACGAAGAAAGAAACGGTGAAACGAAGAAGAAAGAAACGGAGAAACGAAGAAAGAAACGGAGAAACGAAGAAAGAAACGGAGAAACGAAGAAAGAAACGCAGAAACGAAGAAAGAAACGGAGAAAGGAAGAAAGAAACGTAGAAACGAAGAAAGAAACGGAGAAGCGAACAAAGAAACGGAGAAACGGACAAATAAATGGAGAAACGAAGAAATAAACGGAGACACGAAGAAAGAAACGGTGAAACGAAGAAAGAAACGGAGAAACGAAGAAAGAAACGGAGAAACGGAGATACGAACAAAGAAACGGAGAAACGAACAAAGAAACGGAGAAACGGACAAATAAATGGAGAAACGAAGCAATAAACGGAGAAACGAAGAAAGAAACGAAGAAACGAAGAAAGAAACGGAATAAAAAACTACAAAAAAAGAAAAAAAGAATAAAAAAAAAAGAAAAAAGCAAGAAAAAAGACACAAAAAGAAAAACAAAAAACAAAGAAAGAAACGAAAGAGAAGAAAGAACGGAGAACGAAGAAAGAAACGGAGAAACGAAGAAAGAAACGGAGAAACGAAGAAAGAAACGGAGAAACGAAGAAAGAAACGGAAAAACGAAGAAAGAAACCGAGAAAGGAAGAAAGAAACGTAGAAACGAAGAAAGAAACGGAGAACGAACAAAGAAACGGAGAAACGAAAGACAAATAAATGGAGAAACGAAGAAATAAACGGAGACACGAAGAAAGAAACGGTGAAACGAAGAAAAAAACGGAGAAACGAAGAAAGAAACGGAGAAACGGAGATACGAACAAAGAAACGGAGAAACGAACAAAGAAACGGAGAAACGGACAAATAAATGGAGAACGAAGAAAAGAAACGGAGAAACGAACAAAGAAACGGAAGAAAACGAAGAAAGAAACGGAGAAACGAAGAAAGAAACGGAGAAACGAAGAAAGAAACGGAAAAACGAAGAAAGAAACAGAGAAAGGAAGAAAGAAACGTAGATACGAAGAAAGAAACGGAGAAGGGAACAAAGAAACGGAGAAAACGGACAAATAAATGGAGAAACGAAGAAATAAACGGAGACACGCAGAAAGAAACGGAGAAACGAAGAAAGAAACGGAGAAACGAAGAAAGAAACGGAGATACGAAGAAAGAAACGGAGAAACGAACAAGAGAAACGGAGAAACGAACAAAGAAACGGAGAAACGAACAAAGAAACGGAGAAACGGAGAAAGAAACGGAGAAACTAAGAAAGGAACGGAGAAACGAACAAAGAAACGCAGAAACGAAGAATGAACGGAGAAACGAAGAAAATATCCGGAGAAATGAAGAAACAAACGGAGAAACAAAGAAAGAAACTGAGAACCAACAAAGAAACGGAGAAACGAAGAAAGAAACGGTGAAACAAACAAAGAAACGGAGAAACGAAGAAAGAAACGGAGAAATAAATGGGGGAAACGAAGAAACGGAGAAAGAAACGGAGAAACGAGGAAAGAAACGGAGAAACCAAGAAAGAAACGGAGAAACGAAGAAAGAAACGGAGAAACAAACAAAGAAACGGAGAAACGTAGAAAGAAACGGAGAAATAAGTGGGGAATCGAAGAAATAAACGGAGAAACGAACAAGGAAACGGAGAAACGAAGAAAGAAACGGAGAAACGAAGAAGAAGAGAACGGAGAAACGAAGAAAGAAGCGGAGAAACGAACAAAGAAACGGCGAAACGTACAAAGAAACGGAGAAACGAACAAATAAACGGAGAAATGAAGAAAGAAACGGAGAAACGAAGAAAGAAACGCAGAAACGTAGAAAGAAACGGAGAAACGAGGAAAGAAATGGAGAAACCAAGAAAGAAACGGAGAAACGAACAAAGAAACGGAGTAACGAAGAAAGAAACGGAGAAACGAAGAAAGAAACGGAGAAACGAACGAAGAAACGGTGAAACGAAGAAAGAAACGGAGAAACGAACAAGGACACGGCGAAACGAAGAAAGAAACGGAGAAACGAAGAAAGAAACGGAGAAACGAAGAAGAAACATAGAAACGAAGAAAGAAACGGAGAAAGGAAGGAAGAAACGGAGGAACGGAGAAATAAATGGAGAAACGAAGAAATAAACGGAGAAACGAAGAAATAAACGGAGAAACGAAGAAAGAAACAGAGAAACGAAGAAAGAAACGGAGAGAAACGAAGAAAGAAACGGAGAAACGAACAAAGAACGGAGAAACGAAGAACGAAACGCAGAAACGAAGAAAGAAACGGAGAAACGAAGAAGGAAACGGAGAAACGAAGAACGAACGCAGAAACGAAGAAAGAAACGGAGAAACGAAGAAAGAAACGGAGAAATAAATGGAGAAACGAAGAAATAAACGGAAAACGAAGAAACAAACGGAGAAGAACGAAGAAAGAAACAGAGAAACGAAGAAATAAACGGAGAAACGAACGAAGAAACGGTGAAACGAAGAAAGAAACGGAGAAACGGAGAAATAAATGGAGAGACGAAGCAATAAACGGAGAAACGAGAAAGAAACGGT